>NC_091983.1:41513043-41845663 GCF_044704955.1 Pristiophorus japonicus | reverse complement strand
TCATTTATGTGAAATTTAAGTGGAAGAGTAAAACCTGAAATGGCTCAACAGTTCACAGATAGAATAATGGATATATGGGGTTGAGTTACAAGGCTGTAATATAGACAGCAGCAGATCTGTGAAGAGAAAGTTCAGGTCAATATTTTGGATGTTGACACTTTGGCAGAACCTAAAAGTAGAAAGAAAGAAGGACTTGCATTTATATAACGCCTTTCACGACCACTGGATGTCTCAAAGTGCTTTACAGCCAATTAAGTATTTCTGGAGTGTAGTCACTGTTGTAATGTGGGAAACAAGGCAGAAAAATTGCGCACAGCAAACTCCCACAAACAACAATGTGATAATGACTGGATAATCTGTTTATTTTTGTCATGTCGATTGAGGGATAAATATTGGCCAGGACACTGGGCATAACTTCAAAATAGTGCCATTGGATCTTTTATGTCCATCTGAGAGGGCAGACGAGGCCTCGGTTTAACGTCCTCCCTCAGCACTGCACTGGAGTGTCAGCCTAGATTTTTTTTATGTCTAGAGTGGGACTTGAACCCACAACCTTCTGACTCAGAGGCAAGTCTCAGAGAAGATAAGTGAACCGCTTAGTGGGAATGAACGAAACAAAAGGGAGAACAGCAGATTGAAGTCAAGAATCAGGAACGCTGATTCTAAAGGCCAGCAAGCAGGTGAGTATTTCAGCACTTGCTGTTTTAATTTCAGATTTCCTAATTTATAGTTTGTTTTTAACATTTGTGAAGTAATCAAATTTCAATTAATAAAATTCAAGCAGTTTGTTGATTTGCTATTTTAACTCTGGGTTTAGGTGACTGGTATCTGCTAATTTCACAAAATACAAGGTGGAATCATCGTATGTGCATTCAGTTAAAACTTACAGAAAAGTGATATTCTTGTAGATTTGAACATTTCAGGATTGTCTATGTAAAGATCAAATGTCCACTTTGGGAATAGCTTGCTCTCACAGGGATGTTGTCTGGCATCCACATTTTCAGAATTTTCAAGTATTGACCTGAAAGGTTTTTTTTAACAAAGTTACAAATGACCATTTCCCTCTTTTACCATTAAGGAGGAAGCTCCAATATTCACAAGAGAGTATTAATCTGCTTTGTGATGTTAGGAAATAAAAATCAGTGGACCACAGGAACATTCAGTATACAATGTATTCAATACTGTTCTGTATTCTGCACAATGATACCAGGGCTCAAAAGGTTAAATTATGAGGAGAGGTTGGATAAACTTGGCTTGTTATTCCTTGAGTTTAGAAGGCTGAGAGCTGATCTGCTCAAGTTGTTTAAATGACAAAAGGATTCGATAGGGTAAATACAGAGAAACAACTTCCTCTGGTGAAGGAATTCAGAACAAGGGGGCATAATATTAAAACTAGAGTGAGGCCATTCAGGTGTGTAATCTGGAAACACCTTTTCACGCAAGGGGTAGTGGAACTCTGGAATTCGCTCCCGCAAAAGGCTGTGGATGCTGGGACATTTGACATTTTTAAGACTGAGGTAGATTTTTGCTAGATTAGGGTATCAATGGATGTTGATCAATGGGCAGTAAATGGAATTGAGGAACAGATCAGCCATGATCTTACAGAATGACAGAACAGGCTCAAGGCTCTTGCCTATGGTATTAAAAAGACATACTTACCATATTGTAAAATGAAACCAGCTGGATGTAAATTACAACTCATTGGCGGTAAAATGTTAATATTATTTTACACTTCAAGGACTCTGAAATCGTTGCCTATTTTATGGGCAGTGCAATAAATGTGTTTTATAGGAAACTAGAGCTACTATTGTGAAACCATCTGAGTCTGCTTACCCAAGACTGACTTTTACTGTGCTACATGCAGAAACCATAGTTCTTATGACCTTTAACTGTTCTAGTCAATAAGCTAACCTTTTCTAAAGTGAGAGTTCACCTTTAGGTGTATTCCCACATGCTCTATCAACCAGCATTTCATTTTTTTTTAAAGAGCATCCGGTGAATGGTTTCAATATTTGGCCTCATGCTGACATATCAGAAAACAGTTGAGAAAAGTAGTCACTGTCAAGGTGTCGTGATATCAGATTGGACACAGGTAGCCCTATTATTTTGCAGATTGTGCTGTTTCATCATTATGTCCTCTGTCATCATTGTTCTTTCAGGCAATACAGTTCTCTGTGACTGGAAACATGATTTTACTGCACTGATTGTCCAGCTGGTTTCCAGCTTTTCATACCTGGACAAATGGCAGAAATTATATAGAAGACTTATTATAGATGGAGATGTCCAGCTCCCTGGATAAGGTCAGGGATTCTCTAGTGAGCAAAATATTCCCAGTGCTTGATTTTGCCACTAGTGAGTATATAGAGAAAATGCCGATATATTATTTAGGCATGCATGCCCAATTTTGGAGTATCTCTAGGGTATATGCATGCACAGTTAAATGAAACCTCCAGTTGTAATATGAATTTCTCTCACCTCATGCCTGAGACCACTTATGCACTTCTTTAGGTGACTGGCTGTAGATGACTGAAAGTAGTATTGACCAAGGCTTGTCAGTCGTTAAATGCACCGGACATGGTCATGCTGGGCCATACAGATCAAGGATGGTCCCAGATTCGAACCCTGGTCTGACCTCGGCCAGAGTGGGAGTGGGGCGCTACAGTTGGCCTTAGTGTCAGCGGCTAATGAGGTGCTACCAAGTGACAGCTACTGAAACTGCCTTTTTGTAGGTGTCAGGTCAGGCTTGACGGTGATATTTTGAATGGAAGAATAGCCCTGCGGAGTCTAAGCTCACATACAAAGAACAAGCACTTGTGCAAGATGTCACAGCGCTGCTACACTGGCACCCATGGAACTATGCTCCAGTCTTCAACAGAAGAGGAGAGGAAAAGGAAGGAAATTAGGAGAGCACTTATATTAAAGCACAGCCTAATGCAAAGTTGCAACTATGCTTGAAATCCTGGACCCAATGCCCCTGCAGTAGCTTCATTTCATTCACCCGTAACATATCTTGTCACTTGGCAGTTATAATGGTGTCCCAGAACAACTTATAGATTTCATATTTTTGGGTTGTCAAACTGTGAATTGTATCTGTATTTCAGGAGGAAGCTTATGAAATTATAGTGGTTGTGATGAATACGAGTTTGGTCCCAATTCAAATCATAAGAAAGTAGCTGGTCAATTTAAATTTAGTTGCTGATAGCTTGTTTTCCATTCGCCGGAGAGGAGACACATCACTGTCTGCTACACAAAGTCTCACTTCAAAAACATTATTCAAATATATCTATATGTTTTGATTACAAAGCAATAGAAATCACTTAACATGGACTATTTGCTTTGTGCCGAAATCACGCAGATTTAAGATAAAGGGGGAGAAACTGGAGTAATTTGCACCTCCCATTAGTGCCCCCGCAGATCCCTTTGCGATCGGGCGTGGCGAATAAACCCTGCTAAATTTAGCGGGAGTTTAGCTGCGGCGCTACAGTATTGCACCCCAATCTCCAGCGCTTGGAGATCGTGATGTCATCGCCGTGCGCAGCACCCGTTAGCGACCCGGACCCTAAATTGGGTATCGCCCCCTGAAGCTGCTCTGGGCAACGATAGCGACAGCTTCAGGGGACACATGCCGGGTGGCCGGCCGCGAGCAGGGCAAAAGTTAAAGGGGAGGTGACCGGCCGCTAGCGGGGCGAAAGTTAAAGGGGAGGTGGCTGGCTGCTGGCGGGGCGAAAGTTAAAGGGGAGGTGGCTGGCCGCTGGCGGGGCGAAAGTTAAAGGGGAGGTGGCTGGCCGCTGGCGGGGCGAAAGTTAAAGGGGAGGTGGCCGGCCACTGGCGGGGCAAAAGTTAAATGGGAGGTGGCTGGCTGCGAGCAAGGTGAAAGTTAAAGGGGAGGTGGCCGGCCGCGAGTGGGGCGAATATTAAAGGGGAGGTGGCCGGCTGCGAGCAAGGTGAAAGTTAAAAGGGAGATGGCCTGCTGCTCGTCAAAAAAAGTTTGGTTTTTTTCCCTCGCTGCTGCAGCTTTGGACACGGGGTCCGTGCCGCAATCGCTCAGCCCGGCACTCTGCTTGAGTGCCAGGCTGATCGCACGGCACCCCCACTCCTCGGTGGTCCTGGTAGGTGTGTTCACAATCTGCAGAGTTTGCAGCTTGGCCCCTTCCCTTTAATTCATGGAAGAGCCCCTCCTACGCAGCAGCGCTATGCGGCCCAGTGCGTAGTGCTGCTGAGCTGTGCGCCCCACTCCTGAGCCGTGTGCCCCACTACCGCTCCAGAAAGGAAGTAGAGGGTGTAATTTAGTGTTCCACCTTTTCTCGGGAGATGTACACCCCAATTTCTTGTGAGAGGTGAGATTCCTGTGCCTGGCGCAATGCCTCTCACCTCGCAAGTGTAACCGCCCCCAAATGGGGCACAGCCGGATTTCAAGGCCAAATGTTTGGTAGTATGTGAGTGGAGTTCAGGACGCCTTGCATTAATCTGACAAAATTGGGTCAACTTTGAAAGAGATCTATTGCTTTTCTATAGCTAATGCTTTCAACTTTAAAGAGTACAAAAGGTACATCCGAGGTAGTGTGCTCCCAAATCACTGGTTCTTCTTGAATCACTGCATTGTAGTTCGAGTGGAGGTGGTCTTGTGGGCCTCCATGGGCCAATACGAATCTGACATGTACAGTATGTCAGTTACAGATTGGATGTTAATCCAGGTTTCGTATTACTACAAGAGTTACTGAAGTAACCTTTTGTTATTTTTGTATCCAAGTAGGGAGTGTGAGTTAAAATTTCTGACTAAACAATGGAAGCTGCTTTATGGTCACTTGCTACTTCTTATCTGTGGCTTTTAATCCGTTCTGTAGTTTATGACAAACTATGATTTATTAGATTGTTCAGCTATCCAAGGACGAAGAGAACATGAGGGGGCTCATGTCAATTCAGCAGGTTATTACAGGAACAAGGGATTCTGTTTGACCCCGAGGTAACACAACATTGCTAGATGTTGTCTGTATAAATTCACAGTTCAGTTCAGAGGGAGAAAGAAATGACTTATGTGAGTGGCCTTTCGCCCTGAGCGTGAGAGGAATATCTGAGTGCCCTCCCGAATGTCTGATGTGCATTGCCAGCGGGTGAGGCTCCTCGACAGCTTTGTAGACTCATAAAAGGATCCTGATTGTATTTCGCAACGGAGCTTTAAATATTGCCAATCTTCTTCAGCTTTCGGAATGTCTCTTGCTAATAGAATGGAGGCATAAATTACAGAACATTTCTCAATTCATAGTGCAATCATTTCAATTTTTTAAAACAAACCCTCGGAGGTGAAATTCCTCCTATTGATAATTGTAACCCAAAGAAAGAAACAGCATGAATACAAAAGAAGAACTCCTGATCTATATTCACACTGACCTTTTCCACAAATTTTTCACAGAGGAGTCTAACCTATCCTCTCGCCCCACTTTATTGCTCGGTTTGATTCTGCGGAGAAACTCTATTCTAGTTCTTAAATGGTTATAAAAGAATCAGAAACACACCGATGCCCAGTATTTGTATTTGTAACATGCTAATTAAAAATACAGAGAATGTGACGACACCAGGATTAGTAAAAGCACTCCAGCGCCCATGACCTCAGCTGTGTTGCTGGAGGGTAACTGTAAATTGAAGTGTACATAATAAATGCCTTTCATAATGCTGGGGAGATATTTTCTAACAAATACAACAGTTGTTTTTTAGTCTATTAAAAGAACTAATCGACCATTAGGCTTATAAGTTATTCATTATAGTAAAACAAGGAATAATCAGATTGAATCACCAAAAAAGGTTAATTCAGGAGACTGCTGATATAGTTTTTAATGTAATTTGCCCAAATGATACTGCTACACACTCCAAGATTTACAAAGAAATAGCCCACTCAATTGAACTAAACTATTAATGGTGATTATCGCAAAAGTTATTTCTGCAGAATGTGGTTTATATTCGGTGTATATTTCTACTATCATTATCCAAGTTTCCATGGCTGAAATGTTCAGCATACCCTTGCTCCACATAATAATGGTCCTAATTACACTTCAGACACCTGTCCATAAAACTGTGCAGCTTTTTACACGTTAATTTAAAACGCAGCTGTTCAGGGAAGCAGAGAAGCTGTTTGCCTTATTATTCCTGGTAAGCATTCCATGTTGACAGCTGGACAATTTTGGGTCAGATTGCCATCTGGCCGATGCTCCTTAAACGTCCTTGTTCCCGCTCCATTGCCGTCACCATCTTGTTTGCTTTAATGTAGCTTTCAGATTTTGGGCATACTGAGAAACTAAAGGAGGGAGGCTTTTTGCAACGACAGTACCTCTCCATGGTTGTGCTTGTGCCCTGACCAAGATCACCACAGCTACGGTTTATTCACAGCCATTACTCAGTTAAAGGCTGCTGCAATTGCTGAGTCCCAGTGGCAGAACATTTTATTCTCAAGAAGCTCATTGACTGTGACTGGTATGTACATACACCATGCCAATTGCAGGACAGATGCCAAGACATCAATGACTGGTGGCAAATAAACATGTCCAAAATGCCAGAAAGCTGTCCAATGTGATAATAATTCACTTGCAATGCTAATTTGTTTCAAAAATGTATATATGCATACAAGTGCTGAAACTGCAACATATTGACAGATGGGGCAGTTGAAACGGATAGACTGCATCTCATTGATGTTTATAGTGGCTATCAGAGACATTTAAATCCACATACACAGGTTGTAATAACAAATAAAAGAAAATATTTAAGTTAACTGGGTGCACTGTTGCGAAGAACAAGCAGATCTGCCAATTGCTCACTACTTCAAGGTTTCATTTGGACTTAGTGCACAGATTATCTGTTAAATGAGAGCTATTTTTTTTCATCTATCTCAGTGCATTTGTAGGAACAAATAGCCCGGGTTTGAAGTTAGTTTGCTTACGCAGAAATTATGCCGGTTTCTACGATGATCTTGGCGACGGGAATTTAGGCTGAAATTTCCTGCGGAGCTCATTATGCCTATGTAGGAGTAACAACAAGGCCAGCAGGAAACGTGCGGCAACAGGCAAAGGCAGACTGCGCCCGCACCAACGCTGAGAATTGATGGCTTAGCTGTGTCACCCTTACAACAACAACAACTTGCATTTATATAGAGCCGTTAACGTAGCAAATCATCCCAAGGTGTTTCACAGGAGTATTGTGAGATTAAAAGTTTGAACCTGAGCCGCATAAATAGAAATTAGCACAGAGGTAGGTTTTAAGGAGCGTCTTGAAGGAGGAAAGAGAGTTAGAGAGGAGGAGAGGTTTAGGCAGGGAGTTCCAGAGCTTGGAGCCAAGACAACAGAAGGCACGGCCATCAATGGTTGAGCGATTACAATCAGGGATGCTTAAAAGAGCAGAATTATAGGAACGCAGCCATCTCGGGGGTTGTGGGGCTGGAGGAGATTACAGAGATAGGGAGGGGCGAGGCCATGGAGGGATTTGAAAATAAGGATGAGAATTTTGAAACATGAAACATAGAAACATAGAAAATAGGTGTAGGAGTAGGCTATTCGGCCCTTCGAGCCTGCACCGCCATTCAATAAGATCATGGTTGATCATTCCTTCAGTACCCCTTTCCTGCTTTCTCTCCATACCCCTTGATCCCTTTAGCCGTAAGGGCCATATCTAACTCTCTCTTGAATATATCCAATGAACTGGCATCAACAACTCTCTGTGGCAGGGAATTCCACAGGTTAACAACTCTCTGAGTGAAGAAGTTTCTCCTCATCTCAGTCCTAAATGGCCTACCCCTAATCCTAAGACTATGTCCCCTGGTTCTGGACTTCCCCAACATCGGGAACATTCTTCCCACATCTAACCTGTCCAGTCCCATCAGAATCTTATAGGTTTCTATGAGATCCCCTCTCATCCTTCTGAACTCCAGTGAATAAAGGCACAGTTGATCCAGTCTCTCCTCATATGACAGTCCAGCCATCCCTGGAATCAGTCTGGTGAACCTTCACTGCACTCCCTCAATAGCAAGAATGTCCTTCCTCATATTAGGAGACCAAAACTGAACACAATATTCCAGGTGAGAACTCACTAAGGCCCTGTACAACTTCAGTAAGACCTCTCTGCTCCTATACTTAAATCCCCAGCTATGAAGGCCAACATACCATTTGCCTTCTCCGCCGCCTGCTGTACCTGCATGCCAACTTTCAATGACTGATGAACCATGACACCCAGGTCTCGTTGCACCTCCCCTTTTCCTAATCTGCCGCCATCCAGATAATATTCTGCCTTCGTGTTTTTGCCCCCAAAATGGATAACCTCATATTTATCCACATTATACTGCATCTGCCATGCATTTGCCCACTCACCTAACCTGTCCAAGTCACCCTGCAGCCTCTTAGCATCCTCCTCACAGCTCACACCGCCACCCAGTTTAGTGTCATCTGCAAACTTGGAGATATTACACTCAATTCCTTCATCTAAATTGTTCATGTTTCTTGTAAAGAGCTGGGGTTCCAGCACTGAGCCCAGCGGCATTCCACTAGTCACTGCCTGCCATTCTGAAAAGGTCCCGTTTATCCAGACTTTCTGCTTCCTGTCTGCCAACTAGTTCTCTATCCACATCAGTACATTACCCCCAATACCATGCGCTTTGATTTTGCACACCAATCTCTTGTGCGGGACCTTGCCAAAAGTCTTTTGAAAGTCCAAATACACCACATCCATTGGTTATCCCTTGTCCACTCTGCTAGTTACAGCCTCAAAAAATTCCAGAAGATTCATCAAGCATGATTTCCCTTTCATAAATCCATGCTGACTTGGACCGATCCTGTCACTGCTTTCCAAATGCGCTGCTATTTTATCCTTAATGATTGATTCCAACATTTTCCCCACTACTGATGTCAGGCTAACCAGTCTATAATTACCCATTTTCTCTCTCCCTCCTTTTTTAAAAAGTGGTGTTACATTAGCTACCCTCCAGTCCATAGGAACTGATCCAGAGTTGATAGGCTGTTGGAAAATGATCACCAATGCATCCACTATTTCTAGGGCCACTTCCTTAAGTACTCTGGGATGCAGGCTATCAGGCCCCAGTGATTTATCGGCCTTCAATCCCATCAATTTCCCTAACACAATTTCCCGCCTAATAAGGATATCCTTCAGTTCCTCCTTCTCACTAGACCCACTGTCCCCTGGTACATTCAGAAGGTTATTTGTGTCTTCCCTTGTGAAGTCAGAACTGAAGTATTTGTTCAATTGGTCTGCCATTTCTTTGTTCCCCATTATAAATTCACCTGAATCCGACTGCAAGAGATCTACGTTTGTCTTCACTAATCTTTTACTCTTCACAAATTATAGAAGCTTTTGCAGTCAGTTTTTATGTTCCCTGCAAGCTTCCCCTCATACTCTATTTTCCCCCTCTTAATTAAACCCTTTGTCCTCCTCTGTTGAATTCTAAATTTCTCCAGTCCTCAGGTTTGTTGCTTTTTCTAGGCAATTTATATGCCTCTTCCTTGGTTTTAACACTATCCTTAATTTCCCTTGTTAGCCACGGTTGAGCCACCTTCCCCGCTTTATTTTTACTCCAGACAGAGATGTAAAATTGCTGAAGTTCATCCATGTGATCTTTAAATGTTGAAATTGAGGTGTTGCTTAACCGGAAGCCAATGTAGGTCAGCGAGCACGGGGGTGATGGGTGAGCGGGACTTGGTGCGTGTTAGGACACGGGCAGCCAGGTTTTGGATCACCTCTACTTTACGTAGGGTAGAATGTGGGTGACCAAACAGGAGTGCATTGGAATAATCAAATCTGGAGGTAACAAAGGCATGGATGAGGGTTTCAGCAGTGGATGAGCTGAGGCAAGGGCAGAGACGGGCGCTGTTACGGAGGTGGAAATAGGCGGTCTTAATTATGCTGCGGATGTGTGGTCAAAAGCTCATTTCCGGGTCAAATATGACACCAATAGCCAGCAGTGTGCTGTCCGTGAATGTTTGCACACTCACTCAGTTCTGTATGTAGTTGAGTTTTCTGCTGGTTCCGTGATGCTGTAACATTCAAAGCAGCTGCTGTTTGGAATCTAATTGCTCTGAATATAACTTGTTCACTGAAGTTCGGGTTAGGACATTTAGTGCACATTCCTCCCAGGTAGTCAGAGATGTTCTTTCTTGATCTGTGTCTCAATAGAGATAATACCATGGGCTGCTGTCTTCTGCTTTCGCAGCACATTCTCAGAACCTTTTGCCTCTTCTGTTCTTCTTCCTCTTCTATTATTATGCAGAGCAGCGGTATCTTCTTAGTAGGAAAGCCATTACAGCTGCATTGTCTTATGGGGTTAAGGGCCTGGATAAGGTGTTTGGTCAGAAAAATTTCAAGTGCACTGAGATTGACAAAACTTTAATTAAGTATAATGCAGGTCGATGTAAGAACAGATTTTTGTTTTAAACGGGAATAATATTGCTGTTGAACTCCATAAATATCAGTTACACCATTATCAGGTGACTTGAGGCCAGATGTGCCTAAATTTTAGGGCATAGATCTGGATCAGCACATTACTGCCATAAGTGCAGGAAATTCGCTTGAGCTGGTCTTTTGCATGAGGGCGGAGCTATGTAAATGATTGTCAGAGGTTTCAGTGGATGTATCTCGGATGCAGCGCTAATGAGCGAGGAACTTCACACGTACCAATGTTTCAGCGTGAAATGGGCATAACTCAGTTCCATACTCTCAAGAAAAATATGATCCAGTGAGGAGGAAAGGATATAAGAGAAAAGATAGCCATCCACGGCTAGCTAAAGAAATAAAGGACGGTATCCAATTAAAAACAAGGGCATACAAAGTGGCCAAAACTATTGGGAGGACAGAAGACTAGAAAGCTTTTAAAAGCCAGCAAAGAATGACTAAAAAAATGATTAAGAAAGGGAAGATAGACTATGAAAGTAAATTATAGCTAAATATAAAAACAGATAGCAAGAGTCTCTATAGGTATATAAAAAGGAAAAGAGTGGCTAAAGTAAATGTTGGTCCCTTAGAGGAATAGACCAGGGAATTAGTAATGGGGAACATAGAGATGGCAGAAACTCTGACCAAATATTTTGTATCAGTCTTTACAGTAGAGGTCACTAACAATATTCCGACAGTGGGTAGTCAAGGGGCTATAGTGAGGGAGGAACACAATCACAATCACAAAGGAAGTGATACTCAGTAAGATAATGGGGCTAAAGGCAGATAAATCATCTGGACCTGATGGCTTGCATCCTCGGGACTTAAGAGAAGTAACGGCAGGGATTGTGGATTCATTGGTTGTAATTTACCAAAATTCCCTGGATTCTGGGGAGGTCCCAGCAGATTGGAAAACTGCAAATGTAACACCCCTATTTAAAAAAGGAGGCAGACAAAAAGCAGGAAACTATAGACCAGTTCACCTAACATCTGTGGTTGGGAAAATGTTGGATTCCATTATTAAAGAAGCAGTAGCAGGACATTTGGAAAAGCAAAATTTCATCAGGCAGAGTCAGCATGGATTTATGAAGGGGAAATCATGTTTGACAAATTTGCTGGAATTCTTTGAGGATGTAATGAACAGGGTGGATAAAGGGGAACCAGTGGATGTGGTGTATTTGGACTTCCAGAAGGCATTTGACAAGGTGCCACATAACAGGTTACTGCACAAGATAAAAGTTCACGGTGTTGGGGGTAATATATTAGCATGGATAGAGGATTGGCTAACTAACAGAGAACAGAGAGTCGGGATAAATGGTTCATTCACTGGTTGGCAAACAGTAACTAGTGGGGTGCCGCAGGGATCAGTGCTGGGACCCCAACTATTTACAATCTATATTAACGACTTGGAAGAAGGGACCGAGTGTAACGTAGCCAAGTTGACGATACAAAGTTGGGAGGAAAAACAATGTGTGAGAAGGACACAAAAAATCTGCAAAAGGACATAGACAGGCTGAGTGAGTGGGCAAAAATTTGGCAGATGGAGTATAATGTTGGAAAGTGTGAGGTCATGCACTTTGGCAGAAAAAAATCAAAGAGCAAGTTATTATTTAAATGGAGAAAGATTGCAAATTTGCCGCAGTACAGCGGGACCTGGGGGTACTTGTGCATGAAACACAAAAGGATAGTGTTATATATGTGGACTTGTATTTACTCTGTACAGCCATCAGAGGGCTCATCCCCTGGGGTCCCAAGATATCCCATAACCTCTTGGGAGCACAGGTATTTAAGAAGGCTTCACAGGTTGGAAAGGCATGCTGGAAACCTGCAATAAAAGACGAAGGTCACACTTTATTTTGAGCTCACATTGTTCAGTCTGACTCTTTCTCCATACACGACAGATAGAATGTAGGTACAGCAAGTGATCAGGAAGGCCAATGGTATCTTGGCCTTTATTGCAAAGGGGATGGAGTATAAAAACAGGGAAGTCTTGCTGCAGCTATACAAGGTATTGGTGAGGCCACACCTGGAATACGACGTGCAGTTTTGGTTTCCATATTTACGAAAGGAGGCTTTGGAGGCAGTTCAGAGAAGGTTCACTCGGCTAATTCCCAAAATTTATCGACCTCTGTCTTGAATATACTCAACGACTGAGCATCCATAGCTCCCTGAGGTAGAGAATTCTAAAGATTCACAACCCATTGAGTGAAGAAATTTCTCCTCATCTCTGTCCTAAATTGCCTTGAGACTGTGAACCCGTGTTCTAGATTCTCCAGCCAGGGGAAACATCTTCTCAGCATTAACCCTGTCAAGCCCCTTAAGAATTTAATATGTTTCAATTAGATCACCTCTCATTCTTCTAAACTCTATACAATATAGGCCTATTCTACTCACTCTCTCATCATACAGCAATCTCCTTATCCCAGGAATGAGTCTAGTGAACCTTTGTTGCACTCCCTCGAAGGCAAGTATGTCTTTCCTTAGATAAGGAGACCAGAACTGTACATAGTACTCCAGGTGTGGCCTCACCAATGCCCTGTATAATTGTAGTAAGAATTATTTACTCTGATACTCTAATCTCTTTGTATCAAAAGCTAACATACTGTAGTGTCTCCGCACCTTGTTACAAACTCACATGAGGCATGGCTATATCAGACACGGTCACTCTGTGACCTTCACTTTATTTCCAGGACTGAAGAGTCTTGATCCTGGGTGGGACCTCCCCTTTTATACCTGGAAGCCCAGGTGAGGAGCTCACTCCCTGTAGTCAGGGTGTGCATTACAAGGGTACAGGTGCAGTATGCATGAATTACAGTTACGTACTTATAGTCATTGCAAGATGGTGAAATACATGACATCACTTCCTCCCTTAGGTCTTTTAGTTTCAGAGGTTAAATCTATCGGGTGGTCAACGCTCTCTCGTGGAGCGCCGCAGTTGTGGCTCTGGTGGCTGAGCCTTGGCATGCGTCTCTGTCACTTGAGGTGATACCGGCCTGTCCGGGCTGGCCGCAGGGACTGTGCATGCTGAGGGCTGTCTTTGTTGCTCGTGCGCTGGCAGTGGTGTGGGTGCTATCTCATCATGCTCTTCTTCCGGTTCCTCCGTATCTGCACTGTAGCTTGTCTTTACTTGGTCCAAGTGTTTGCGGCATATCTGCCCATTGTTTAGTCTGACCACCATGATCCTGTTTCCTTCTTTGCCAATTACGGAGCCCTCAAGCCATTTGGGTCCCAAAGCATGGTTAAGAACAAATACCGGATCATCTATTTCTATATACCTCCCCCTTGAGCCTCGATCATGGAGCTCGGTTTGGGACTGGCGCTTGCCCTCAACAATGTCTGCCAGAGCTGGCTGAATGAGGGACAGCCGCGTCTTGAGCGTGCGTTTCATGAGGAGTTCCGCTGGCGGGACCCCCGTGAGCGAGTGCGGCTGGGACCTGTAGGCCAGCAGGAGGCGCGATAGGCGGTACTGAAGGGATGGTCCTTGGATGCATAGCAAACCCTGCTTTATGACTTGGACCGCCCGTTCCGCCTGGCCATTGGAGGCCGGCTTGAACGGCGCTGTCCGGACGAGCTTAATCCCATTGCCCGACATAAACTCCTGGAATTCATGGCTGGTAAAACACGGGCCATTGTTGCTGACCAGGATGTCCGGCAAGCCGTGGGTCGCGAAAACCGTATGCAGACTCTCCACAGTGATGGATGTCGTGCACGAGTTCAATATGATGCACTCGATCCACTTCGAGTATGCATCGACAACGATCGGGAACATTTTTCCCATGAACGGGCCCACATAGTCCACGTGAATACGTGACCATGGCCTGGTGGGCCAGGGCCACGGGCTGAGTGGGGCCTCCATGGGGGCATTGCCCAGCTGGGCACACGTCGTGCACCTGCGAACCCAGTGTTCCAGGTCTGAGTCAATCCCCAGCCACCACACATGTGACCGGGCAATGGCCTTCATTAACACGATGCCAGGGTGTTCACTGTGGAGTTCCCTGATGATAACAGGCAGTCGGCTTGGACGGAGAGTTCATCCATCCATCTCTGAAACGGTCTGACCTCCTCGGGGCACGCCCTGTGTGCGGGCGCACAGTCCCTAGTCAGGACACATTTCTTTATCATGGATAGGAGGGGGTCCCTGTTGGTCCAGAGTTTGATCTGGCGGGCTGTGATGGGGGAGCCCGCAGTGTCAAAAGCCTCAACGGCCATGACCATCTCAGCGCTCTGCTCCGACGTCCCCTCGGTGGTGGCCAGTGGGAGCCTGCTGAGCGCATCAACGCAATTTTCGGTGCCTGGCCGGTGCCGTATGGTGTAGTCATACACAGCCAGCGTGAGGGCCCATCGCTGTATGCGAGCTAACGCATTAGCGTTGAAAGCCTTGCTGTCGGACAACAGGGATGTTAACGGCTTGTGGTCCATCTCTAGCTCAAACCGTCTACCGAAAAGGTACTGGTGGATCTTTTTCACACCGTACACACACGTGAGTGCATCCTTCTCGACCATGCCGTATCCACGCTCTGCCTGGGGAAGCGACCTGGAGGCGTAAGCCATTGATTGGAGTTGGCCGTCATCGTTACCCTGCTGCAAAACACACCCAACCCCGTAGGATGACGCATCACATGTTAAAACCAGTTTTTTACAGGGGTCATACAAAGTCAACAGTTTGTTGGAACACAGCAGGTTCCTTGCCTTATTGAAAGCCCGTTCTTGACATTCCCCCCAAGACCATTCACAATCTTTACGGAGGAGCATGTGTAACGGCTCCAACAATGTGCTTAAGTTCAGCAGGAAGTTCCCAAAATAGTTCAAGAGTCCCAGGAATGATCGCAACTCTAACGTGTTGCCGGGCCTGGGCGCCCGGCGAATCGCCTCAGTTTTTGATTCAGTGGGCCGGTTACAAACTCGACCTCTGGGGCCAAAAACACACACTGACCAAGCCATCTGCTTTGAGGACGGGAACGATGGGACTTGCCCAGTCATTGAATTCAACGGGCAAAATTATGCACTCTCTGAGCAGCCTGTCCAGTTCACTTTCAATTTTTTCACGCATCACGTACGGCACCGCTCTGGCTTTGTGGTGCACTGGTCTGGCGTCCAGAGTGATGCGTATCACTACTTTAGTGCCCTTGAACGTTCCGACACAGGGTTGAAAGAGTGACTCAAATTTTTGCAATACCTGCGAGCATGAACTTCGCTCCACGGATGAAATGGCAGGCATTTCCAATTCATCTCAGCGAGCCAACTCCTCCCCAAGAGCGTGGGGCCATTTCCCGGAACAATCCAGAGTGGCAGCCAGTTCTGTGATCCATTATGCATAACCACCAAGTTTGCACTGCCCAGCACTGGGATGATCTCTTTGGTGTACGTACGTAGCTGCGTCTCAATGCGTTCCAGTTTGGGTCTGCTAGCTCTGTGTGGCCATAGTCTCTCAAATTGTTGGCCGCTCATGAGGGATTGGCTAGCTCCCGTATCCAGCTCCATGTGCACCGGGATGCCATTCAGTAAGACTTTCATCATCACGGGTGGCATTTTGGTGTATGAGCTGTGGACGTCGGCCACATGAACTCTCTGAACTTCAGCATCCATGGTTGTTCCCCAGGCCTCATCCTGCATTTCAGACCCCTCGCCTGGTTCGTCTGTCTCGCAGACTAGCCTCGCTACTGCCTTTTTGCACATCCTGGCCAGGTGTCCCTTGACATTCCAAATCCTACAGGTATAAAGTTGGAACCTGCAGATTTTTGCAGTGTGTCTGCTCCCACATCTCCAACATGAGCTGAGATTGCTGTTAACAAAAGGACTATTCCCAGGCATTCCTCTCTGATGGCCCTTTTGGCTGTTTCTGAGTCTTCTGATGGCGGGTGTTAATTGTCCCATCACAGGATGTATTGTTCCTTGTGATGGCGTGAATTGCCGATCCCCTTTCTATTGCCCCTGTTGCCAGGAGCTTGTTACTGCCTGGCTGGTGTCGAATTGCCCTTGCCTGCCTGCCTGGATGGTGTTGAATTGCCCTTGCCTGCCTGTGGAGTTCTGTGTCATTTTTATAACATTGATTCCCTGGTTCAACGCAACTTTAAAACCAGGGCTGTTTGCGTAGATTAGCTTGGTCTCCTCTTCCCCCGCCATAAAGGTCTGACCTATCAACGCCGCCCCTTCTAAAGTCAAATCCTTAGTCTTTATGAGCTTCCTGAAAATGCCGGCAAGATTAATGCCCTCGATGAAAAAGTCCCTTAACATCTCCCCTCTGTAGGCATCGGAGAACTTACAGAGACTGGCCAAATGCCACAGTTCCGCCATGAAGTCCGAGATGTTTTGACCCTCCCGACGCCGGTGAGAGTAGAACCAGTGCCGGGCCATGTGGACGCTACTTGCCGGCTTGAGATGCTCACTGATCAGCTGGCTGAGCTCTTCGAAGGACTTGTCCGTTGGCTTTTGGGGTTCGAGCATGTCTTTCATCAGCGCATACGTCTGTGGACCACAGCTGGTCAGTAGATGCGCCCTCCGCTTGTCAGCCGCTGCCTCTTCCAGCCAGTCCTTTGTGATGAAGCTCTGCTAGAGTCTTTCCACAAAGTCGTCTCAGTCCTCACCCACACAGTCGCGTTCCTCTGTGCCACCGGTGGCCATCCTCGTGGTTCGGTGATTCCCGATTCCCGTCGCCAGATGTAGTGCCTCTGCACCTTGTTTCAAACTCACATGAGACATGGATATATCAGACACGGTCACTCTGTGACCTTCACTTTATTTCCAGGACTGAAGAGTCTTGATCCTGGGTGGGACCTCCCCTTTTATACCTGGAAGCCCAGGTGAGGAGCTCACTCCCTGTGGTCAGGGTGTGTATTACAAGGGTACAGGTACAGTATGCATGAGTTACAGTTACATACTTATAGTCATTGCAAGATGATGAAATACATGACTCATACCATTTGCTTTCTTAATTGCGTGCTGTACCTGCATGTTAACTTTCTGAGATTTCTGTACAAGGACACCCAGGTCCCTCTGAGTGCAAACATTTCCAATCTCTCACCATTAAAAAAAATATTCTGCTTTTTGGTTTTCTGATCAAAGTGGATAATGTCACACTTCCCCACATTGTATTCCATTTGCCATGTTTCATAATTTGTAGGCCTCTAATAGGACACCCCTCAGCCTTCTTTTTTCAAGCTTTCCTGATAGGTATATCCTCACATTTCTGGTATCATCCTTGTAAATCTTTTTTGCACCCTCTCCAGTGCCTCTATACCCTTTTTATAGTATGGTGATCAGAATTGCACATAGCACTCCAAATGTGGTCTGAGCAAGGTCTGATACAAGTTTAGCATAATTTCTCTACTTTTCAATTCTATCCTGCTAGAAATAAAACCTAGCTTGGTTTGCATTTTTATGGGCTTATTAATCTGCGTCGCTACTTTTAGTGATTTGTGTATTTGTACTCCAAGATCCCTTTGCTCTTCGACCTCATTTTGATTCTTATTTTCCAAGTGATATGTGACCTCCTTATTTTTCTTACCAAAATATAATATCTCACATTTATCTGTGTCAAACTTTATTTGATGATTATATGCCCAGTCTTAAAGTTTATTAATTTATGAGGCAGAAAAAAATTGGGCAATTTTAGTATCTCTGCCTTATAAATGTGTATCATTGTAAACCCTTTCTTGTGAAGTCTGCAGCTTCTGTAGAGGATTATCAACCAGATTGGAGCAGTCATCCCTTACTTCCCAGGAGTCAAACCTTCATTCTGTCTTGCAACTTCAACACTTGAAGATCCCTATATATGCTTAAGATGTGTGCCTCATGACTATTTCCCAGAAAATAAGCATTAACCTGAATTAATTTTTGCCAGTGGCCACATACCAAATTGAAAAATGTTAAAACTTGGACTGTATGTCAACATTATAAATGTAGGGATCTTTACTCCCAGGATTATGGGCAAAACTGTGTTCATGCTTTGATAACGCTAATACAAGAAATTACTCACATATTAGCTCACAATTAGCTCATTCACCAGCTCTGACATACAGAGCAAAAATCTAAGCATGGGGGTAATTTTATATCCACCCAGAGGCACTGGCGATGGTATAGATCCAGAGGCACCAGCACCTTTTCGATACCTCTGGCTAAATGGTCATGTTTCCAGTTTTTGAGGATGTTTCCAGTAGAGTGGACAAGGGAGAACCAGTTGATGTGGTGTATTTGGAATTTCAAAAGGCTTTCGACAAGGTCCCACACAAGAGATTAATGTGCAAAGTTAAAGCACATGGGATTGGGAACTAGTTGGCAGACAGGAAGCAAAGAGTAGGAGTAAATGGGTACTTTTCAGAATGGCAGGCAGTGACTTGTGGGGTACCGCAAGGTTCTGTGCTGGGGTCCCAGCTGTTTACATTGTACATTAATGATTTAGATGAGGGGATTAAATGTAGTAGCTCCAAATTTGCGGATGACACTAAGTTGGGTGGCAGTGTGAGTTGCGAGGAGGATGCTATGAGGCTGCAGAGTGACTTGGATAGGTTAGGTGAGTGGGCAAATGCATGGAAGATGAAGTATAATGTGGATAAATGTTAGGTTATCCACTTTAGTGGTAAAAACAGAGAGACAGACTATTATCTGAATGGTGACAGATTTGGAAAAGAGGAGGTGCAACGAGACCTGGGTGTCATGGTACATCAGTCATTGAAGGTTGGCATGCAGGTACAGCAGGCGGTTAAGAAAGCAAATGGCATGTTGGCCTTCATAGAGAGGGGATTTGAGTACAGGGGCAGGGAGGTGTTACTACAGTTGTACAGGGCCTTGGTGAGGCCACACCTGGAGTATTGTATACAGTTTTGGTCTCCTAACTTGAGGAAGGACATTCTTGCTATTGAGGGAGTGCAGCAAAGGTTCACCAGACTGATTCCCGGGATGGCGGGACTGACATATCAAGAAAGACTGGATCAACTGGGCTTGTATTCACTGGAGTTCAGAAGAATGAGAGGGGATCTCATAGAAATTTTTAAAATTCTGATGGGTTTAGACAGGTTAGATGCAGGAAGAATGTTCCCAATGTTGGGGAAGTCCAGAACCAGGGGTCACAGTCTAAGGATAAGTGGTAAGCCATTTAGGACCGAGATGAGGAGAAACTTCTTCACCCAGAGAGTGGTGAACCTGTGGAATTCTCTACCACAGAAAATTGTTGAGGCCAATTCACTAAATATATTCAAAAAGGAGTTAGATGTAGTCCTTACTACTAGGAGGAATCAAGGGGTATGGCGAGAAAGCAGGAATGGGGTACTGAAGTTGCATGTTCAGCCATGAACTCATTGAATGGCGGTGCAGGCTCGAAGGGCCGAATGGCCTACTCCTGCACCTATTTTCTATGTTTCTATGTTTCATGTGTGAACCTAGTCGGTGTCGCGTAGCATTCCCCAAGCTTGTGGGACACAAAAGCTGAGACTCATTTGTCCTCACCCAACATCCACATTTTCCAGCAGGAATTATTGGATAGCAGTCAATTGCCAATGGTGATCCTTTTTCACCCTCCCTAATCCAGGGTGCTGAGATCATCTGCATTCCCCGATGTGATGCTCTCGATGAGATCAGCTAAGTCAACACAAGCATAGGCTCGGACCTTCTGGTCTGGGTGGCTTAGTCGTGCAATTTCCCAATAAGTCATCAAGGATCTACAAAGGGCACTTCTGACCAGCTCTGTCAAATGCCCCCTCACTCTCCATCAGGTTTGATCTCAGAAGATGGGACTCAATTAGTTAAACAAATCCCACGAAGATGTTGGAGGTGAAAATGAAGAATGGAACTTCACAGATTTATAATATTGTCAGGTTGTGATGTCCCTCAACTGCAAAGAAAATCACTTTTCACTGTTGTATATTTCACAATGTTCCTGTCACTTTGAGTGGGTCTGCTGATTTCTTCCACCATCTTCTAAGAATAGTATCTGTTAATATATGAAAACAGGAAGATTGTCAATAAGTCATTGTATAATTCTTGTTGACTTTACAGCCATAAATGCAGTGGTGTCAAGTAAATGGGACAATAGTTCAGAGATAGTATATGAGATCTGTTTGTTTTATGTGAGCTTGTATTGCTGAGGAGCAGAAATCACTTCACACCAACACTGAACTTGTAGTGTGTGTATCTTTCTTCCCCTTTTTAGCACATTGCTACCCAGACCTTGACACAAAACTATCTATCTTGCTCAAAGAGACCACAAAAACTGTTAATGTAGGAAATAAAAATGCCTAAGGCTTGGAGCTAATGCACATTTTGGGGCTTTGTAGAGGGCAATTAACTAACCAATGCTATTTATACCCGACCTCGAAGTGCTTGGTGTTGGCAATGCATAAAGGAACTGATAAATGTTACATTCATCAGAATGGACATCATTTATTGGGGAAAAAATGGTTTAATGAAGAAACAAAGACACAGATTGCATCTGAAGTTTAATTCTTAGTTCAGTTACAATTGAGATGATATGATGTCACTTTATAATGAAAGCAAGTGCATTTTTAGTTGGCTTGCTCTCCAAAACCAAAGGCAAATCAGCAGAATCACAGAAAGTTGGCTTTGTCTATGCAAAATCGTAAACCCAAATATGCAGCCCTAATTCTGATATCCCTAACTCTATTACAATCTATTGTAAGACCATGGAACATGACAACGTTTTACAACACTCTAATCTTGCATAATAACAGTAAAATCTTGATTGAACTACTCAATTTAGCAAAGGACCATAATCCCCTTCATTTTTGTCAATTATCCTATTTTGGAAGAGTTTAAATGATATCTTCATATAAGAGTCTCTGTATCAAGGCCATTCTGTTTAATGGAATAGATGACAACAGACTTTCAGTTTCCCGTCATTTGGAATTCTCGGAATCTCTTCTGTGGGAGTCAGTTTAGTTGAGTAATTAATAATAAGATAAATATATTTAAAATGCATCTATTTTCATTCCGCAATCACCAAGGCAAATTCTAATCAGTTGTTAAGTCTTTTGTATATTGGAGTGCAGCCAGTATAAATATCACACTCCAAACTCCTTTTTCACCCCTAAATCATCACAATATTGTAAATATAGCACAGCATTTTTCAAATAAATTAATTTTGCATCATGGAATACATGCAATACAGGTATATATATATTGCGTAAATGTCCTTTGGAAGAGCCAGATATCAACTGACTTATGACAGTGAAAGAATTCACTCCTGAAGCAAAGGGATAAGATTGTCGTGAAGCATCAAGGTTCAGATGTGTGAAATTGTAAATATTTTTTGAATTTGCTGGCAAGACCACATTTATTGCCCATCCCCAGTTGCCCAAAAAATGCAACTGCTTGCATTAAAAGTCAAACATTTTGTGTGGATCAGAGCTGAAAGGACTGGCAGGTTCCCTTTCCTGAAGGACATGAGTGAACAGTTGTATTTTTGCAGCAGTTTCATAGTCACTTTTTCTGATGCTAGCCTTCAGATTACCAGAACATTGAATTCAACTTCACAATTTGCCATGGTGGGATTTGAACTCAGAATTTCCAGATTGCTAGTCCACTACTATAACCACAACATTACCGTACCAAAAAACAACCATCCCGATAGAACAGTCTTCGAACAGCGATGGGGTGTGTATTAAAATAGATAAATTATTATTTCTTGGAAATGCTTAAAAGCATAACCGCAGTAATTGGCTGACAAATAATAGCCCTAAATTTCCTCAATGCCAGTTGCACCACTGTTGCATCAGAGGCATATAAATTGGCCAAAAAAAGCAACAAACCTGAGGACTGGGAAAAATTTAGAATTCAGCAGAGGAGGACAAAGAGTTTAATTAGGGGGGGGGGGAATAGAGTAAGAGAGGAAGCTTGCTAGGAACATAAAAACTGACTGCAAAAGCTTCTATAGATATGTGAACAGAAAAAGATTAGTGAAGACAAACGTAGGTCCCTTGCAGTCAGATTCAGGTGAATTTATAATGGGGAACAAAGAAAAGCAGACCAGTTGAACAAATACTTTTGTTCTGTCTTCACGAAGGAAGACACAAATAACCTTCTGGAAGTACTGGGGGACCGAGGGTCTAGTGAGAAGGAGAAACTCAAGGATATCCTTATTAGGCGGGAAATTGTGTTAGGGAAATTGATGGGATTGAAGGCCGATAAATCCCCAGGGCCTGATAAACTGCATCCCAGAGTACTTAAGGAAGTGGCCCTAGAAATAGTGGATGCGTTGGTGATCATTTTCCAACAGTCTATAGACTCTGGATCAGTTCCTATGGACTGGAGGGTAGCCAGTTTTTAAAAAAGGAGGGAGAGAGAAAACGGGGAATTATAGACTAGTTGGCCTGTTATCAGTAATAGAAACATAGAAACATAGAAAATAGGTGCAGGAGTAGGCCATTCGGCCCTTCTAGCCTGCACCGCCATTCAATGAGTTCATGGCTGAACATACAACTTCAGTACCTCATTCCTGCTTTCTCACCATACCCCTTGATTCCCCTAGTAGTAAGGACTTCATCTAACTCCTTTTTGAATATATTTAGTGAATTGGCCTCAACAACTTTCTGTGGTAGAGAATTCCACAGGTTCACCACTCTCTGGGTGAAGAAATTCCTCCTCATCTCGGTCCTAAATGGCTTCCCCCTTATCCTTAGACTGTGTCCCCTGGTTCTGGACTTCCCCAACATTGGGAACATTCTTCCTGCATCTAACCTGTCTAACCCCGTCAGAATTTTAAACGTTTCTATGAGGTCCCCTCTCATTCTTCTGAACTCCAGTGAATACAAGCCCAGTTGATCCAGTCTTTCTTGATAGGTCAGTCCCGCCATCCCGGGAATCAGTCTGGTGAACCTTTGCTGCACTCCCTCAATAGCAAGAATGTCCTTCCTCAGGTTAGGAGACCAAAACTGTACACAATACTCCAGGTGTGGCCTCACCAAGGCCCTGTACAATTGTAGCAACACCTCCCTGCCCTTGTACTCAAATCCCCTCGCTATGAAGGCCAACATGCCATTTGCTTTCTTAACCGCCTGCTGTACCTGCATGCCAACCTTCAATGACTGATGTACCATGACACCCAGGTCTCTTTGCACCTCCCCTTTTCCTAATCTGTCACCATTCAGATAATAGTCTGTCTCTCTGTTTTTACCACCAAAGTGGATAACCTCACATTTATCCACATTATACTTCATCTGCCATGCATTTGCCCACTCACCTAACCTATCCAAGTCGCTCTGCAGCCTCATAGAATCCTCCTTGCAGCTCACACTGCCACCCAACTTAGTGTCATCCGCAAATTTGGAGATACTACATTTAATCCCCTCGTCTAAATCATTAATGTACAGTGTAAACAGCTGGGGCCCCAACACAGAACCTTGCGGTACCCCACTAGTCACTGCCTGCCATTCTGAAAAGTCCCCATTTACTCCTACTCTTTGCTTCCTGTCTGACAACCAGTTCTCAATCCATGTCAGCACACTACCCCCAATCCCATGTGCTTTAACTTTGCATATTAATCTCTTGTGTGGGACCTTGTCGAAAGCCTTCTGAAAGTCCAAATATACCACATCAACTGGTTCTCCCTTGTCCACTCTACTGGAAACATCCTCAAAAAATTCCAGAAGATTTGTCAAGCATGATTTCCCTTTCACAAATCCATGCTGACTTGGACCTATCATATTACCTCTTTCCAAATGCACTGCTATGACATCCTTGATAATTGATTCCATCATTTTACCCACTACCGATGTCAGGCTGACCGGTCTGTAATTCCCTGTTTTCTCTCTCCCTCCTTTTTTAAAAAGTGGGGTTGCATTGGCTACCCTCCACTCCATAGGAACTGATCCAGAGTCAATGGAATGTTGGAAAATGACTGTCAATGCATCCACTATTTCCAAGGCCACTTCCTTAAGTACTCTGGGATGCAGTCCATCAGGCCCTGGGGATTTATCGGCCTTCAATCCCATCAATTTCCCCAACACAATTTCCCAACTAATAAGGATTTCCCTCAGTTCCTCCTCCTTACTAGACCCTCCGACCCCTTTTATATCCGGAAGGTTGTTTGTGTCCTCCTCAGTGAATATCGAACCAAAGTACTTGTTCAATTGGTCCGCCATTTCTTTGTTCCCCGTTATGACTTCCCCTGATTCTGACTGCAGGGGACCTACGTTTGTCTTTACTAACTTTTTCTCTTTACATACCTATAGAAACTTTTGCAATCCGTCTTAATGTTCCCTGCAAGTTTCTTCTCGTACTCCATTTTCCCTGCCCTAATCAAACCCTTTGTCCTCCTCTGCTGAGTTCTAAATTTCTCCCAGTCCCCGGGTTCGCTGCTATTTCTGGCCAATTTGTATGCCACTTCCTTGGCTTTAATGCTATCCCTGATTTCCCTTGATAGCCACGGTTGAACCACCTTCCATTTTTTATTTTTACGACAGACAGGAAAGTACAATTGTTGTAGTTCATCCATGCGGTCTCTAAATGTCTGCCATTGCCCATCCACAGTCAACCCCTTAAGTATCATTCGCCAATCTATCCTAGCCAATTCACGCCTCATACCTTCAAAGTTACCCTTCTTTAAGTTCTGGACCATGGTCTCTGAATTAACTATTTCATTCTCCATCCTAACGCAGAATTCCACCATATTATGGTCACTCTTCCCCAAGGGGCCTCGCACAACGAGATTGTTAATTAATCCTCTCTCATTACACAACACCCAGTCTAAGATGGCCTCCCCCCTAGTTGGTTCCTCGACATATTGGTCTAAAAAACCATCCCTTATGCACTCCAGGAAATCCTCCTCTACCGTATTGCTTCCAGTTTGGTTAACCCAATCTATGTGCATATTAAAGTCACCCATTATAACTGCTGCACCTTTATTGCACGCACCCCTAATTTCATGTTTGATGCCCTCCCCAACATCACTACTACTGTTTGGAGGTCTGTACACAACTCCCACTAACGTTTTTTGTCCTTTGGTATTCTGCAGCTCTACCCATATAGATTCCACATCATCCAAGCTAATGTCCTTCCGAACTATTGCCATAATTTGCTCCTTAACCAGCAATGCTACCCCACCTCCATTTCCTTTTATTCTATCTTTCCTGAATGTTGAATACCCCTGGATGTTGAGTTCCCAGCCCTGATCATCCTGGAGCCACGTCTCCGTAATCCCAATCACATCATATTTGTTAACATCTATTTGCACAGTTAATTCATCCACTTTATTGCGGATACTCCTTGCATTAAGACACAAAGCCTTCAGGCTTGTTCTTTTAACACCCTTAGAATTTTGCTGTACAGTGGCCCTTTTTGTTCTTTGCCTTGGGTTTCTCTGCCCTCCACTTTTCCTCATCTCCTTTCTGTCTTTTGCTTTTGCCTCCTTTTTGTTTCCCTCTGTCTCCCTGCATTGATTCCCATCCCCCTGCCATATTAGTTTAACTCCTCCCCAACAGCACTACCAAACACTCCCCCTAGGACATTGGTTCCGGTCCTGCCCAGGTGCAGACCGTCCGGTTTGTACTGGTCCCACCTCCCCCAGAACCGGTTCCAATGCCCCAGGAATTTGAATCCCTCCCTGTTGCACCACTGCTCAAGCCACGTATTCATCTGCGCTATCCTGCGATTCCTACTCTGACTATCACGTGGCACTGGTAGCAATCCGGAGATTACTACTTTTGAGGTCCTACTTTTTAATTTAGCTCCTAGCTCCTTAAATTCGTTTCGTAGGACCTCATCCCTTTTTTTACCTATGTCGTTGGTACCAATGTGCACCACGACAACTGGCTGTTCTCCCTCCCTTTTTAGAATGTCCTGCACCCGCTCCGAGACATCCTTGACCCTTGCACCAGGGAGGCAACATACCATCCTGGAGTCTCGGTTGCGGCCGCAGAAACGCCTATCTATTCCCCTCACCATTGAATCCCCAATCACTATTGCTCTCCCACTCTTTTTCCTGCCCTCCTGTGCAGCAGAGCCAGCCATGGTGCCATGAACTTGGCTGCTGCTGCCCTCCCCTGATGAGTCATCCCCCTCAACAATGGGGAAATGTTGGAATCAATTATTAAAGATGAAATAACAGCGCATTTGGAAAGCAGTGACAGGATCAGTCCAAGTCAGCATGGATTTATGAAAGGGAAATCATGCTTGACAAATCTTCTGGAATTTTTTGAGAATCTAACTGGTAGAGTGGACAAGGGAGAACCAGTGGATGTGATGTATTTGGACTTTCAAAAGGCTTTTGGCAAGGTCCCACATAAGAGCTGGGTGTGCAAAATTAAATCACATGGTACTGGGGGTAATGTACTGACATGGATAGAGAACTGGTTGGCAGACAGGAAGCAGAGAGTCAGGATAAAATGGTCCTTTTCAGAATGGCAGGGTGGGGTGCCGCAGGGCTCAGTGCTGGGACCCCGGCTATTTACAATATACATTAATGATTAAGATGAAGGAATTGAGTGTAATATCTCCAAGTTTGCAGATGACACTAACCTGGGTGGTGGTGTGAGCTGCGAGGGGGACGCTAAGAGGCTGCAGGGTGATTTGGACAGGTTAGGCGAGTGGGCAAATGTTAGGCGAGTGGGCAAATGTTAGGCAGATGCAGTACCATGTGGATAAATGTGAGATTATCCACTTTGGGAGCAAAAACACAAAGGCAGAATATTATCTGAATGGCGGCAGATTAGGAAGAGGGGAGGTGCAACGAGACCTGGGTGTCATGGTACATCAGTCATTGAAGGTTGGCATGCAGGTACAGCAGGCGGTGAAGAAGGCAAATGGCATGTTGGCCTTTATAGCTAGGGGATTTGAGTATAGGATCAGAGAGGTCCTACTGCAGTTGTACAGGGCCTTGGTGAGGCCTCACCTGGAATATTGTGTTCAGTTTTGGTCTCCTAATCTGAGGAAGGACGTTCTTGCTATTGAGGGAGAGTAGCGAAGGTTCACCAGACTGATTCCCGGGATGGCTGGATTGACATATGAGGAGAGACTGGATCACCTGGGCCTTTATTCACTGGAGTCTAGAAGGATGAGAAGGGATCTCATAGAAACATATAAAATTCTGATGGGACTGGACAGGTTAGATGCAGCAAGAATGTTCCCGATGTTGGGGAAGTCCAGAACCAGGGGACACAGTCTAAGGATAAGGGATCAGCCATTTAGGATTGAGATGAAGAGAAACTTCTTCACTCAGAGAGTTGTTAATCTGTGGAATTCTCTGCCGCAGAGAGTTGTTGATGCCAGTTCATTGGATATATTCAAAAGGGAGTTAGGTATGTCCCTTATGGCTAAAGGGATCAAGGGGTACGGAGAGAAAGCAAGAAAGGGGTACTGAGGTGAATGATCAGCCATGATCTTATTGAATGGTGGAACAGGCTCGAAGGGCTGAATGGCCTACTTCTGCTCCCATTTTCTGTGTTTCTATGTTTCTATGAAAGTTACACCATTAACCAGCAGAGGCAGTTGAACACAAATTTCCTGGGTATATTAATTTGCATATGAAGTGGTATAATTGCATTCTAAGGCCGTGATTTTGCCCACTGAGGCGGGCTCAGTGCGACCAAGGTCGGTGGCGGGTTGCGACCCTGCTCCTGGCCCCATGCCGACTTCCCCCACGACTTTCCCCGATGGGGCTTGTTAAGCCCGCATTGTGTGGTTCCTGGCCAGTTAAAAGGAAGTGGGTATAATGACGTATTTTGCTGACGCATCATCAGCCGGTTTCCTTAAAGAGACCATGACCACATTTATTTTGACAGTTGAGGTGTTGCGAACACTGACAAGCACTGCACAAAGGTACATGGCTTATGGAGGGTCTCACAACATGCAGAGAGGTTCTCTTTCCCTTCAATATGTGGAAGAGACCTCCCGTAGACACCAGCCTGCTTGCACATTGCACAGGAGGGCACAAGCAGGGATGTTGTCAGGAGGAGCTGGCTACAGCGGCACAAACCTTTCACTGATCTCAGCTGATCATGAAAGGTTACTGCAAAGCCACACTCAACCTCATCCTGCTGTGCCACTCATCACATCCCCATCACTCTGCTTTCTCGACCTGATTCTTGCACATCCTTACTCAAGCCAACCTACCTTGCATCCCCCTCTCTTTTTCTATATTATCACATCCCCATCTCACGAGCCACCCCTCACCCTCATCCTTGTCCAATCATACTAACTAACTACATACAAGGGAAGGGACTTGGGTCTTTTAGCCAATGTTCATGTAGAGTTTCTGCTAATGTGTTGTGAAACATTAAAATCTTTATTTTGAACACTTTGACTGGATTTTCCTTTTAAATCTAACATCTATGGTTGGGAAAATGGAGTCCATTATTAAAGAAGCAGTAGCAGAACATTTGGATAAGCAAAATTCGGTCAGGCAGAGTCAGCATGAAAGAGAAGTCAAGTTTGACAAATTTGCTGGAGTTCTTCGAGGATGTAATGAACAGGGTGGATAAAGGGGAACCAGTGGATGTGGTGTATTTTCCAGAAGGCATTTGACAAGGTGCCACATAAAAGGTTTACTGCACAAGATAAAAGTTCACGGGATTGGGGGTAATATATTAGCATGGATAGAGGATTGGCTGTCTAACAGAGAACAGAGTGTCAGGATAAATGGTTCATTCTCTGGTTGGCAACCAGTAACTAGTGGGGCGCTGCACGGATCAGTGCTGGGATCCCAACTATTTACAATCTACATGAAAGACTTGGAAGAAGGGACTGAGTGTAACGTAGCCAAATTTGCTGACGATACAAAGATGGGAGGAAAAGCAATGTGTGAGGAGGACACAAAAAATGAGTGGGCAGAAATTTGGCAGATGGATTATAATGTCAAAAAGTGTGAGGTCATGCACTCTGGCAGAAAAAAATCAAAGAGCAAGTTATTATTTAAATGGAGAAAGATTGCAAAGTGCCACAGTACAGCGGGACCTGGGGGTACTTGTCCATGAAACACTAAAGGATAGTATGCAGGTACAGCAAGTAATCAGGAAGGCCAATGGTATCTTGGCCTTTATTGTAAAGGCGATGGAGTATAAAAGTAGGGAAGTCTAGCCACAGCTATACAAGATATTGGTGAGGCCACACCTGGAATACTGCGTGCAGTTTTGGTTTCCATATTTATGAAAGGATACACTTGCTTTGGAGGCAGTTCAGAGAAGGTTCACTCGATTGATTCCGGGGATGAGTGGGTGACTTATAAGGAAAGGTTGAGTAGGTTGGGCCTCTACTCATTGGAATTCAGAAGAATGCGAGGTGATCTTATTGAAACGTATAAGATTATGAGGGGGCTTGACAAGGTGGATGCAGAGAGGATGTTTCCACTGATGGGGGAGACTAGAACTAGAGGGCATGATCTTAGGATAAGATGTTGCCCATTTCAAACAGAGATGAGGAGGAATTTCTTCTCTCAGAGGGTTGTGAATCTGTGGAATTCACTGCCTCAGAGAACTGTGGAAGCTGGGACATTGAATACATTTAAGACAGAAATAGATAGTTTCTTAAACGATAAGGGGATAAGGGGTTATGGGGAGCGGGCGGGGAAGTGGAGCTGAGTCCATGATCAGATCAGCCATGATCTTATTGAATGGCGGAGCAGGCTCGAGAGGCCATATGGCCTACTCCTGTTCCTATTTCTTATGTTCTTATGTAAAACGCCCCCACCCGATCCTTGGTTGTGTTCCGGCGGTTGCGTCTTTTTCAATCGTCGGAATGCCGTTGGTGCGCGCTCCCGCGGTTTTCGGGTGCTCCATGTCGGCAGCGGCGAAGTGGTGCGGGAGCGAAATGCAGCAGGCGGTGTGCGGCAGAGGAGGTCTATCGACTCGGGAATCTTTGGCTCCCAAGTTGTGCACATGCACGCCTGTCAAGCTCCACCCCCCAAGAGGCACCACCCCCAGAGACTGCCAGCCTGAGAGCGCTGTGGGGGAGGAGAGAGATCGCTGGGGGCAGGGGGGGGTTGGGAGAGATTGCTGCGGGTGGGGGGGAGGAGAGAGTGATCGCTGGGGGGGGGGCGGGGAGAGAGATCGCTGTGGGTGGGGCGGGGGGGAGAGAGTGAGATCGCTGTGGGGGTGGTGGGGAGGAGAGAGAGATTGCTTTGGGGGCGGTGGGAGAAAGATCGCTGTGGGTGGGTTGGGCGAAGAGAGTGAGATCGCTGTGTCGGGGGGGGGGAGAGAGTGAGATCACTGTGTGGTGGTGGGAGAGAGAGTGAGATCACTGTTGCGGGGCGGGGGGAAAAGAGTGAGATCGCTGTGCGGGGCAGGAAGAGAGTGAGATCACTGTGGGGGAAGAGAGTGAGATCGCTGGGGGGGCGAGGAGATAGTGAGATCGCTGGGGGTGGTGGAGAGAGAGTGAGTTCACTGTGGGGGGCAGGGGAATAAAGTGAGATCGCTGGGGGAAGAGAGTGAGATTGCTGGGGGGGGCGGCGGGAAGATCGCTGGAGGGGGGAAGAGAGTGAGATCGCTGGGGGAGGCGGAGAGAGTGAGATCGCAGTGGTGGGCAGGGAGAGAGCTCGCTGTGGGAGGGGGTGAGATCACTGTAGGGGGTGAGACAGACTGGGAGGTGAGATAGACTGGGGAGGAGGAGAGAGACTGGGGGGAGGAGAGAGACCGGGGGGGGAGAAGAGAGACACTGCGGGGGGAGGAGTGAGACTGGGGTGGGGGAGGAAAGAGACCGGGGGGGGAGGAGAGAGACTTGGGGGGGAGGAGAGAGACTGGGAGGTGAGATAGACTGGGGAGGGGGGAGCAGAGAATGGGGGGGGGAGGAGAGAATGGGGGTGGGAGGAGAGAGTGGCGGAGGAGAGAGACTGGGGGGTGAGAGAAAGACTGGCGGGGTGAGAGAAAGACTGGGGGGAGAGAGAGAGAGAGAGACTGGGGAGAGAGAGAGAGAGAGACTGGGGGGAGAGAGAGAGAGAGACTGGGGGGGGGGAGAGAGACTGGGAGGTGAGATAGACTGGGGGGGGAGAGAGAGTGGGGGCGGGAGGAGAGAGTGGGGGAGGAGAGAGACTGGAGGGTGAGAGAGAGACTGGGGGGTGAGAGAGAGACTGGGGGGTGAGCGAGAGAGACTGGGGGGTGAGCGAGAGAGACTGGGGGGTGAGCGAGAGAGACTGGGGGGAGAGAGAGAGAGACTGGGGGGAGAGAGAGAGACGGGGTGGGGGGGAGAGAGACTGGGGGGGAGAGAGACTGAAGGGTGAGAGAGAGACTGCGGGGAGGTAGAAAGACTGGAGGGTGAGAGAGAGACTGCGTGGAGGGAGAGAGAGACTGCGGGGAGGGAGAGAGAGACTGGGGGAGGAGAAAGAGAGACTGGGGGGGAGAGAGAGAGACTGGGGGGTGAGAGAGACTGGGGGGTGAGAGAGGGAGGGACTGGGAGTGAGTGAGACTTGTGAGTAGGAGAGACTAAAGGAGTAAATAAGGCTTTATTAGACCATTTATATTATTGCCTAACACTAGAAAATACAACAATTCATTTAAAAATACATCAAACTGTGGAGAACTATAAAGATCAGTGTAATATCAAACAAACCTGTCAGATCTGTGTCCATACTGCCCACTTAAGATCCACTTAAGATCCAGTAAGACCTGCTTTTTCAGGATGGTATTACGGTCTGGTGATAAACGGATCTTAATGATGAAACTTCCATTTCCACTTCCAAATGGGCGGTAAATGGGTGATTTGAGATGAAACTCTAGCCCTTTGCCTTCTTGGACAGATTTGTGTGCACCTTTGGAAGTGGCTTAGTGAGTTGTAGTCATCATAGGCAATCCCTTGGAATCGAAGAAGACTTGCTACCACACTTAAAATGAGTCTTTAGGTGGCTGAACAGTCTAATACGAGAACCACAGTCTCTATCACAGGTGGGACATGTTGTGTATCTGTAAAACATGCACTCCCATGTTCTGCCACTAGGGAGCTCATCGCCTGAAGTCCCAAGGGATCCCATCATCCCTTGGGAGCACTGTATATAAGCCAGTCCCTAAGGCCTGTTACTCACTCTGGAGTGTCTTATTAAAGACTGAGGTCTCTGTTACTTTAACCTCCCTGTGTGCAGTCTCATCTGTGTTAGGAACACAATAGGACAGATAGTCGTTGAGGGTAAGGGAGGGTGGAACAGGTTTGCCGCACGCTCTTTCCACTGCCTGCGCTTGATTTCTGCATGCTCACGATGAGTTGTAGTGAATGGTGAGACGTAACCGCACCCCCGCCCCCGGTGATGAGGGCAAAAAGAATTTCTTATGCATTGCAGGGATGCTTTGTGGTCCTAATGTAGCATGTGGCAGCCAGGGTGTACAGCGTCAAGTGAAGTCGGTGTGGAGGGGGGGGAAGTTGGGGAGACTGCAGAGCTGTGGGGGGGGGTGGGGGGGAAGGGTCGGGAAGACTACGATTCTTCTGGGTCTGAGGAGAGTGCAGTGCTGTCGGGGGGACCTGGAGAGATTACAGTTTTGTTGGGGGGTTCTGGGGAGACTACAGTGCTGTCGGGGGTGGGGTCTAGGGAGAGTGCAGTGCTGTCGGGGTGCGGGGGGTGTCTAGGGAGAGTGCAGTGCTGTCGGGGGAGTGTCTAGGGAGACTACAGTGCTGTCGGGGTGCGGGGGGTATCTAGGGAGAGTGCAGTGCTGTCGGGGGGGTGTCTCGGGAGAGTGCAGTGCTGTCGGGGGAGTGTCTAGGGAGACTACAGTGCTGTCGGGGTGCGGGGGGTATCTAGGGAGAGTGCAGTGCTGTCGGGGGGGTGTCTCGGGAGAGTGCAGTGCTGTCGGGGGAGTGTCTAGGGAGACTACAGTGCTGTCGGGGTGCGGGGGGTATCTAGGGAGAGTGCAGTGCTGTCGGGGGGGTGTCTCGGGAGAGTGCAGTGCTGTCGGGGGAGTGTCTAGGGAGACTACAGTGCTGTCGGGGTGCGGGGGGTATCTAGGGAGAGTGCAGTGCTGTCGGGGGAGTGTCTAGGGAGACTACAGTGCTGTCGGGGAGGGGGGTGTCTAGGGAGAGTGCAGTGCTGTCTGGGGGGTGTCTAGGGAGAGTGCAGTGCTGTCGGGGAAGTGTCTAGGGAGACTACAGTGCTGTCGGGGAGGGAGGGTGTCTAGGGAGAGTGCAGTGCTGTCGGGGAGGGGGGGTGACTATGGAGAGTGCAGTGCTGTCGGGGGGGGGCTGTGTAGGGAGAGTGCGGTGCTGTCGGGGGGATGTCTAGGGAGAGTGCGGTGCTGTCGGGGTGCGGGGGTGTCCAGGGAGAGTGCAGTGCTGTCGGTTGGTCGGGGGAGATTTTTGAGCAAGAGAGGTTGATTGACATTTGTTAACAATTATCACCCTGTTGAAAGGGTACTTACGCTATTAATTACTAAACTTAACTTTTCGTGCCAAGTGTAATGGACAATTAACGTGCAAATGCAGAAACTTCATGAAAATCACGAAGAGCTTAATGGAGAGATGCTGTTTTCGTGGGGCTAACGGTGGAGCAGTGAAAAAAGTCTAGCAACTTGTGCCGATTTGCAATTCACGGGGTATCTCTTCCTCACCATAAGTTGTTGGCCGATTTGCACATTAATTACGGCGCGCGCCATTTAGACGCTGTTATTTCTTCAGCAAATCTGGGCCATTGATTCTGCTTCTGTATGGTTATCATTAAGGATGTGCTTCTATCTACTGCAAAAATGGCCACCATGCTCCACCCTTTGTCTGTGATTGGTTCCCTTGGAGAATAAGTCACACCCTGAAATTTCACAGGAATGTGTCACTGGAACCGCCCATCCCAAGGTCTCATTGTAACTTGATCCACTTTGACTTCTTGAAGTGACAGAGGACAGAGCTCCCCCGAAGACAGCAAGGGCCAAACAAAGTCCCGTACCCCAGTCCAAGTACATCCCTCCCCCAGCCAAAGTCCCGTACTCTGGTCCAAGTAAATCCCTCCCCCAGCCAAAGTCCCGGACCCCAGTCCAAGTGCATCCCCCGCCCCCCCCTCCCCCCGACCCCACCATAGATGGGGTTTATTGAATATGAAGTGAATAGTGACAGTGTTGTGACCACTCCAATGATGTCCCTTGTAGAAGGTTGGAAGAACGTGATCCGTCTTCCCCGAGTTCCCTCTCTCCCGTCCGACCCCTCCACAACCTGTGTCTCTTCCCCCCTCCCCCCTGCCCCAGTCTCTCTCTCTCTCTCTCTCTCTCTCTCTCTCCCCCAGCCTCTCTCCACCAATATCTCTCCCTTCCAGTCTCTCTCACTCTTCCCCAGCCTCTCTCTCTCTTTCTCTCCCCCAGTCTCTCCCTCTCTCTCTGCTCGCTGCCGCCGCCACAATCAACCACCCACGGGCCCTCTCGGCACCAGGCCCAATGCTCTCGGCCCCCCCCCCCGAGAGTGGTCGGGATGGGAGAGAGTTGGGGGGAGAGAGTCCACCGGGTGTGGAGAGTCAGGGGAGCCAGGGCCTGAGCGGACGAACAGAGTCAGAGACTCAGATCCTGCAGACGCATGTCTCTCAAAAAATGTGCAGTACAAATAGTTACACTGTATCATTAATATCAAATTAGTGATGTTTATTGAGGACAGGTCACCAGGAGAAATCTGCTGCGCCATGGGATCGTTTACGTCCACCTGAGTGGGCAAACAGGGCCTTGATTTAACGTTCCAGCCGAGTGAGTGAAGTGTCGGCCTGGATAATGCGCTCAATCTCTGGAGAGTGTTTTGAACCCATGACCTTCTGACTCAGCAGGTGAGAGTGCTTCCCACTCAAACACTTTCATGCATTAAAGAGGTTGGTGGGGTGGGGTGGCGGAGGATAATTAGATATTGAGCAGGTGGTGTCAGTATGCGATTAGGTTTACACTGAAGATCATAGGAGACAGACATAGGATATACGATACAGAAACAGGCCATTCAGCCCAACCAGTCCATGCCGGCGTTTATGCTCCACTCGAGCCTCCTCATGTCTTTCCTCATCTAAATCTATCCACATAAGCCTCGATTCTCTTCTCCCGCATGTGCTTGTCGAGCCTCCCCTTAAATGCACCGACCGATACCATTCACTTCAACCACTCTCTGTGGGAACGAGTTCCACATTCTCACCACTCTTTGGGCAAAGAAGTTTCGAATTAATTTTGTATAAATGTTTCAGTGAATTCTGTACCTCATTAAATAATTCAAAGCAGAAAGAATGGGCTAGATTTTCGTGGTGTACATTGAGCAGGCAGTGGGCAGATTGATCAGGATGCCCACCCGGTCACCAGCAAAAGGCCCGAATTATTTTGATGGTCGGGGCACATTTATATCTGACAGGCAAACTGCCCATGTATTTCCCGTGCTAATTGGCAGCTCGCCGACCAGGGGGAAGGGGATGGTTGCTAAATCCAGTGGCTCCTCTGCAGGACTGAGCCAGCCGGCCCCTTTAATGGGGAGGTCCATTCAATTGGATGGGGCTGGGGGGGGCAGTGCGTAGAAGGTCTGACATCAGGCAAGAAAACCTTGATAGTGCTTCTCCTGGCCCCACAAAAACTCTAAAAACAACTCAACTGCAGCAGTTTAGGAGCAGCTTCCAGGAAAGCCTTTAAGGACCACTGGTTAGGCCACTCTATGTAGAGATCCATCGCACAGCATGTGTGCTGCCCATTGGAACTCTAAAATAGTACCAGGGATCTATGTACATCAGACACTCCAACTTGTATAAATTGATGAGCCTCAGCTGTCTATTTTCCAGCTCAGACCAAAGTGGGAATGGGACCGATGCCGGCAGCAACCAGGCAGATTTTTTTATTCGCTGCCACCCTTTCTGGCTGAAAAATGGAGCAGCGCAGGATCAGGAATCAGTCCCAGAGTTACAAGATTTTTAATGTTTTGTTTCGAAAATAGTAATGATTATTGGAAATGATAAAATTAGCCTTTAAATGCTATGAAAATTCTGTGGGAGTGTCGAGCATGATGATGGTGGCCATACATTGAGCTGTCTAGACCCTAAGCTCTGAATTCTCTCATCTCTTGTTCCTCTTTTGAGATGCTCCTTAAAACCTACCTCTCTGAACAAGCTTTCGGTCATCTGTCCTAATATCTCTGTCTTTGGCACGGTGTCAATTTTTGTCTGCTTACACTCCTGTGAAGCATCTTGGGACCTGTTACTATGTAAAAGGCACTATATAAATACAAGTTGTTGTTATTGATGGTCGCAGTTTTGTTTTTTGAACTTTCAAAAGCTGTGACCCATCAGCATGGCCCCATGAAATTTTCATGTTGCAGAATGATAAACCTCTTCAACAAAACTCCAAGTTTCTTTCAAGTGTGTAGTTTGTTTACATCAGCAATTTCCTGCTTGCAATCAGGAATCCCCAATGACTTTGCCCATTGAGCAGCCGAACCAGTGATCCAATGCACTGAAGTGATAAAGCAGACAGCTGCAGCATTTCATTGATTACAGAGAAGTGCATACATGGTGTTGTAAGCTTGGGGTATACCGGAGGCTAATCCTCTCCAGAATGCATTTAAATTGAAAATCAGTACAACTTTGCACAGCTGAAAGGTTATCCAGGTGTGCAGCGATGATTACTCAAGTTCCTTTGCACAGCTATCATTCGCATAGGCCAGAGGTTCCCCAACTGGGGGGAGGGGTCGAACAAGGATAACAGAGGGTGGGAGGGAGGGAGGAATTGGTGTGAGCCAGACAGGCTGCCCGAGAAGGATGATTACTAGTGGAAGCTCGCATAGCCAGGAGCCTGAATTCCTTTACATTTAAAAGAAATTGAGCAAGTTTACATTTTATATACCGATACAGCCGTTCCTTGATCATTGCTGAGTCAAAAGGCTTCTTTGACAGCACCTCCCAAACCCAAGAGCTCTACGACCTGGAAGGACATAGAATCATAGAAACATAGAAAATAGGTGCAGGAGTAGGCCATTTGGCCCTTCGAGCCTGCACCGCCATTCAATGAGTTCATGGCTGAACATGCAACTTCAGTACCCCATTCCTGCTTTCTCGCCATACCCCTTGATCCCCCTAGTCGTAAGGACTACATCTAACTCCTTTTTGACTATATTTAGTGAATTGGCCTCAACAACTTTCTGTGGTAGAGAATTCCACAGGTTCACCACTCTCTGGGTAAAGAAGTTTCTCCTCATCTCGGTCCTAAATGGCTTATTCCTTATCCTTAGACTGTGACCCCTGGTTCTGGACTTCCCCAACATTGGGAACATTCTTCCTGCATCTAACCTGTCTAAACCTGTCAGAATTTTAAACGTTTCTATGAGATCCCCTCTCATTATTCTGAACTCCAGTGAATACAAGCCCAGTTGATCCAGTCTTTCTTGATATGTCAGTCCCGCCATCCCGGGAATCAGACTGGTGAACCTTCGCTGCACTCCCTCAATAGCAAGAACGTCCTTCCTCAAGTTAGGAGACCAAAACTGTACACAATACTCCAGGTGTGGCCTCACCAAGGCCCTGTACAACTGTAGCAACACCTCACTGCCCCTGTACTCAAATCCCCTCGCTATGAAGGCCAACATGCCATTTGCTTTCTTAACCGCCTGCTGTACCTGCATGCCAACCTTTAATGACTGATGTACCATGACACCCAGGTCTCTTTGCACCTCCCCTTTTCCTAATCTGTCACCATTCAGATAATAGTCCGTCTCTCTGTTTTTACCACCAAAGTGGATAACCTCACATTTATCCACATTATACTTCATCTGCCATGCATTTGCCCACTTAGCTAACCTATCCAAATCACTCTGCAGCCTCATAGCATCCTCCTCTCAGCTCACACTGCCACCCAACTTAGTGATATCCACAAATTTGGAGCTACTAATTTAATCCCCTCGACTAAATCATTAATGTACAATGTAAAACAGCTGGGGCCCCAGCACAGAACCTTGCGGTACCCCACTAGTCACTGCCTGCCATTCTGAAAAGTACCCATTTACTCCTACTCTTTGCTTCCTGTCTGCCAACCAGTTCTCAATCCACGTCAGCACACTACCCCCAGTCCCATGTGCTTTAACTTTGCACATTAATCTCTTGTGTGGGACCTTGTCGAAAGCCTTCTGAAAATCCAAATACATCACATCAACTGGTTCTCCCTTGTCCACTCTACTGGAAACATCCTCAAAAAATTCCAGAAGATTTGTCAAGCATGATTTCCCTTTCACAAATCCATGCTGACTTGGACCTATCATGTCACCTCTTTCCAAATGCGCTGCTATGATATCCTTAATAATTGATTCCATCATTTTACCCACTACAGATGTCAGGCTGACCAATCTATAATTCCCTGTTTTCTCTCTCCCTCCTTTTTTAAAAAGTGGGGTTACATTGGCTACCCTCCACTCCATAGGAACTGATCCAGAGTCTATGGAATGTTGGAAAATGACTGTCAATGCATCCGCTATTTCCAAGGCCACCTCCTTAAGTACTCTGGGATGCAGACCATCAGGCCCTGGGGATTTATCGGCCTTCAATCCCATCAATTTCCCCAACACAATTTCCTGATTAATAACGATTTTCCTCCTTCTTACTCGACCCTCTGACCCCTTTTCTATCCGGAAGGTTGTTTGTGTCCTGCTTAGTGAATACCGAAACAAAGTTCTTGTTCAATTGGTCTGTCATTTCTTTGTTCCCCATTATGACTTCCCCTGATTCTGACTGCAGGGGACCTACGTTTGTCTTTACTAACCTTTTTCTCTTTACATATCTATAGAAGCTTTTGGAATCCGTCTTAATGTTCCCTGCAAGCTTCCTCTCATACTCTATTTTCCCTGCTCTAATCAAACCCTTTGTCCTCCTCTTGCCGAGTTCTAAATTTCTCCCAGTCCACGGGTTCGCTGCTATTTCTGGCCAATTGGTATGCCGCTTCCTTGGCTTTAATACTATCCCTGATTTCCTTTGATAGCCACAGTTGAGCCACCTTCCCTTTTTTATTTTTACGCCAGACAGGGATGTACAATTGTTGTAGTTCATCCATGTGGTCTCTAAATATCTGCCATTGCCCATCCACTGTCAACCCCTTAAGTATCATTCGCTAATCTATCCTAGTCAATTCACGCCTCATAACTTCAAAGTTACCCTTCTTTAAGTTCTGGACCATGGTCTCTGAATTAACTGTTTCATTCTCCATCCTAATGTAGAATTCCACCATATTATGGTCACTCTTCCCCAAGGGGCCTCGCACAATGAGATTGCTAATTAATCCTCTCTCATTACACAACACCCAGTTTAAGATGGCCTCCCCCCTCGTTGGTTCCTCGACATATTGGTTTAGAAAACCATCCCTTATGCACTCCAGGAAATCCTCCTCCACCGTATTGCTTCCAGTTTGGTTAGCCCAATCTATATGCATATTAAAGTCACCCATGATAACAGCTGCACCTTTATTGCTTGCACCCCTAATTTCCTGTTTAGTGCCCTCCCCAACATCACTACTACTGTTTGGAGGTCTGTACACAACTCCCACTAACGTTTTTTGCCCTTTGGTGTTCTGCAGCTCTACCCATATAGATTCCACATCATCCAAGCTAATGTCCTTCCTAACTATTGCATTAATCTCCTCTTTAACCAGCAATGCTACCCCATCTCCTTTTCATTTTATTCTATCCTTCCTGAATGTTGAATACCCATGGATGTTGAGTTCCCAGCCTTGATCATCCTGGAGCCACGTCTCTGTAATCCCAATCACATCATATCTGTTAACAACTATTTGCACAGTTATTTCATCCACCTTATTACGGATACCCCTTGCATTAAGACACAAAGCCTTCAGGCATGTTTTTTTAATATGATTTGTCCTTTTAGAATTATGATGTAGTGTGGCCCTTTTTGTTTCTTGCCTTTGTTTACTCAGCCTTCCACTATTGCTTTTTACCTTTCTACCATCTCTTTCTGACTCCATATTATTTCGCCCTGTCTCGCTGCATAGGTTCCCATCCCCCTGCCATATTAGTTTAAACACTCCCGAACTGCATTAGCAAATGTTACCCCCAGGACATCAGTTCCAGTCCTGCCCAAGTGCAAACCGTCCCTTTTGTACAAGGGCAACTGACGCATGGGAACACCATCATCTGCAAGTTCCCCTCCAAGTCACACCCCACCCTGATTTGGAAGTATATCACTGTTCATTCATCATCGTTGGGTCAAAATCCTGGAACTACCTCCCTAACAGCACTGTGGGAGTATCTTCACCACATGGACTGCAGCGGTTCAAGAAGGCAGTTCAGCACCACCTTCTCAAGGGCAGTTAGGAATGGGCAATAAATATTGGCCCACATCCCAGGAACGAATAAAAAAAAGGGGAACACAGAGAATACCACCATCGGTACATAGTCACAGGATGAGAAGAAAATTTGCACCGAGGAGACCACAAAATACATAAAGAAGGCAATGTTTTTTTTCTGCATTGCAGGGGGCGATCTGATGGTGGATGTTTAAATTGGTTATTGTGTACCAATAGCAGCTCTGATTGGTGCAACTTCCACTTTTACAAATCAACAGAAATTCGCAGGTTCTTTAAAATTTAAAGAAACTCAATCTTTTGATTGTTAGTCGACCAAAATAAAGCAGGAAGGCGAGGGCTGGGGCGAGGCTCCATCGGTGGCAGCTGCAGTCGCCCACCAGAGGCTTTCCGCAGTATTGCAGTTTGCTACTCGTCCAGATGATCTTTGCTTGACCTGCAATTTCAGATGCATGCGTTGCGAGCTCCATGCTACATAACTGATGTGACTGTGATGTTTGGAGTTTGATAATTGTGCTGAAGTTCTTACTCAAGGAAGCTTGAAGCCAAGCAAACTAAAATGCCACTTAGCGACCAAACATTCTGCCCTCAAAGATCAACCACAAAATTTTATTTCCAAACGAAAGCTCTTTCAACTGAAAGAAAGGATGAAGTTAACGGAAGCAGTTTGATGGCTGCCTTGTGGGAGAGATTCAGCAAAAATCTGTGAGGTCAGGGCGGAGTGCCACCCTCTGACTCATCACTTCACCATTATATCTCACCCAATGCTTCCAGCTGTTAGTTTTGGGCTGACATATTTGACAGGCTTAATGAACTTAACATTTGTTTGAAAGGTAAGCATTGTTAACGTTTTCATCAGGCATGAAAAAGTACAGAGCTTTGCCAAAAAAAAACACTGTTTGCTATTGATTAGCAGCTATGTTCTGTACGGCAATGTAACTATGACATTGTCTTCTGTTACTATAGACTGTGAAATGTCGGTCCCAGGAGTTAAAGGTGTACTTCCAGAGTATTTGTCTCCGTTTTGCACAATATTTCCTGAGAGACAAATTAACAGCAGAATTTTGCCCGGCTTCCAAATCCGTTTCCATGGCATTTCATAGCAAAGACCAAGAATGCTGTGAGTCTAAAAGAACATTTGATTGCCGGTGCTGTTCACTCTGTTTTGAGAAGCAGTTTTAAAGTCCTGTCTCTTGCTCCATTCTGTTTCTCAACTCAGAGTTCTAGGAGTTATCCCAAAGAGCTTTTGAAACACTCGACCATTTTGCTTCAACGTATCTGTGCGAGGCGAGATTGTCTTCATTTTTTTGCATCAAAAAACCAGTATGGAAGCCGCTGAATCAATTTGTGATTTAAACGCTCCAAAATCAAACTGATTCCACATGTGCGCTTGCAAACAGGCTCATCCGATACTCACTGAGATAAGGGTGTCATCAAGTGTACTTTTAAATTCAAGTTTATTCAGTTGAATAGTACTGGTATTGTGCTATTTATGTTGCTTTCTGTCTTAATCAATATGTTATATTGGTGGAGAAAATAAAACCCTCTAGTTCTGTGCAAAAATACAGGGGTGGAAATGGCCTTGAGCGTTAGTGAGGAATGGGTTTATAGCGAACCAGCAGCCTTCCACCGTGCCTCATGCTTGACTCCAATGGATGGGCGAAGATTCATTTCACCCCTACTGTTTCTTAAAAAGAGGGGGCTGCACATGGGGTGTGAATCTCCAAAGGCGGGATCAGGAAAAACAAGTTTGTGAACTTGTGGTAGACAGTCGTTTTGAGATCTCCTGTACACTGAGTAAAAAGTGTTGATCAATTAAATCTATCACTTTCAGTGTACTTTGGCATATTTCGATAATTATCATTGTGGGGAAAATGTGACAGTGTCATCTTGGCATTTTACGTAAGATTTAATGTTAAAATGTGATTCTTTTCAAGATTATATTTTTCCCCCACCAACTTCTTTCCACGTGTCACCTAAAGGTTTCTCACTGCCTCAAATCTTCCCACAGCAGAGATAGCTGAGGCCTGCAGATGTATCCCCAGTCACTGATGCTTTTTTGTGCTCACCTGGCAGCAAGCCAGGGGCATGCTGAGTGACAACCTGTTTCTCCATCCTTAGGTGGTAAAGACACCTGACTGCATTGTAGGTTCAGTTCGAAACAGAGTTAACGTTCCCCCTCCCGCTTTAAGTGCTCCTTAAGAATCTGTTCATTTCGAACAGTCGTCAAGGGTCATCGACCTGAAATGTTAACTCTGTTTCTCTCTCCACAGATGCTGCCTGACCCTCAGATTTCCAACGTGTTCTGGTTTTATTTCTGATTCCAGCATCCGCATTATTTTGCTTTTGCTCTGTTCAGTTGCTGGGCTCCGAACTAACGAAGCCCCCAATACTCACTCGCATGGTTGAGGTAGTTTATAAGCCGCTTGAGTCGACGTCATCTCTTGAGACAAACAAAGCACAAAAAATTCAGCCATGTTGTGGATCAGTAGTTAAAATGAAATTTGTAATGAGGGCTTAATCAGCCCCCCTTGCCGAGCTTTTTTAATCCTTTGACCTCCTGCTTTAGTTGTCGGCTTGTTTTAAAATTTCACGTCGTAAATGACTGCGTTGTCAGTGAGCAAAATCAGAGAAACAAAATCAAAAAGAATAAAACATGCGGAGAAACCTTACCTTCACGAAGTGCCTCTGTAATACTCTGGGCTTCCAGTGCCTTGGAACCTGACTCATTTACACTATTTGTGAGCCATGTTTCTGGCTGCCAAACGTTCCCCAATATATAGCAAAGGGGAATCCATTGAGTACTTGTGCACGCTGGCTGTTATCCTGTTTCTCCCTCGTTCCTTCAATGGAACAACATTGTAGGTGATTCATCAACTGGGCAGCTCACAGCTCACGAAATGCCCCAGCAACATTAAATGCACAGTTTTAGATGAACTATTTTTTGGATGGTTTGCTAGTAGATCCCCTGTGGTGAGTAATGATTTGCTGTTGAGGGATGTGTATGCAACGTCAGGGATAGCACCAGGGCCACTGATTTACAGCCATTAAATCAAATGGCGTTTAAAAAAGTGTTCTGGGATTTATACTGCTGCTTTGGAAATGGAATTGTACAACTGCCCATTATTAGACTCGAGACGCGACTATTCCAATGGTGGTCTGGCCAGCCTCCCATCCTCTGTAAACATCAACTCATCCAAAACTCTACCGTATCCTATTCTACACCAAGTCCTGTTCACCTTCACATCTGACCTTGCTGACCTATAGTGGCTTCTGGTGTCCCAACTCCACTCATTTAAAATTCTCATCTCCTTAAATCCCTCCTTGCCTTCAAGCCACCAAGCCCAAAGCTCTTGAATTCCCTCTCTTAAATCTTCCTGCTCTCCACATCTCTCTCCTCCTTTAAGATGCTCTTTAAAACCCATCTCTTTGACCACTCCTCCGAAGAGCTCTTTCCTTGGCTGGAGGTCGATTTCTTTGATTATGCCTTTGTGAAGTGCTTTAGGACTTTTTTATGTTGAAGGTAATATGTAAATGCAAGTTGTTTTTTTTTTGTTGTATTATTCTGTGAAAACTAGAAATTAGTAGTCTTGATATTTTACACATTCCTTTACCTATATACTTAATTTTAATCCTTTACCACTTTTTAAGCTGAAAATACACAGCAAATTGTAAACAAGTTTGAGGTAGATATCTAGTACTTAGATTTATAGAACCGTAGAATGATACAGCACAGAAGTAGGCGATTTGGCCCACCGTGCTGTGCCATCTCTTTTGAAAGAGCTATCCAATTAGACCCACTCCCCTGCTCTTTCCCCATAGGCCTGCAAATATTTCCACCAAGTATTTATCCAATTCCCTTTAAAAGTAATTATTGAATCTGCTTCCTCCACCCTTTCAGGCAATGCATTTCAGATCATAACTCGTAACTCGCTGTGTGATAATTCTCCTCATCTTGCCTCTGGTTCTTTTGCAAATTACTTTAAATCTATGTCCTCTGGTTACTGACCATTCTGCCACTGGAAACAGTTTCACTTTATTTATTCTATCAAAACCCTTCACAATTTGAACACCTATCAAATCTCTCCTTAACCTTCTCTGCTCGAAGGAGAGCAGTACTGGAGAGGAGGAATGGCATTTAGGTGCACTTGGAGGGGTGTGTGGGGGAGACAGTTCAGTAGTTTGCTAGTGATGGAGCAATCCTGGAGTTTGGTAGCACTCGGGAATGATCCTAGGATGTGGCAGAACTGGGACTGGTGGAGCTTGGCAACATGGAATCTTTGATCTGGCATCACTGAGGAAGGAAACTGGGGTTAGGCACAATTAGGGGTGGAACGTGAGATTTGGCTCACTGGTGGATTCCTGGGGTCTGTCAGCGGGAAGAAAGTTCAGGGCAAGGACCTGACTGTATTGGCTCGAGGGAGATCCTAACCACACTGGTTTGTGGCTTCATAAAGGATTTCTATATACAGGCAACTCAAGATTATCCAGGTCCCTCGGGGATTGGGCTATTCCTGGTAAACGATTTTTCTGTAAGGGTGAGTTTACATTTATAAGTTAAAACTTTGATGAATCAATACAATAAGCTACAAACAGTAACAAAAGATGGGCATTACCAGCATGCAGGTAATGGTTCTGTGCCTGGAACCCGCTGCCAGCACTGCCCCCGTTCCCAACGTCAGCGGTGGCTGAGAGAGGCAGCGGCTGCAGCAGTGCGCGCACACACACACACACACACACACCAGCAAAGCAAGGGCAGAGGAGGGTGATTCTTACAGTGAGTGAGAGAGAGAGAGAGAGAGAGTGTGCGAGTGTGAGAGAGAGAGCGAGAATGAGCAAATAAAAATGAGCACAGTGTTTGGAAGGCGATTTTTTCCAAATTATTTGGAGCTTTCTTTTCACTTGTTAGCAATAGGATATTAAATCCTGTTACAACGGTTTCCCGTTGGATCCATGAACAGATAATCGAGAGTTGCCTGTACATTGATTTTGATGTTTTGTATGTATCTCGCGCGCACACATTTTCTTATGTGTGGTATAATTACAATCAACAATTCTAGGTATGCAAAACTCAACTTGTTTGTTTTTAATTTGAAAAAGGAAACTAAATGTGGAAAAACACTAAGGGCTGAATTTTCCTGTGTCCCTCCCACAGGGGACCCAGGAGGAGAAGGGAAACCCGGAAGTTTGGCTTTTCCTGGCACACTGTGGAGTTTAAAGCCGTGGGGGAGAGGAGTCATGACCCCGGGGAAGGCCAGGCTGATAGTAGGGGAGCTTGGGGATCCGGGAGGAAGCTCTCCTGCTCCTCCCGGCCCACAAGGGTTGTTCCCCGAGGCTGAGGCCACCATGTTGCAGCCACCGGGAATCCCAGGATCACCAGTCACCTGCAGTAAAACCTGCAAAGCAGGTTAAAGTTGAGGCTTCGGGCCTCATTATAATATCTAAACTGCCAACCTGCATCTTGTCAGCGGGTTGGCAGCCCGCAACCCCCCCCCCCCCCGCCCCTCCCCGTCCCACCAGAGTGAAAGGTAAAAGTGGGCGGGTTGAGGTCGAGGTTCACATTTATACAACTCTCACTTCCACGTCCCCCCTGCCTGCCACACCTCCAGCCCACCTGCTCTGACCTCTGAGAATTCCGGCTTGAGTGTGTGTGTGTGTCTCCGTCTCGGTGCTGGAAGCTCTTTGTGATTCGAATGTTTACATTTTCCAACTGTCAATGTAACAGATGATAATCTGATGAGATAATTAGAGGCTGTTTACTTCATAGAAACATAGAAAATAGGTGCCGGAGTAGGCCATTTGGCCCTTCGATCCTGCACCACCATTCAATAAGATCATGGCTGATCATTCACCTCAGTACCCCTTTCCTGCTTTCTCTCCATACCCCTTGATCCCTTTAGCCGTAAGGGCCATATCTAACTCCCTCTTGAATATATCTAACAAACTGGCCTCAAAAACTCTCTGTGGCAGAGAATTCCACAGGTTAACAACTCTGAGTGAAGATGTTTCTCCTCATCTTGGTCCGAAATGGCTTACCCCTTATCCTTAGACTGTGACCCCTGGTTCTGGACTTCCCCAGTATTGGGAACATTGTTCCTGCCTCTAACCTGTCCAATCCCGTCAGAATTTTATATGTTTCTATGAGATCCCCTCTCATTCTTCTAAACTCCAGTGAATACAGGCCCAGTCGATCCAGTCTCTCCTCACATGTCAGTCCTGCCATCCCGGGAATCAGTCCGGTGACCTTCGCTGCACTCCCTCAATAGCAAGAATGTCCTTCCTCAAGTTAGGAGACCAAAACTGAACACAATATTCCAGGTGAGGTCTCACCAAAGTCCTGTACAACTGCAGTAAGACCTCCCTGCTCCTATACTCAAATCCCCTAGCTATGAAGGCCAACATGCCATTTGCCTTCTTCACTGCCTGCTGTACCTGAATGCCAACTTTCAATGACTGATGTACCATGTCACCCACGTATTATTGCACCTCCCCTTTTCCTAATCTGTCACCATTCAGATAATATTCTGCCTTCCTGTTTTTGCCACCAAAGTGGATAACCTCACATTTATCCACGTTATATTGCATCTGCCATGCATTTGCCCACTCACCTAACCTGTCCAAGTCACCCTGCAGCCTCTTAGCATCCTCCTCACAGTTCACACCGCCACCCAGCTCTATTTTGAAAGATAAGCTTAATCACAATGAAAAGAAAGCATCTCTCTCTGAGCTTGATGCACTTTCTGACATTTATAGAGCACAAAACAAAACCAGCCAAAGGTGCTGTAATCACGTGTTGTGTACACAGCCTCTCTTTTAAAAATAGTACTCGATATAAATTTCACTTGAAGAAAGATTTTAAAGTTTGTCCTTTCGCTTTTCTTCAAATAATTCTGAAAAGCTTTTGAAGAGAAACTGCTGGAATATTCCGTCAGTGCAGGAACTGAACAGTATTGATGTATCCTGGGAAATTAGACACACTGCATGTGCTCAGATTGGGAAATCCAAATTCCGCTCACAACTCACAGCTCTAGGCAAAAATGTCAAGCCCAGGCTTTTGGATGAGGGAGTAGCCTTTGTTACCTCTAGACTTGACTACTCCAACTCATTCCTGCCTGACCTTCCACATTCCACACTATGTAAACTTGTGGTCATCCAAAACTCAGCAGCCTGTGTACTAACCCGCACCATGCCATGATCATCACCCTGTGCTTTCTGATCCTCATTGGCTCCCAGTTAAACAACGCCTCGTTTAAAAATTCTCATCCTTGTTTACAAATCACTCCATGGACTTGCCCCTCCCTACCTCTGTAACCTTTCTCACCCTCACAATCCCACAAGGTGTCTGCGCTCCTCAAATTCTGCCCTCTTGAACATCCCTCATTAGAACTACTCAACCGTCGGTGGATGTGCCTTCAGCTGCCTGGGCCCTAAGCTCTGGAACTCCCTCCCTAAATCTCTATGCCTTTCTACCTTTCTTTCCTCCTTTTAGATGCTCCATAAAACCGAACTTTACACAAGCTTTTGATCATCTGCCTTATTTTCTTCTGTGGCTCGGTGTCAAATTTATCTGTTTGTCTGTAACACTGTTGTGAAGCACCTTGGGACATTTTGCTACGTTAAAGGCGCTATATAAATAAACTTTATTATTAGCCTTCAAGTAAAAACTTCAATGAATGTATTAAAATACAATGAATTGGACAAATGTATTCATGTTATTATGAAATATATAATGTTGCATTGATGGTAACTTTCTATAAACCCTTATTTTGGACATTACTGAGGAAAAAAAATGGTAGACGAAAAAACGATTCAAAGTATTTTGAACAGTCTGTGGGGACTAGTTGACTAGCTCGTTCAGTTATGTACAGAGTATAGATGCACAGCTCATACAGAGTGATGTACTGACAGGGAAGCATAACATGTTTAACATTGAAAATCAATATCACAGTGGCAGCTGCAGGAACAGTAGGTACTGCAGATGCTTATATTGAGTTTCCAATGAAAACATAGAAACATAGAAAATAGGTGCAGGAGTAGGCGTTCTGCTCTTCGAGCCTGCACCACCATTCAATATGATCATGGCTGATCATGCACTTCAGTATCCCATTCCTGCTTTCTCTCCATACCCCTTGATCCCTTTAGCCGTAAGGGCCACATCTAACTCCCTTTTGAATATATCTAACGAACTGGCCTCAACAACTTTCTATAGTAGAGAATTCCACAGGTTCACAGTTCTCTGAGTGAAGATGTTTCTCCTCATCTCGGTCCTAAATGGCCTACCGCTTATCCTTAGACTGTGACCCCTGGTTCTGGACTTCCCCAACATCGGGAACATTCTTCCTGCATCTAACCTGTCCAATCCCATCAAAATTTTCTATGTTTCTATGAGATTCCATTGAATATAAGCCTAGTCGATCCAATATTTCTTCATATGTCAGTCTTGTCATCCCGGGAATCAGTCTGGTGAATCTTCGCTTCACTCCCTCAATAGCAAGAATGTCCTTCCTCAGATTAGCAGTCCAAAACTGTACACAATATTCAAGGTGTGGCCTCACCAAGGCCCTGTACAACTGCAGTAAGACCTCCCTGCTCCTATACGCAAATCCTCTCGCTATGAAGGCCAACATGCCATTTGCCGCCTTCACCGCCTGCTGTACCTGCATGCTAACTTTCAATGACTGATGTACCATGACACCCAGGTCTCGTTGACCTCCCCTTTTCCTAATCTGTCACCATTCAGATAATCTCCCTTCCTATTTTTGCCACCAAAGTGGATAACCTCACATTTATCTACATTATACTGCATCTGCCATGCATTTGCCCACTCACCTAACCTGTTCAAGTCATCCTGCAGCCTCTTAGCATCCTCCTCACAGCTCACACTACCTCCCAGCTTAGTGTCATCTGCAAACTTAGAGATATTATATTCAATTCTTTTGTTTAAATCATTGATGTATATTGTAAATAGCTGGGGTCCCAGTACTGAACCTTGCGGTACCCCACTAGTCACTGCCTGCCATTCTGAAAAGGACCTGTTTATTCCTACTCTTTGCTTCCTGTCTGCCAACCAGTTCTCTATCCACATCAGTACACTACCCCCAACACCATGTGCTTTAATTTTGTACACTAATCTCTTGTGTGGGACCTTGTCAAAAACATTTTGAATGTCTAAATACACCACATCCACTGACTCCCCCTTGTCCACTCTACTAAAAAATTCTAGAAGATTTGTCAAACATGATTTCCCTTTCATAAATCCATGCTGACTTGGACCGATCCTGTCACTGCCTTTCCAAATGCCCTGCTATTACATTTTTAATAATTTTCCCCATCACCGATGTCAGGCTGACCGGTCTATAATTCCCTGTTTTCTCTCCTTTTTTTAAAAAGTGGGGTTACATTAACTACTCTCCAGTCCATAGGAACTGATCCAGAGTCTATAGAATGTTGGAAAATAACCACCATAGCATCCACTATTTCTAGGGCCACTTCCTTAAGTACTCTGGGATGCAGACTATCAGGCCCTGAGAATTTATCGGCCTTCAATGCCATCAATTTTCCTAACATAATTTGCTGTCTAATAAGGATTTCCTTTAGTTCCTCCTTCTCACTAGACCCCTAGTACTTCCGGAAGGTTATTTGTGTCTTCCTTAGTGAAGACAGAACCAAAGTATTTGTTCAGTTGCTCTGCCATTTCTTTGTTTCCCATTATAAATTCACCTGATTCTGACTGCAAGGGACCGACATTTATCTTCACTAATCATTTTCTCTTCCCGTATCCTGTGGAAGCTTTTGCAGTCAGTTTTTATGTTCCTTGCAAGCTTACTCTCATATTCTATTAACCCCCTGCTAATTAAACCCTTTGTCCTCCTCTGCTGAATTCTAAATATCTCCCAATCCTCAGGTTTGCTGCTTTTTTTGGCCAATTTATATGCCTCTTCCTTGGATTTAACACTAATTTCCCTTGTAAGCCACGGTTGAGCCAGCTTCCCTGTTTTATTTTTATGCCAGACAGGGATGTACTATTGTTGAAGTTCAACCATGTGACCTTTAAATGTCTGCCATTGCCTATCCATCATTAACCTTTTAAGTATCATTCTCCAGTCTATCCTAGCCAATTCACGTCTCATACCGTTGAAGTTACCTTTCTTTAAGTTCAGGACTCTAGTCTCTGAATTAACTGTGTCACTCTCTGTCTTAATGAAGAATTCTACCATATTATGGGCACTCTTCCCCAAGGGGCCTCGCACAACAAGATTGCTAATTAACCCCTTCTCATTACACAACACCCAGTCTAGGATGGCCAGCTCTCTAGTTGGTTCCTCGACATATTGGTCTAGAAAACCATCCCTTATACACTCCAGGAAATCCTCCTCCACCGTATTGCACCCAGTTTGTTTAGCCCAATCTTATTGTAGATTAAAGTCACCCATGAAAACTGCTGTACCTTTATTGCACGCACCTCTAATTTCCTGTTTGATGCCATCCCCAACCTCACTATGACTGTTTGGTGCTCTATACACAACCCCCACTCGCGTTTTCTGCCATTTGATGTTCCGCAGCTCTACCCATACAGATTCCACCTCATCCACGTTAATGTCCTTCCTTACTATTGCGTTAATCTCCTCTTTAACCAGCAGCGCTACCCCACCTCCTTTTCCTTTCAGTCTATCTTTCCTGAATATTGAATACCCTTGGATGTTGAGTTCCCAGCCTTGCTTACCCTGGAGCCATGTCTCCGTAATCCCAATTACATCATACCCGTTAACAGCTTTCTGCGCAGTTAATTCATCCACCTTATTACGAATGCTCCTCGCATTGAGACACAGAGCTTTCAGGCTTGTTTTCTTAACACTCTTTTTCCTTTTAGAATTATGTTGTAATGTGGCCCTTTTTGATTTTTGCCTTTGATTTTTTTCTGCCCTCCACTTTTACTTTTCTCCTTTATATCTTTTTCTTCTGACCCCATTTTACTTCCCTCTGTCTCCCTGCATAGGTTCCCATCCCCCTGCCCTATTAGTTTAAATCCTCCCAACAGCACTACCAAACACTCCCACTCGGACATCGGTTCCAGTCCTGCCCAGGTGCAGACTGTCCGGTTTGTACTGGTCCCACCTCCCCCAGAATCGGTTCCAATGTCCCACGAATTTGAATCCCTCCCTCTTGCACCATTTCTCAAGCAACCTATTCATCTTAACTATCCTACTATTTCTACTCTGACTAGCACGTGGCACTGGTAGCAATCCTGAGATTACTATCTTTTGAGGACCTACTTTTTAATTTAACTCCTAGCTCCCTAAATTCAGCTTGTAGGACCTCATCCCATTTTTTACCTATATCGTTGGTACCTGTATGCACCATGACAACTGGCTGTTCACCCTCCCCCTCCAGAATGTGCTGCAGCTGCTCCGAGACATCCTTGACCCTTGCACCAGGGAGGCAACATAACATTCTGGAGTCTCGATTGCGGCTGCAGAAACGCTTATCTATTCCCCTTACAATAGAATTCCTGTATACGAGGCGGGCAAATGGGGGATTAAATCCCTGGCTTTTGATGTCCATAGAATTCACCCCTTTGCCATTAACAGTCCCCCCTCCCACATATTTGCTTGAATATCTCCCTATTATTTTAAATCTCTTTTTCCTCAATACAGCAAAGGAGCTATAACTGGGGAAAATAATTTTCTGTGCCATTAATAACTTATTTGTTGTAACTAGGAGGCATAATGGTTTAAATAATTAAATATTTTGTGGTATATATCAGTGATTTAGACTTGAATGTCGGGGGTATGATTAAGAAGTTTGCGGATGATACAAAAATTGGCTGTGTGGTTGATAATGAAGAAGAAAGCTGTAGACTGCAGGATGATATCAATGAACTGGTCAGGTGGGCAGGACAGTAGCAAATGGAATTCAATCTGGAGAAGTGTAAGGTAATGCATTTGGGGAGGGCTAACAAGGCAAGGGAATACACATTAAATGGTGGGACACTGAGATATGTGTAGAGGAAAAAATGAACCTTGGAGTGCATGTCTACAGATCCCTGAAGTAGCAGGCTAGGTAGATAAGGTGGTTAAGAAGGCATACAGAATATTAGCCGAGGCATAGGATACAAGAGCAGAGAGGTTATGCTTGAACTGTATAAAACGCTAGTTCGGTCACACCTAGAGTACTGCATGCAGTTCTGGTCACTACATTACAGAAAAGATGTGATTGCGTTAGAGATGGTACAGAGGAGATTTACGAGGATGTTGCCAGGAGTGGAGAATTTTAGCTATGAGGAATGATTGGATAGGCTGGGTTTGTTTTTTTTATTGAGGTGTATAACATTATGATGGGCCTGGATAGAGTGAATAGGAAGGACCTATTTCCCTTCGCAAAGGGGTCAACAACCAAAGGGCATAGATTTGAAGTAATTGGTAGGAGGTTTTGAGGGGATTTGAGGGGAATATTTTTAACCCAGATGGTGTTGAGGATCTGGAACTCACTGCCGGAAAGGGTGGTAGAGTCAGAAACTCTCACCACATTTAAAAAATACTTGGATGTGCACTTGAAGTGCTGTAATCTACAAGAGCTGGAGAGCAGGATTAGGCTTGATAGCTTGTCGGCCAGCGCGGACACAATAGGTCTTTATGATTCTATTTAGAGAATTCTTTTAAAATAATGAATTATTCTAACTAGGTATTTCTCCTCCAGCTTAGTCCATTAGAGTTTGTTTCTTCCTCTGAGTCAGAAGGTTGTGGGTTCAAGTCCCACTCCAGGGACTTGAGCATGTAAATCTAGGCTGACACTCCAGTGCAGTGCTGAGGGAGTGCTGCACTGTCAGAGGTACCGTCTTTCAGATGAGACATTAAACCGAGGCTCTGTCTGCTTTCTCAGGTTGACATAAAAGATCCCATGGCACTATTTCGAAGAAAAGCAGGGGAGTTATCCTTGGTGTCCTGGCCAATATTTATCCCTCAATTAACATCACTAAAACGGAATATCTGGTCATTATCATATTGCTGTTTGTGGGAGCTTGCTGTGTGCAAGTTGGCTGCCACGTTTCCCACATTACAACTGTGACTAAACTCCAAAAGTATATCATTGGCTGTAAAGTGCTTTGAGATGTCTGGTGGTCGTGAAAGGCGCTATATAAATGCAAGTCTTTCCTTCTTTCCTTCGTTACTTCTTTCCTACTTTCTTTCCCCTTTCCTTGGTGCAGGGATGCAGTTCCACAGCTGCTGATCTCCTTCCAGTCCCTTGACCACTTGGCTGTGCTTTATGTGGGAGATTAGCTGAAGGGTGTGAGGAAGCTAATTGACAGAGAGCCATGGTCAATGCTGCCCTCAGCTGACACCCAATGCCTGGGTATTTTCCAACAGAAAGCTTGGACAGCAGCAGGAAGTCTTGCCATTTTATCTTTCACTAAATTGGGATACTGAAGCCATTTGTAGCCCCTATCCTCCCACCCATCCATCGCTGCCTTGCTGAAATCAGCTAACTCAGCACAGACTGTGGTACTTGTGACCTTGCTGCTCTTTATGATTAACTAGCTAAAGTATTAGTGGAACCCTAATCAAATATTTATCTTGCTCTTTTTTCAAAAGACTTAATTGACATATCCTGAACTGAAGTGGCTGTATTGTCTATATTGTAAACATAAGAAAGAACATGCATTTATATAGCACCTTTCACTTCCTCAAAATGACTGAAAGTGCTTCACAGCCACTGATTTACTTTTTTGAAGAGCAGTCGCTGTCGTTACGTAGGCAAATGAGGCAGCCAATTTACACAGAGTGAGCTCTTACAAACAACAAATAAGATAAAAGACCAATTAAATTATTTTGGATGAGAGATGAATACGGACCAGGATACTGGAAAGACTTCTGACTGTCCTTAAAATAGTGTCAAGTGATTTTTTTAATGTCTACCTGGACACTTATAAGTTTTTAATGTCTCATCCCAATGATGGCACCTCTGACAGTGCCGCACTCCTTGAGTAGTGCACGAGATTATGTGCTCCAAGTCTTTGAGCTCGATTTTCCATTATTTTTGCATGCATACCGCCCACTTAACATCCATTTTAACACTGAAATGAGGTGTAACACCCATATATCGTCCATTTAAGCACAAAGTGGAAACTAACACGCATTTCTCTGTTACTATCGTCCAGCATTACTTTCGGCATGTACATAACACCGATTTTTAAAAAAATACCGCCCGCCCACTTTTTTGGGGCTTAATCATCAGAATGGGCGAACCCAACGCCCATAATATCGGCGAGCGTTACTTTCGGCAGTAATTAACGCCGAGATTTAATAATGCCGAGATTCAATAATATCGCCCGCCCACTTTTTTTTGTCGTAAACATCACATTTGCTGAAACTAACGGCAAGTATATCGCCCAGCGTGACTTTCAGCACCTCGCACACATATCGCCCACAATCTCGCTCGCTGAAAAAACTGCTGTGTAAAAGTTGAACTGATCTGAACTAATCACAGCGGTGTAGACGCCATTTTGTAAATCGCAGGTCACTTCATTGAAAAGGCGGCTTCAACTTCGTGGGAGTTTGGATGTACTCTGGAGTTCTTTTCAGGTGATGTGACCATCTGAACAGACATCTTATCATACTGTGGACAATTGGATTTTACTTTAGGTGTCTTAGTGGGGAAATTTATTGCTTGTGAACAATCGTCATTATACTTATAGTTAATGGAATGGGGCCAGCCATTTCTCAGCCTGCATCGATTACTACGCAGATGCTGCAGAGTGCAAATGGCACAACGTCTAATCCACAGCATTATTGCCCAATCTAAGACATGTTAGACTGATGAGGAGGTCCAGACCATACAACCCCCTGCATTTAATGAGAGAAGCGGTCTTACCTCGACTTATCCGAGAACACCTGCCTTCGGAGTCTGCGCTTCCACAAAGTGGTTATCAGTGAGATATGCCAGCTCATCAGGGCAGATCTGCAGCCTGCCTGCACCATCAGGACCGCACTGTCCATCGAGGGTCGAGGTCAAGGTGACCGCGGCACTGTCGTTCTACGCGTCCGGTTCCTTTCAGACCTGTGCAGTTGACATTTGCGCTATATCTCAGCATACCACATATTGCCGCATTCGACAGGTCACTGAAGCCCTGTACGCATGTAGCTTGGACTTTATCAGCTTCCCTATGACCACGGATGCTCAGATTGACAGGGCTCTAGAATTCTATCAAATTGCTCACTTCGCCAAGGTGCAGGGAGCAATACATTGTACGCACATCGCCATGCGGGCAACTTCTCAGGACGCAGAGGTTTTTCGCAACCGAAAAGGATTTCATTCCATGAAGGTCCAACTCGTTGTCGACCACAACCAGATAATTACTGGCAGTGAATGCCAAATTTCCGGGCAGCATTAATGAGGCTCACATCCTGCGTGAGCGCGCTGTATCTGACATGTTTACCAGTCAGCCACAAGGTCAATGCTGGATGCTTGGTGACAAAGGATATGGCCTCGCCACCTGGCTGATGACCCCCCTGCGTGACACCCACACCAAAGCCGAGAAACGATACGACGAGAGCCACAGAGCCACACGCAATGTGGTCCAAAAAAACATTGGTGTGCTTAAGCAGCGCTTTAGATGCCTGGAGCACTCAGGAAGGGAGCTACAATACAACCCTGAATAGGTAGCTCCATTCGTAGTCGTGTGCTCCATGCACAAATTGGCTACAGGAAGGGACAAGAATTGCCAGAAGGGACTGATGGCCCACCTCAGGAGAGAGAGGAAGAGAAGGACGAGGAGGTGGACGCTGACCTCTGCCAGACAATCAGGCCGACTATGCAGCCATGCCCATGCCCCCCTCCAAACCACAGGAAAGGGCCAGTGATGGCTACATAGTTGCAAGACTCTTACGTCAGCAGCTCATAAATGAGCGCTTTGCCTGAAAGAACGTTGCTGTTATTGACAAAGTTGACACACTGCTGTGTGTGCAGCTCAGACATCAATGGTGGGCATCACCTTGGTGTCAGTTAAAGTTTAAGTTGATTCAAGTTAAGTTTAATTATACCCTTTCATGTTAAGGAATCACGAATGTGCAATGGTCCAGCTATCTGAGACAATGCGCAATAAGGTTATGTTAAATAAAAAACATTTAATCCGACCATTGGTCTGAAATCATAAGTATAACGGTCAAAAACATTCCACCCCCACCCCACCCCACAACACATTTTAGAATATTGACATCAATAAAATGGTCAATATTTCCATCAACACAGAACACAAATGCAAACGAACAGGGTGGCCCCCTCCCTCCATACCTTACAGCAAATTGCATACACTGAGATGGCGATATAACAAAGCCATCACCTGTGGACATGCACCTCATTTTCCTTCCCCACCACCCCCCTCTTCTCCCCAACTCTACCCCTTTCCCTCCTGACTGCATGTTGCTTGGCCGGGGCGCTCCTCAGGCGGTACCTCATTGGTGGGGGGGGGGGGATGAAGGCAAAACCGTGGTTGCACGGGATACGGGAGCGAGGGGTACCGGGTTGGGAACATTCTCGGATTCATAACCAAGATCTTTCTCCTGCCTTGCATGTGTCATTGGCACTGGGGCTGCGGCACCTAGGGGTGCAGTGCCGCACTCTGGGGAACACTGGGAGGCCTGTGCCATCAGTGTTCCTGGCTATCGCCTCCGGGGCCTCCGCCTTCCGCGGGACATACTCTGTCATGGTGCCGGAGATGCTGGCCAGCTGTCAGGATATGCTCCCCCAGTGCCTGGAAGATCTACTGACCTATGTCTACAGTCCTTCTGAACAACTCTACCATGTCGCCGCTCTCATCTGGCGCTCGTGGAGCAGACCTTCCGCGTCTAAGAAACCCCCCGCGGGGTCGTCGTCGTCCTGGGGACAACTGGGGTTCCTTGTGGCGAGGTGCTTGGGCCTGGTACCTCCAGAGTGGAGGTGGGAATGCCCGGAGGAGCCTTCTGGAGCCCGGCGATGCAGGCTCCTCAAAGTCCGCGCTGTCATCTGTAGAGAATGGACCCAGCAGATTGACAGGCGAGAATCGGTGCTCCTCAGAACCAGATGTAGGATCGTCTGGCAAGTCCGGCCCCGCGCCCCCCACCTTCTGGGCTCGGGGATCTTCCTGGGGACGCGCTGCTGGCAGAGCTACAAAACACAAATGAGGTTATTAGAGGAGAAGGGGGCGCTAGGGTCACAAGGTGATTCCAGCGCTACACACAGCATATACATGATCAAAGCACCGTCGCTATCAAAATCATCACAGAGATCACATTTTATGACCATCAACACATTCTGCATTGCATTGATTCTCATGAGGCCAGCCTTATTTAGAGGACACTTTTAGCAATCATCTATCAAATATTATTGTGCGGATATGAGTGGGTGTGGCATCTATTAACTTAAAATCATGCAATGGTGTATACTTTACTCACGTGGCATGACTTTAGGTTCTGCAGCTGCCTGCGTGGCTGACTGGGGGTGGGTCCCAATGAGTGCGAGCATCCGCTCCTCGATGTCAGTGAGGTCGATGGTGACTGGGTGGGCCCCCACCCGTTCGCCGCTGCTCGGCCCTATTCCTCGAAAGATGCTTCTGTAAAAGGTAACAACGGGATGACATGGCATGAGATCATTGCTAGGTACTGTCACAGAGACTGATGCAACACATAACCGACAGATGTAATCATGATTATAATGAAAATTATCATTCTTTATCTAAAGACGTACACCGTGACCGCAGGCTTTGAGTACAACGTTCCCGGTAAAAGTGAAACATCTGATGATAGTCACTCATGACTCTTACAAATCAAATTATATAAATATATAAGTACATGTAAATAAATATAATACTTACTCTGGCGGATCCGACAAGGTCGTTCCATCGCTTGCGGCATTGGTTGCCCTCATGCACCTTGTTGGTTGCCGACAAGACCACCTTGGCTATCTCGGCCCATATCTTCTGGTAGGCCTTTGAGGTGGGCTTTCCACGCCCTCCCTGTGTCAATTGACCCCAGCGTGAATTGACCTCCTGCATGAGAGAGGCACCTGCCTCATCCGAGAACCTCCTCGTTCTCTTTCCTCCTCCCATTTGTTCCTCTCCCAGCTCACTGCTCTCGCCAGGGTCAGTCTCCACAGCGTGCTGTGTCACCTCCTCCAGTCCCTCCATTGTAGGCTCCAAATTAGACAAAATATCTGGCTGGTAACAGCTAACTTTTTTCTTACAATTTTGTATAAAGCTCGAAACTCTCCCTACTACCTCCCAAAGCAGCCAAACAAGCACCCACACACGTCGTCACTCCCTCTCTCTGTCTCCTCTTATGCGCATGTAATGATGACCCCTGACCTCCTGAATCGCAGGAAACAAGCGTTGCTAAGGACGGCGAAACTTTACAGCAGGTGGTCAGAGAGATTTAACGTTAACACCCATTTCAGATCATTCGCAGTAATGGCCATTTTATAATATGGAAACTAGGGGGTTTGAAAATGGGCGAGATTCCAGCAATCTGAAAACCCATATTTACCATCCAAGCTGGAAATGACACCCATTTTTTGGGTGATCTGCACAAAAGTAGAAAGTCTAGCCCTTAGAGTGGAGACTTGAACCCAAAACCTATTTATTCAGAGGAATGAATGTTACTAACTGAAGCAACTCACCTTTATTGAGACGTAGCTTAAATGATTGGGGCTCTCAGGCCAAAATATTACATAATTTTATAGTTGGTTGCAGAGCGGCGAGAAACTTTATTGTTGCCTGCAGTGTAAATTGAGCGATTTCAGCACCAATAGAGGCGGACTCAATTGGAATTTCATCGCCCTTTACAACAGTGCTGCCTTTAAAACCCATACTGTCTGAGGCAAATTTTTAATATAGATTACCTGAGACTCAGAATACAACAGATCATTAGAAGTTCGGAGTCAGGGACTCAGCAGTAGATGATTTGGGGATTTTCTATCCGTTGGAATATAAAAGCAACATACGTGGGCCATTAGAGAGTTTAAACTGCCGAACCTAATCACACTTCAGCTGATTTACAAATCGATGGCGAAAAGGCTGTGGGCATGTAAGATGAAAACAGTTCTTTACAGGAATTAACTTCATTACAAAATTATAATTTCAACTCTTGAGTTTTGGAACACATCCAAATAATCTTTGCAGTTTACTTTTGTTACACCTTAATAGTTGCATTGGACTGGTGTTCCAAAAGTAATGAATGTTTACATTCCCATTATTTTAGCACAAGACAGTAGCACTTTGAGGATTCAGGGCCAATGGCATACTGGGGATTCAGGTTAAAAGGCTGGAATCTCATTCCGAAATGTTCTGGCTCACTTCAACCAGTTCTATGGATGAATGAGATTGAATATTTCCCTCCCCTTTCCTCTCCTTGTTGAAGTACAGATTCACAGCTAGCAACTTACCAAAGTGACCTCTTTCCAGGCATGTGTTTTGGCGTACTGTTAGATTGGGCCACAGGAGCAACTACATCCGAGTCCAGTCCTGTTCTCACCTCACATCCACACATGTGCATGTTCCAGCAAGGGTCACAAGATAGCAATCAGAAACAGGAATTGTGGCTGATCTTTTCTCCCTCTTCCTTGTCCAAAGTCACTTGTAACCTCTGATCCAGGTAAATTCACACAACCACAGACTGGAGATTGAACTTGGGACTTGCCTGGCCTGCATAACACACCATCGCACACAGTGCATTTATTCATCAAGTCAGCATTGGAGCTCACTGGCCCCGAAAACCTGCGAAGAGGGTGGGGTGGTGGGGGGGGGCGGGGGGCGGTGGGGTGTTGGAGGGTGTTGAGTGCCGAGAGGCTCCCGCTCGCACACTCCACTGCTGAGGAGGAGGGCCCAAAAGAAGTCTTTGTGCATAGGGGTTGTATCTGGGATGCGCCCAACATACTGCAGCGTAAGCAAATAGCTGGTTTAGAGGGGGTGGGTGTCAGGGTTCGCCCCAGAAACTAGCTGAAGTTGCCCATCCGGACGCCTTTGTGAAGGGGGGCTCTTTTCAATATTTTAAAATAAAATTCAGTCCTCTTAAAGGGACCAGCTTCTATGATTTCCTCCCATAGTCAGCACAAGAATGCTTTGTCTCATCTGTGTGACCACATGCCATGTCCAGCTGAAGATCACAGTGCAAGAACTCCAGCCTTTTGGGTCCAATCCCTTCTGGATCACTGGGCTTGTCAAGGGACAACAGAGGCTTCATATCTTATAAGGCCTAGTGGGAATAATCTCGCAAGGCCAAGATCCGATTTTGGTGGACTTCCATCAAAGGTCACCATAATGTCAAACTAATATAAAAAAATTACCATTTCCTGCAAATTATTAATTTTGCAAGTCAATGTGCAAGAACTGGTAACCGTGCTATGGAATTATATTGCCTATAATACATCAGTTTACCATGTACAATGCTTATTTTATTATTTGTCAGAGTATTTTCATTTTAACTATATGAGTCAACTCTTGCTCAGCTTCCTAACTGCAGGAACAAGCACAAACCTTGCAGCAATCCATTACTTTAATAACAAACTGTGCATTTATTATAGTTCAAAGAAGAAAATAATTGGCCAGATCGTTCTGGAGTGGAGCTTCTCTTGGTGTGCGCCATTAGTTATACTTTTACCTGCATCCTTCAACTTGAAAAATGTTTGTGCCATAATGTGCTGTAGTGTGAGCTGATAACGGTGTGGTGAGGGCAACGGGCATCTGGGACTTTTGTGAATGGCGGGACCAACAGTCTATCTCCTTAACCAATGAGATTTAAAGATTGAGAAAGAAACAGATGGAGCAATAGAGAAGGAGGGTGAATTAGAGTCAAATCAGGTCCAGAAAGAGAAATAAATTGAGGGAAAAAAAATTGGATTTAGAGAGAAAAAAAGAGACAGAAAAGTAAAGTAAGAACATTTTTCACTTTTTTCAATGTTTTAAATCTCTAAGAAAAATGTGCTACCTGCAGGAATGAGGCTGAACAGTTTAAATTGTTCACTTTCTGGACCAGAGAGATTGATTGGCATTGTATTAACAATTATCACATCATTAGAAAGGTAGTTATGCTCTTAATTAGCAGCCCTTACTTTCTGTGGTGAGTCTAATGGGCAATTATTGTGAAAATCTAGCAAGTTCTTAAAAATAAGGCTTAGGGCAAGATGCCGTTCATGTGAAGCAAATGACAGAGTGGCTTAAATCAACCAGCATGCTCTGGTGATTCGCAAATCACAGCATATCTTTTAATCCCCTGAACTTGATGGCCGCTTTGCGCATTAATAACGCCTTGTGTTATTTTTTTCAGCAAGATTTAGCCCAATAGCATTCTGGTAATTGAACAGTTATGGAATGTTCAAATTTAACACTGACATGAGTTTTTTCCAGATGGGCATTTACATAATTCATGTGGGTATACTATTCATGAAAATATATGATAATCATAGGATTGTAACTTTGATTAGATACCGGAGTATGAAGTGTATGTGATATTTGTATAATTTTATTTGTGGCTAAATAGCGGGCAGTTCCTTCCTTAAACTATATATGTGTAAAACCTAAGGACCTGGATTTACTTTGCAAAGTTAAAGAAAAATTTGCTTTCTTAGTTGATAATGACAGTTTAGTAAAAGGAGAAAAATATATACCATGAGCATTGTCAATCTCAAGTGTTCAGTCTAGCAAAGTAACAGAGAGCTGCTGGGTACTTTTGAGATTATTCTTGCTGTGGCTGAGGTGAAAACTCTACAGTGCGTTCTGTTTCTGAAAGCTTTATATTACAGACCTGCGAATCCCAGACTCAAGCATGACAAAGTATAAGTGGGTCAGTAATACAACTCATAATAGAGAAGAATCAAACCAGCTCTGTCATAATTCACTCAAACTTTTAAACTGTATGGGGAATTCCCTGCAAATTTTGGCACACTCCCAGGGATGCAGCTATCCTAATCCACCCCTTACTAGTCACAGGAGGTGATAGGGTGGGCACTCGCCCACATTAGGAGTTACCTGCTCACCCAGTCAGCTCCATTAGGGGGTCCAGGCTGGGATTGTGATAGTCCCATAATAAATGGGGCTTCTGGAGGCACTTTAGTAACTCCAGGGGCAGGGGGTGGTGGTGATGAAGTGACATTTGCAATTTTCCCCCATCTCGTCCCAAGACATCGCAATGGTCACCAGATTTCCTGTCAGGTTGAGGGTGGAAAGAGTACAAGGTGTACCCACCCAAAGGATGTAAATGGAGTGACCTCCCCTGACCCTGTAAACTCTGACCGAATCAGCAGTGGAGATCACCAGTGGGCGTAACCCAGCACTTTCGTCAGCTTCTTCTCCTGATCAAGGATTTTCAGTTCCAGTGTCATATCTGAAATAAAACATTGTTATCATTGCAGAATATGTTTTTGTTTGTTTATATACAAAAGTAACATGCTAGTAAATTTATCTTTCTTGGATCCAAAGTGGATGACCACTCAGTTCCTTACATTGAACTCCATCTGCCTTTCAAAAATCCATGCTGACTCTTTGATTAGATCAGACTTGTCTAAGTGCTCAGTCAGTCTATTCCTGATTATCAATTCCAGTAACTTCACCACAACTGAATTTGAAGTGTCAGGCCTGTAGTTTCCTGGTTTCTCTCTCCCTCCCTTCTTAAATAATGGAGTGACATTTGCAATTTTCCAAAACAAAGACGCAATTCCCAAATCGTTAGAGCTTTGTAAAATTGTGCGTAAAATGCGTCTGCAATTTCTTTTAATATCCTGGCATGGAAGCCATCAAGACCTGATGATTTTTCTATCTTAAGTCCCATTATTTTCTCCATTACCATTGATTTTACTTATAATAATCCACTAAGTTCCTTCCCTTGACTTATTTTTAAGTTCCCTTTTACCATTGCTATTTTATTTTCTTCTTCCACTGTGAAAGCGATACAAAGTACTCATTTAACAAGTCTGCTATTTCATTCGCATCCATTATATTTTCACCTGCATCTGTCTTAAATGGGTCCATATTCATCTTCCCACTCTTTTTCTTCATATATTTTAAAAGGCTTTTATTGTTAGCTTTGCTAACCCTTGCAAATTGTTTGTTTCACATTCTGTTTTGCGCCTCTTATTACTATCTCTGTATCCCTATGTTGCTTAGCTCTCCCACTCTGCTGGATTTCCACTTTACCTTGTATTTGTGTAAGTCTTTGCTTTTAGATTGACACCGTCAATTGCTACATTTCTTGGCTGTGGTTGCTCAACTGCACAAATGGAGCTTTTGCCTTTTAAGATTGTGTACTGGTTTTAAATTGTACTAAAACGTTCTTTGAATACTTCTCACTGTTTGGTTTACCCATTAACAGCTCAGCCCAGTTTACTGTGGTCAATTCATTTCTCATTTCTTTGAAGTTTGCCTCACTTAAATTTAGAACCTTGATTTGTGACTCTCCCTTCTCCCTTTCAAACCTAATATCAAATTCAATCTTTTATGGCCACTATTTACAACAACAACAACAACATATTATTTATGTAGCACCTTTAATGTAGTGAACCATCCCAAGGCACTTCACAGGAGTATTATGAGATAAAATATTTGACAAGGTGTTCCCTTATCGTCATATTGTTAACTAATTCCAGTTCATTACTCATCATTAAATCTAGTATGGCTTTATCCCTTGTTGGTTCTAAAACATTGTTCCAGAAAATTGTTCTGAGTAGATTCTAGAAATGTGTTGCCTTTATTATTGAGCTGTTCAACTTCTCCCAGTCTATGTGAAAATTAATTCTCCCAGTATTATCATATTGTTTCTGCTACATGCTTCCTGATTTCCACATTGATATAAGCCCCCACTCCATCACTACTATCTGGAGGTCTGTAGATAACTTCCACTAGAGCCTTGCATGTTCTTTGATTCTGCCCATAGTGTTTCCATTGTCTGTTCATCCTTACTGAAATCCTTTCTTTCCACTGCTGCAATTGTGTCTTTTATTACTATTGCTGCTCCCCCTGTCCCAATTCCCAATCCTTTCTAAAGATCTGGAATATTTAGCTCCCAGTCATGCCCAGCTTGTAGCCGTGTCTCTGTAATGGCTACACATCATCTCCTTTAAGCTTCAATCTCATTTGTTTTATTTCTTAGGCTACGTACATTTGTGTACAGAACACTTATTTGCGTGACTATCCCTACCCCGTCTATATCCCATGATGGTATATTGCTCACACTTTTTGACCTACCACACCTTTGGTTTTTAACAGTATTGAACTGTTAATTAAATAGCCTGTTGATACTCACTGTCCAGGCTCACACGTGAAGAATGGCAATTTAGGAGGGATACTGGAGGCACCTGTGGAACCATACCCCAACATGAGTTCAACTCCTTCAGCAGAGAAGGGGGAAAATTTGATGTGAGAGCAGAAAAAGGCCACTAGCCATGTTAAAATGTTTAAATATTTTGTAAAACTCCAATTAACATGGGCAGCAGATTGATGCAACTGTTTGGAATGCCAACATGTTGTGTTGTGGTGTAGTAGAGCAGTCTCATCAGCAGTGGGCCATTTGAGAGAAGCTTAGACACTTCCCTGCAAGGAGAAAGAGGAGAAATTCCAGGGGAGTCACCTCACATCTTATGCATCTGCATATGGATGAGTTGAAAAGGATCATTGCCAAAAGCCTGGTAACTGGTTAACTGTCTTTTCTGTTGGCCTGGCATGATGGTGCATTATAACGAAATATCTAAGGGGAGGTTGAAATTAAATCAACTACAAAAAATCTCTCAATGGTATCAACATTTGATAGATATTTTGCATACAGAAATAATTACAAAGGCTCAATTTAAGACTCTCCTCTGCTGCTCCTTGTTATCTGCTGAAGCAATTTTGTTTATCAATATATCGTATTGACCAGAAGTATACAATAGAAGAAAAACTATCGGGCTAACTTTCCCCAAAGAGTATTCCACCTTACGTGAGTTCAGGTCATTAAACTAGGCTCAATGCACCCTTGGAAAGGGTATGGAAATGCAGTTACTAGATCTACAGTAGTAGCAATGGCCTCTTGCATTGGCGCTTTCTGACTGCTGTTCATAAACAGTAGCCAGAAGGCCTTCAACAGCAATTGCTGTCCCATTGTTCCTGAAATAAAAATGGGAATTGCCTTTTTGCATCCTTTGGACTTTGCTTCGTGCAGGGCCTGAAGGGTTCTTCTGGGCTCCCCTCAAAATAGGTATCCTTATAGTGCTAAGGGAGGAAAATGTGTTAAAACGGTTACAAACACCCCCTCCCACATAAGAACATAAGAAATAGGAGCAGGAGTAGGCCACCTGGCCCCTCGAGCCTGGTCCACCATTTAATAAGATCGTGGCTGATCTGATCATGGGCTCAGCTCCACTTCCCTGCCCGCTCCCCAAAACCCTTTATTTCCTATCACTCAAAAATCTGTCTATCTCCACCTTAAATATATTCAATGACTCATCCTCCACAGCTTTCTGGGGCAGAGAATTCCATAGATTTACAATCCTTTGAGAGAAGTAATTCTTCCTCATCTCAGTTTTAAATGGGCGGCCCCTTATTCTGAGAATATGTCCCCTAGTTTTAGTTTCCCCTATAAGTGGAAATATCCTCTCTGCATGCACCTTGTCGAGACCCCTCATTATCTTATATGTTTCGATAAGATCACCTGTCATTCTTCTAAACTCCAATGTGTAAAGGCCCAACCTACTCAACCTATCTTCATAAATCAAACCCCTCATCCCCGGAATCAACCGAGTGAACCTTCTCTGAATAGCCTCCAATGCAAGTATATCCTTCCTTAAATACGGAGACCAAAACTGTACACAGTACTCCAGGTGTGACCTCACCAATACCCTGTACAATTGTAGCAAGACTTCTCTGCTTTTATACTCTATCCCTCTTGCAATAAAGGCCAACATTCCTTTTGCCTTCCTGATTACTTGTACCTGCATACTAACTTTTTGTGTTTCATGCACAAGGACCCCAGGTCCCTCTCTACTGCAGCACTTTGCAATTGTTCTCCATTTAAATTATAATTTGCTTTTCTATTTTTTTCTGCCAAAGTGGATAACCTCACATTTTCCCACATTATACGCCATCTGCCAAATGTTTGCCCACTCACTTAGTCTGTCTGTATCCCTTTGCAGATTTTTCGTATCCTCCTCACAATTTGCTTTCCCACCCATCTTTGTATCATCCACAAACTTGGCTACATTACACTCGGTCACTTCATCCAAGTCATTAATATAGATTGTTGAGGACCCAGCACCGATCCCTGTGGCACCCCACTAGTCACTGTTTGCCAACCAGAAAATGACCCATTTATCCAGACTCTCTGGTTTCTGTTAGTTAGCCAATCCTCTATCCAGGCTAATAGATTACCCCCAACCCCGTGAACTTTTATCTTGTGCAGTAACCTTTTATGTGGCACCTTATCAAATGCCTTTTGGAAATCCAAATACACCACATCCACTGGTTCCCCTTTATCCACCCTGCTCGTTACATCCTCAAAGAACTTCAGCAAATTTGTCAAACATGATTTCCCTTTAATAAAACCATACTGACTCTGCTTGATTGAATCATGCTTTTTCAAATGTTCTGCTTTAGCTTCCTTAATAATGGTGCATGATAAAGAAATATCTAAGGGGAGGAAGAAATCAAATCAACTACAAAAAAATATCTCAATGGTATCAACATTTGATAGATATTTTGCATACAGAAATAATTACAAAGGCTCAATTTAAGATTCTCCTCTGCTGCTCTTTGTTATCTGCTGAAGCAATTTTGTTTACCATTCCATTAACAGATGTTAGGCTAACTAGTCTATAGTTTCCTGCTTTCCGTCTGCCTCCTTTTTTAAATAGGGGCGTTACACTTACGGTTTTCCAATCTGCTGGGAACGCTCCAGAATCCAGGGAATTTTGGTAGATTACAACCATTGCATCTACTATCTCTGCAGCCACTTCTTTTAAGACCCCAGGATGTAAGCCATCAGCTCCAGGGGACTTGTCTGCCTTTAGTCCCATTATTTTACTGAGTACTATCTCATTAGTAATAATGATTGTCCTCCTTGATTATCCACTATTGGAATGTTTTTCGTGTCTTCTACCGTGAAGACCGATACAAAATATTTGTTCAACATTTCTGCCATTTCCCTGTTCTCCATTATTATTTAACTCCCACCTCATTACCGTACGCATCCTCTGTTTGCACCTATTGTATATACAAGAGGAGTCATTTTAATCGACCTCGCCAGGCAGGAAACCCTGAGGATTGCGTGGAAAGCCGGTTTTACACCACACCCGATAAGATTAGGTTCAAATTGCTTCCATATCGGGAGAAATTCTGAAATTCCCAGGGTAATGTAAAGGGGATGGTGACCTGATGTCAAAGGTCACCAGGCCCTTTTCCTTGTCTTTGCACTTAACAGCTGGGCAACCTTCATGCAATTTGGACAGGGAAATCAGCCCTCATTAGTCTAAAGTGTTTCCATAGAAAAGCTATCCTATCTAAATCAGACTTCAGATAAAAATATACAATTACAAGCCTTGCCTCTTTCCCTGAGTACTATTCTTTCTATAATACTATTTTCACTTTCCATTGAAGACAGTTGCAACTCCAGTCGTAGTGTCAAGCAGAAGTGACATGACATTTGCTTTGCTCTAACAACTCTTTCTGCTTTTGATTGACTACAGTCATATTGTAGTCATCATTTAACATCATATTTAACTTGGCCAGTTTATGGGGGGAGAAATTTGGTCACACCTCTGTTTTTATTGCGACGTTAATCCAGGCGGAGCGGTACTTTTAACATCTTGAAAAAGTTTACGCCTCCCACCCCGAAATTCGTCAGAAGCGGTCGAAGAGCTGACAGGGGCGATAAATCAGCTGTTGCACAGCAGAGCTTGGGGGGGTGGGGGTGGAGGGGGCGATAATGAAAGTTTGGTCGGTACATTTTTCTGGCCCATTGCACCTGCGTGGAACTCCAAATCAGATCCCGGGAAAAGCCGAGTCTTAAAGGCACGGCATAGTAATACACCCATTAAAGTTTTCAAAATCACTTGTTTTCAACCTGTACTGTTATGTCTGCCTGCCACTGCAAACTCGGAGGCTCACGCACCGTGCTGTGTGTAAACGTTGCACAGACTGTAACCTCCAAGGGAAGTGCTTCCTAATCCCTTTAAGTAGCCGCCAGTTAATGACTCTGCAAGCCTGTGCCGACTGTTCTTCCAGACATTGTTATTGGCGGGCGCTTAATGAGGCACACGCACCGAATTTAGCAACTAGGGCTGCAAGTGTGTGCGTTGCACCAGGAATATGGCATGATCGGAGAGATCGTCAGCAACCAGGCGCTAGCAGTTTGCGCCTCCGGTGAACCTCTAATGAATTTTTCTTCGGGGCACTAAAAGCTGTGCGCCCAGTCACTAATCTCTAACACTCACATTAATGCCCCCTCTGGCCGCTAACTGAGGCTATTGACAACCGAAAATCCAACCCGTGCTGTCTTATCATGGTTTTACCAATGTAGCTGAAAACCTAGAACTGCTTGTATGGTTACAGGCACCGAAGAAGTGAATACTAGTAATAGCACAAGGTGTTGTTCCTCTAGTCCTTTAGCAGTAGATGACCCACAGTGGAAATATTCCCCTGCTTCATTATTGCTGAGCGCATAATGTTCAATGTTATCATTTGCAAAACCTGCAATTATATCAAACCAGAGAAAAAAATACTGATTTTCTCCATTCACTCCATGCAGTCAAGGTAAATATATCAATGTAGCCAGTTCTGCATTTCAAACTGAATTCCTGAACATCTTTATGTTTGCCCAACTGTTCCAAACCAAACATAGCTGTGTTCACTTCATAAGGAGCTGCCTCTTTGAACTGAATTAATGCAAACCTCTCAGGCCTTCGTAGCATCAGCGATAATAGAACTAAATTGGGTAGTTTTGGAGCAAATTAAATTGAGTGGGAGCTTTGCCAAATAAAATTGTCTGGCAATTCTCTATCCTCTTAAAACAATGGGGCTGGGACTGGGGGCCAGGACTGGGGACTGGGGCATCTGGCTGTTACGTATGAAGAATTTTTGTAGCCTGCAATATCCCCTGCTCCTGCTTTCCTCACATTAATCGATTGCTCTGTAACTGATTGCCATTAGGAGGCTGCATTAGACACCCAGTTCCGCATTCGTAAAGTAATTCCCACGGCTGAAAGAAAGGTGCAACTGATGGGATTTCTGGTGCACGATGTCATCCTGCCAGTCTCACCACTTTTAGTGATGTCACTGTAAGTTGGGATCGTACAGAGAAAGGGATGGAAACCTGGCGGAACCAAAGTTCCGAATTAAAGGAGGGAGAGAGAGAGAGAGACAGGAGTCAGAGAGTGTGAATGCATGAGGGGGCAAGCGAGAGAAATTCAGACTGTTTAACGAGAAAGACAGACTGGCATCAGAGCTCTATCTTCCACCATTGTGTGTTATTTCAATTTTCACACAATATCAACTGAATTTTGATGCCAACTGATTGTTAGTAAATCATGGGTGAGATAATTAGAATAGGTCTAGACTAATGGTTTACATTTCAGAGCGAAATTCTAACTTCTAACACAGAGGAAGAGGGAGACAAAGTCACACAAACAATTTCTTCATTCAAAAACAATAATTTAAAAGTAAATAAACCCTCTTTAATGGAAGCGGGAAGGAAGGGGAGGAGGTAAACGGATTGAGGGAGCCTGTTTACCATCTGCCCTTGATCAGAGTTGTCATGTATCTCACACTACTGTACATAACTGTATCTTACCATGCTATACATGACTGTAACTAGATATGACCTGTAACCACAAGCATACTTTACCACCAGGGTGCACTTGCAGGAGACACTGCATACCTGTTCCACACAGGTATATAAAGGCAGGTCTCAGGCAAGTGTAGGGACTCGAGAGCTGTGAAATAAAGGTGCAGGTCCAAAGTGACCTTGACTTCAGCATGTGCCTCGTGTAAGTCTGTACTGCAGGGTCAGGACTTTACAAGAGTGAAGGGGTAGAGTAGTGGGGAGGCAAAGAGGGAGGGGACATATTATATATTAATGATTTAGATGAAGGAATTGAATATAATATCTGCAAGTTTGCAGATGACACTAAGCTGGGTGGCAGTGTGAGCTGTGAGGAGGATGCTAAGAGGCTGCAGAGTGACTTGGACAGAGTAGGTGAGTGGGAAAATACATGGCAGATGCAGTATAATGTGGATAAGTGTAAGGTTATCCACTTTGGTGGCAAAAACAGGAAGGCAGATTGTTATCTGAATGGTGACAGATTAGTAAAAGGGGAGGTGCAACAAGTCCTGGGTACATCAGTCATTGAAAGTTGGCATACAGGTACAGCAGGCGGTGAACAAGGCAAATGGCATGTTGGCCTTCATAATCCGAGGATTTGAGTCTAGGAGCAGGGAGATCTTGCTGCAGTTGCACGGGGCCTTGGTGAGACCACACCTTGAGTATTGTGTGCAGTTTTGGTCTCCTAATCTGAGGAAGGACATTCTTGCTATTGTGCAGCGAAGGTTCACCAGACTGATTCCTGGGATGGCAGGACTGACATATGAAGAAAGATTGGATCGACTAGGCTTATATTCACTGGAATTTAGAAGAATGAGAGGGATCTCCTAGAAGCATATACAATTCTGACTAGATTGGACAGGTTAGATGCAGGAAGAATGTTCCCGAGGTTGGAGAAGTCCAGAACCAGGGGTCACAGTCTAAGGATAAGGGGTAAGCCATATAGGACCGAGATGAGGAGAAACTTTTTCATCCAGAGAATTGTGAACCTATGGAATTCTCTACCACAAAGTTGTTGAGTCCAGTTCATTGGGTATATTCAAAAGGGCGTTAGATGTAGCCCTTACAGCTAAAGGGATCAAGGGGTATGGAAGGAAGGCAGGAATGGGGTACTGAAGTTGCATGATCAGCCATGATCCTATTGAATGGTGGTGCAGGCTCGAAGGGCTGAATGGCCTATTCCTGCACCTATTTTCTATGTTTCTATAATGGGAGTGAGGGAGTGGAAGGAAGCAAGAGTGATTGTGGGAGGAGATGGGAAGTAAGCTGTTATGGGTCACATTTTCCCTATAACCCCCACCCCAAATGCAGCCTTCAGGCATTGCTGGCTATGTTTGCCGCTTCACCATGACACACTAGCCACCACCTCCTATGTGAAAGCAAGAAGTAAATAAAAATAAAAAGAGAAGCAGAAAATGACAGAGAGAAACAAAAAGAGTTACAGTGAGAGAATTAGGAGATAAGAGAGAGACAGAGAGATAGAAAACAAAACTGTGCAAAGACAGGTAAGATAGACCAAGTTCTGCAATTCTCCCTCTGCAATTCTCTCTGTGCAATGCCACAGGAGATTGACTAAAAGAAAGAAAGACTTGCCTATAAAGCGCCTTTCACAACCTCAGGACATCCCAAGCGCTTTACAGCCAATTAAATACTTTTGAAATGTAATCGCTGTTGTAATGTACGAAACGCAGCAGCCAATTTGCACACACCCAGGTCCCACAATGTGACAACGACCAGATAATCTGTTTTAGTGCCGTTGCTTGTGACTAGTGAAAATAAAAGTATTTGTTGGGATTTCAGTACAACTTTTGAAGGGGCTAATTCCTTTCATTGCAAATCTAAGCTCAGATACAACATGTTAATCTGTGAACTGAAAACGTTTTACATGATGCACCCACAATATCTTCAACCTGCTATACGTTCTACATTCACTAGGCAAAACTGGCTTATTATCGCATCTGTCCGGGCTCCGTGGCACCCTGGAGGTGGGCAGGGGGTTACCTGGATTGAGGGGATGTTGATTTAACTATTTAAAATTTGCATTTTTTTTATTAGCAGCTTCAGAAGGGATAAGGGTGAGTTAGTCATGGAATCAAAACTTTGGAATGATGTTCTGATGAAAGTTCATACCCAAACATTAGTCTGCCATTTCTTCTTTTAGAGCTTTATCAACCTGCTGTGCTTTTCAAACGTTTTCCGGTTTTAAAATCTGTTGGCAATAATTGTAGAGAAGCACTTAATGTGCTCATATGACATTGCTCTATAGGCCTCTGTTAAAATAACCGTTTGAGGAACGAAGAAAAATCTTGCATTATTTAACAAAGTGTTTCACAGACAATGAAGTACTTTCGAAGTGTAGTCACTGTTGCAATATAGGGAAATACAGCAGCCAATTTGCCCGCAAATAGAAATGAGATAAATGACCAGAAAATCTTTTTTAGTGAAGTTGGCTGAGGAACAAATCTGGCAGAACTCCCGTGCTGCTCTTCAAATTGTGATATGGGATCTTTTACGTTCACCTGAGAGGGCAGACAGGTCCTTGGTTTGACATCTCCAGATGAATGTATTGCTCTTTTGATTGTCAAAAAAGATTGTTTTCTTGCACCAGAAGTAAAAATCATTACACACCGTCATGATTTTTAAAAAAATTACGTGCACGAAAATGTGAGTTGCAGGAACAGGTAAAGGGAAGGGAATGTTGTGCTGTCTGGTGTTCCTGGCTGACTCCCTCCACTCTGGGGTTTTACAATCCCTTACGCACTTACTGATTGTTAATGTCAATGCTCACATTTTCTCTGAGATGTTGACCTCTCTAAGAGACATGGTGCAAGCCCCTTTGCAAAGTCACAAATCTGGTTCGCCAACTCTGGTTGGGCGTATCTCTGGAGGTTTCATCACATGACCTCCCGTATCCAACTGCCTCGTCCAGTAAAACAATCTTTTCCTTTGCATCTCCGATATTTTTTACAACTAATAAACAGAAATATTCAGAAAGAATGAAAAGCACACAAGTCTTTGAGTGACCCGATCGTTTTTCTCCAGAGTTGCTTGCAGCAGTGTCCAGGAGATGAATCCATAATTCCTGGAGACTCCAGGTCAATCCTGGAGGGATGTCAACTCTAGACCTCCAGCATGTAAACTAACTGAAAACAGCTTTCAGTGTTACAGGACATAACCAAGCGTGACACCTAACCTATACCTCGGCCAACTGTCGACATCAGAGTGGTACATTACAAGAAAGCCCTAAATATGGGAATCTGTATATTTTTTTTTAATTAAGTAAAACTCATCATCACTTCAGTGCCACTCCCTATTTAGCTCCAAACTGAGCAGTAAATAAGGCCAGTTAATGCATTCACAGCAGGGAACATCCTTCTTATCTCTCAAAAACAGCTGCACCACGTCTTGAAAAAAAGAACCAGCCAAACATGCCAAGAAAGTTCCTTTAAGCAAAATTAAAAGTTGTTTAAAGCAGTATGTTAGCAGCTTATTTGTTATGTATAACTTCTTTAGGGGGTGGAAAACAATATATAAACACACTCGTAAACGACTTCCACAAACCATCAGCGTACTATTAAAACTTTCCTGTCTCAAGTTCCTGTGGAAGCAACAGTGGCAGAAAGTAATGTGCAATTGGTTAAAATGAAACACTCTACAGTCACACTGGTTCTCAGGCTTCACTCTTTCCCATCAGCGGATCTGATTGGTTGATACTCTCAACTTCCAATTAAAAAAAAGCTGATTTCTCTAGTAAAACAATGCCATCTTGTCACATGGGTTGAAATAATGACTGTAAGCTTAAAACATTGATGGTTGACATGTATGTGGCTATACCTAGAGTATGTGGTCTTTTATACTGCATAAGGTCCCTTCTACCAACCATGGCTTTCCCTGTTTATTTTTCTTCTTTCCTATGCCGAGATGAAGCCCAATACATTAGAACACTTGGTGCACAAGTGGTAGAACACGCGTATGAACATTCAAATGAAAGGAAGGATTCGACAACAGAATCTTTTCTTCTTCTTTGGCAGTCCCTCGGTGTTGAGGATGACATGCTTCCACACGAATATGAGTTCTCAGGTGACTGATGAGTCCAATGCGGGACCTACTGTACTGTCACAGGTGGGGCAGACGATGGTTGAAGGGCCAGGTGGGTGGAGTGCTAGGATTGACGTGCGCTCCTTCCAACTGTTTGCACTTGGCCTCAGTGTGCTCCCGGCGAACAGACTCAAGGTGTTCGGCGCCTTCCTGGATGCTTCTCCTCCACTTTGAGCGGTCTTGGGCCAGGGATTCTCAGGTGTCGGTGGGCATGAAGCCCATCAAGCCTGCCCTATCCAGACATGATGCAGCTACACACAGCATTGACCCCCCCCCACCTCTTCCCCCCAATTACGCCCAATTGCAAAATCTCCTGCGGGAAGGAAAGCAAAAACCTGAGGCCAAATAAGGAAAAGAACTCTGGGAAGTACGTCTCTCGAAGCCCCTGAAGCAATCAAACAACCTCCAAGAAAGTGTCGTAATTTAAGAGTCCTATAATCTCCAACTATCCTACACCTTACCCTCCATATACTTGAAATGACCTCCTCTCTGTGAAACTTGTCAGCTCCCTTCCAAAGGATGGTATAAAATCCATACTTCCCCCATACTTTGACTCTCTGTGAAAATAAATATTTCCTAAAACCCAATTCTCCCATCCCTATCAATTGCAAGGAAGCTATCTAGTTGGATAGAATCTAATTCCTTCACCATTTCAAAGCCCTCAATCAAATCTCCCATGTTTTCAAATGAAAATAGCTCAAACTCCTTGAGCCTATCACAATTACTAAGAACCCTACATTGGCTATCACTTTGATCACCCGTCTAGAACCATAGAATGATACAGCACAGAACAAGGCCATCCAACCCCCCGTGCCTGTGCCTTCTCTTTGGAAGAGTTATCCAATTAGTCCCACTCCCATGTGCTTTCCCTATTGCCATGCAAATTTTGTCACTTCAAGTATTTATCCAATTTCCTCTTGAAAATTATTGAATCTGCTTCCAGCACCCTTCCAGATCATAACTACTTGCTGCATTAAAAGGAATGTCCTATCTTGCCTCTGGTTCATTTGCCAATTATCTTAAATATGTGTCCTCTGCATACTGACCATTCTACCCAAGAAACAGTTTCTTCTTATTTACTCTATCAAAACCCTTCAAGATTTTGAACGCCCCTATCAAATCTCCCCTTAACTTTCTCTGCTCTAAGGAAAACAATCCCAGTGTCTCTACTTTCTCCACGTAACTAAAGTCTTTCATTCATTCCTGGTGCCATCCTCTGCACCATGTCTAAGGCCTTGACATCCTTCCTGATGTGTGGTGCCCAGAATTGGACACAATGGTGGGAGTTTTGACATGCAGACCCGTTGGGTGCGTGGTGGTGTTGAGGGGGGGGGGGGGCGGGATCGGTAGCGCGCGGGAAACCCGGAAGTCTGGGTTTTCCCGCACGCTGTTAGGGTCCGATCCCCGACCCCGCGGGGACGGGATTATATGCAAAGCAGGTTAAATCCAAGGCATCCAGGCTTATCATATTTAAAGTGCCAACCCGTTTTCTGGGTCCAGGTTGACTGCTGCCCCTTGTCCCGCCTCAGGTAAAAGCAGGAATTCGGCAAGTTGGAGCAGGCTTCCCGACACACTTCCAATTTTTCTCCATTTAAACCCCGACCTGTGCCCACTTCTACCCCGCTCACCTACGATAAAATTCACCCCCAGTACTTAAGCTGGGGCTTTATCAATGTTTTATAAAGGGTTAGCATAACTTCCTTGCTTTTGTACTCTGTGCCTGTATTTGTAAAGCCAAGGATACCGTATGTCTTTTTAACAGCCTTCTCAACTTGTCCTGTCACCTTTAAAGACCTGTGTACGTACACCCCTGTTCATGCACCCTCTTTAAAATTGTATCATTTATTTTATATTGCCTTTCCTCATTCTTCCTACCAGAATGAATCACTTCACACTTTATTGTGTTAAATTTCATCGACCATGTGTCTCTTCAATTTTGCTACAAGTCTATTATGTGATACTTTGTCAAACAGATTTTGAAAGTCAATGGGGAGAAATTCACTATCGACCCATTTGGGGTGCTAAGTTTTAAAAGTTAATGATTTCAAACTTTAAACAAATTGCCGTTTGCACTCCAAAAAGGAAGTGAAATGTTATATCAAGCGCCCAACTTCCTCCTTGGAGCGCTAACAGCAGCAGGCAGGTTGGAGACTTCAGTAGTGCTGCATACTGGGCCGCGCAACGCTGTCGCGTACAATGGCTCCTTCCTTCCCTTAAAGGGAAAGGCCATCGCTGCAGACTCTGGAATATAAAAGACACCTACCTGGACCACCCAGGCAACAGCGATCCTGCGTGATCGGCCCGGTACTCAAGCAGAGTGCCGGACTAAACGATCGCGGGCACGAACCCACGAAAAAACGGCAACAAGAAAGCTACATTTTTTTTTTACTTGCCCCGACCACCTCAACTTTAATCATCAGCCCCCGAAGCTGCTGGCCGCCCAATGCATGCCTCCTGCAGCTGTTGGTGCTTTCACCTGGAGCTGCTGCAGGGAGCGGAAGTTAATTTCTGGTCCGGGGTGGTTCGCACGGTGATGACGTCATGATCTCTGGGCGCAGGAGATCGGGGAGCAATTTCGTAGCGCTGCCGCAAAACTCCCGTCGAATACGGCGGGAGTTGCTGTCAGTGCCGTGCCCAATTGCAAAAGCATTTGCGCCCCATTAGCCCCAATGGGAAATGCAAATGCACCCAATTTCTCCCCCTATATACACATCAACCGCACTACCCTCATCAACTTTCTCCGTTACTTCATCAAAGAACCATAACTTTTCCAGGCTTCATATTTATTCATCATATATGGGGGCCAAAGCTGAACACAATACTCCATTTGAAACGATGTCAGGCCTTGTACAGTTAAAGTATTCCATTTTTAGCTTTATATTGTACTGTCCTAACAATACAACCTAAAACACTATTTGATATACCAATGGCCTTGCCAACTGTTTGTGAACCTTAAATAATTTATCCACTGTGGCCTCGCTTTTTACACGGAGGCGGGAAAGCTTGATCCTGGTAATGGGCAACAAATCCAGAAAGGTCGCAGATGTGGAAGTCCTGCCGACCTTAACGGCAAGGCATCATTAGAACAAAGCTCTACAGAGGCCAGCTAGATTGACTATCCGGCGGCGGTCAGGAGTGTGAATCTGTCGGCAGGAGTCCGCAGCTGGAGACACCTGAGAACTGTCTCCGGCATTCATTGGGAGGGGAAGGCTCTGGCAAAGGTCGGGAGGAGGTAGCTCAGTGCACAGGAGGTCCAAGGCTTCCTCGTGAGGCCGGAGAGGCAGGTCTGCCCTTCCTGGCCCATAAGGAAACCTAAAATTCAACTTTAAAACTTAACGGCTGTGTCTCTTCTAGCCCTCCATCCATCTCCCGACAGGTTTTACTTTGCAGGGGAGCCATCACTGCCTCCACTCCGCTCAGGCCTTCAACTAAAATTGCAGCTCTGGTCCCAGTGACATCAGACCAAATCTGTATTTAAAGAAGGATCCTGCTTCTTTCCACAAAAGAGATTAAGATTGGGGCATGGTGCAAAGGCAGTGGGATCAGAGTGGGTAAGTGACAGGCCTTATTTTAATTGCCTCCCACTCCCTGCCCAACCTGGTTTCTGCCAGGCTTGGGGAATTAACATCGGGGGCCTATGACTCCCATTATCCCTCTCTTGCTCCATAAAATGTGGATCTGCTTTTCCCATGGCTGGAATTTCCCAAACTCAAATGCAAAACATTGCACTTATCTAAGGACGTCTGACACACAAGCCCAATTTCCCTAACTTACCTAAATCATCCCATAACCTACTTACTTGATCTCAGTTCTCAACTCCCATGCATGTTTTTTTATTTCATTTGCAAATCTGAAAAGTTCAATTGGTGCTCTTATCGAAACCATTAATGAAGATGATAAACAGTAGTGATCCCAACATGGAGTCTGCACCTATAACCTTGCCTCATGTAGATCTATTCCTATTGAAGCAGAACCTTTGCCAATGAGATTACAATCAGATTCCTATGTCATAATATCTGACTCCCAATACCACATGATGCAATCTTTCCCAATAGCCATCTATGCTACACTATATCAAAGGCTTCTGAAAATGAGGGTGTGTGAGTTGAAACAAGTGATGTCTCATTAGGTGGACATCTGTTTTGTTAGCTGAGGAAGGTATTAAGTAAAGGCCAGAAATTTCCTCTAGGTTGGATCAGAAAAGTCCAAGATGTGGTCAGTTTTATAGGGCAACTTTAACTGCATGCTAGCAACAAGTCTTTGCTGGTCTTAAAGCCAGGGAATGGTGTATAGTACTGGTAGATCCATAACTATACAAAAGCCCATTGTTTTCTAGAGCTATCAGTTCATGCTAGGGTTGGGCGAGAAGAAATACACTCATCGTGGGTCACATGGAGTCAAAATGAATATAGACCATTTGGTTTTAACATTTTTGTAGTGCTTGAGATAGCAAGACTAGAGAAATTGTATCGGATCACGTGCAGTTATTCTGGAACTGATTAAAAATACAACAGCCTTTCTCCATTGCAGGATTATTAAAGTCCTGTTGAACACAGCCAAATGTGCTGAAGCTCAGTATTCCTTCTGATCCCATTGTGCCTTGGTATCTTGTATGGTGCAGCCACTTACAGATAGGACTTTATGACAAATGGCTAAATTATTTTGGTTATAAACACTGCAATTACATTAGATGGATGTGATTGGATATAACCTTCAAGGATGTGTTCCGCATAGATGAATTATCATAAAAATTGACTTCCATGTGTAATTTGTTAGAATGATTGTTTCAGTCTAATTACTTTTAACAGCTGCCTTATCAGTCATAATCAGGTTCTGACCTTCAGACAGAAGTATTTGGAAGGTCTCATGCGACTAAAACACTTCCCCAGAGTGTAACCCAGATGACAGTTAATCAAGGATGAACACTATAGACACAGAATATTCAAATAGTTTTTGTGCGTATGTAAAAAGCACAACATAATGGCAATATATAAATTGTCTTGTTCTTTGAGTCTACAGAGGTTTATTTTTCTTCCTATTCTATTTATAAATGAAGTTAGGGTTATTTTGCATCTGTTTCTTAATACTTTTCTGTTTTTACCCTTGAGTGCACTCGCACTGTCACTCATTCTTCCTGCAGCTGACAGGTTAGGGCAATCTGGATTCCATTATCACCGTAAATGCTCTTAGCAATGCTGTCCATCCAACCATTCCTTTTTTAAAATCTTTTCTTCTCCTCTGAAAGGCTTGACTTCTACTGTAATATAGTTCCGCAGGTGGTAGTGCACCCAAGGCGTGTTTTTCCACATGTGAGTCTAGACAATGAGTACCAACAAGCTATTCATCTATAGCAGTCATCACAGCAAAATCCAAATTCTGTTTCCCATCTGACATCCACGTTGCTTTGTGCTACACCTGAATGGTGTTACAAAAACAAAATACTGTGGATGCTGCAATCTGGAATAAAAACAGAAAATGCTGGAAATTTCAATGGGTCAGCCAGCATCTGTGGGGAGAAACAGCACCTCATCTTTCATTTAGGCACTTTACAGCCTTCTGGACTCAACATCGAGTTCAACAATTTCAGAGCGTAGCCGCTGCCAATCTTTGGCTCCCCCCTCCCCACCCCGCCCCCTCAGAGCCTGTTTCTTTTTCACTCCTTGTCTCTAATGGCAGTTGGTCATTATCCCACCATTCACACCCCATTTTGACTAATGTTTTTCTAACTCCTGGCATTACCATTTGAATTCGGCCCATCATCCCTTTTGTCTCTCTAATTCCTTCTGTCTGCCGCCTTATGACAGACCTTCCCCTTTTCCTTTCCTCCCCACCCCATTTCAGTGCTGGTTAAAATGTGTTCTTTCCGAACCCTCTCCAGTTCTGATGAAGGGTCATCGACCCGAAACGTTAACTCTGCTTTCTCTCTACAGATGCTGCCTGACCTGCTGAGATTTCCAGCATTTTCTGTTTTTATACCTGAATGCTGGTGGTGCTCAGTAGACATCAGGAGAGCCATCATGAGTTTTTTTCGTTTATTTCGTTTGGTTGCCTTCTGGTCAACACAGGTTATTCCAAACAAGGAGGTAACTGGTGCTGAATTTTGGTACGTTCTGAATGTTCTCATGAATGCTGTGATAATCCTTGTAATGTACAGTCTGGTTCACTTGCCCAAAGCAATGACTCGGATATGCCAGCGAAACGGAACAAGGTGACCCTCTAACTATTTAATTTCAAAATGTATTTCTCAGCATGTCTCAACTGTCATGCTTTGAGATGCTCAGGGACTTCCTTTTGGGAACTACTTCAAAACCCAGGAATTCTGTCTCCTGACAAAGAGTTAAATTGGACTTAATTAGCAGCTCCCTGCAGTTTTTAGGGTGAGAATAAAGTACCTGTGATCATTTAGTGTTACAGGATAAAGAAGTACATTGTAAGACGTTGTCACATCAATACTGTCAAAGCTTTACAGTAATGTCTTTAGTATTTCAACTCTTTCTGTGCAACTCCATGTCAGTTAGCATTAGAGGTGTGTTTGATGTGCGTTATTTTTCTTTTATGTCTACAGCACTTTATACTCAATTAATGTTGGGATTGATGAAATGATTTTATAATAATTTTGGGAAAGCACTTAAACAAAGTTTCTACTTTTTTGCACTCTGTTTTACCTGCACCTAAATCAGTGCTGGAAAGTTGTATGTCCAACCATTAATGTTTTTGCCATCCCATTAATTGAAATGGGATTCGTGCTTCATTAACATTTGTGCATTTTCTTATTCTTAGACGGGGACATTTTAACGGGAAAGTAAAGCTCGTACTTCTGATCCTGTATTCGGCTTCTTGTGGGTTTTGTCTGTTGCGCCTTTCTCTTTATGGCCATGTTTGTATCATTTTAGGTATGCATTTGATTCCTAGTTCTCGTTTGGCTTTGTCCTTAGCTACTTAACATCATTCATTATTTTTCCTTTATTTGTGCAGTACTTTTACACTTGTCTGCATTAAATTTCATCTGCTATTGCTTTGCCTACTTAAATATTTTATCTGACTAATTCTGTCATTTCTGAGCTGCCTCCTCCGAATCCAATGCTATCTTAGTTTTGCATCTCCTGCAAATCTGACGACTTTGTATTGAGTTTCTGAATCAAGTCTTGCGCCACTCAATAATTTCTCGCATCCTGCCATAATTCTTCCTAATTTCCTACCTTTCAGTTGCTTTTTTCCCCTCCATTCTCAGGGTTTACTCCAAAGGCCTACAACTTTGAGTTTAATTAATAGCCATTCTAGTGGACCTTTGTCAAATGCTTTTTGGAAATCGTGATAGATCTTGTCATCCTATGTGAGTGTGACTGTGGTAAACTATCCCTTCTTGTTCTTCTCGACCTGTCTGCAGCCTTTGACACAGTTGACCAAACCATCCTTGTCCAACACCTCTCCTCCATCATCCAGCTGGGTGGGACTGCACTCGCCTGGTTCTGTTATCTTTCCAGTCATAGCCAAAGAATCTTGCACCATTATCTCTGGAGTCCCTGAGTGATCTATCCTTGCCCCCCGCCCCCCTCCCATTCCTCATCTACATGCTGCCCCTCTGCAACATTATCTGAAAACACAATGTCAGGTTGCACATGTGACACATGTGACTTATGATACCCACCTCTCTCGACCCCTCCACTGCCTCTGATTTGTCACGCTGCTTGTCTGATCCAATACTGAATGAGCAGAAATTTCCTCCAACTAAATATTGGGAAGACAGAAGCCATTGTCTTTGGTCCCCGCCACAATCTCCACCGACTCCATCCATCTTCCTGGCCACTGTCTGAGGCTGAACCACACTGTTCCCAACCTTGGCATCCTAATTGATCCTGAGATTAACTTCTGACCCCATATCCACTCCATCACCAAGACAGCTTACTTCCACCTCTGTAACATTGCCTGACTCCACTCCTGCCGCAGCTTACTTACTGCTGAAACCCTCATCCATGACTTTGTTAACTCTAGACTTGCCGATTCCAATACTATTTTTGGCTGGCCTCACATCTTCCTCCCTCCGTAAACTTGAGGTTATCCAAAACTCCGCTGCCGTACCCTAACTCGGGCCTAGTTTTGTTCAATGATCACCCCTGTGCTCGCTGGCCTACTTTGTCTCCCGGTTGAGCAATGCCTCGATTTTAAAATTCTCATCCTTATTTTCAAATCCCTCCATGAGCTCGTCCCTCCCGAGCTCCGTAATCTCCTCCAGCCCTACAACGCTCCAAATCTCTACATTCCTCCAATTCCGACCTCTTTCGCACCCCCGATTTTAATTACTCCACCATTGGCAGCCGTTCCATCAGCTGCCTAGGCCCTAAGCTCTGGAATTCCCTCCATATACCTCTCTACCTCTCTCCTCCTTTTAAAACATTCTTTAAAACCCACTTCCTTGGTCATCTTGCCTAATATCTCCTTATGTGGCTCGGTGTCAAACTTAGTTTGAATATGCTCTTGTGAAGTGATTTCTGATGTTTACCATGTTAAAGGCGCTATAGAAATGCAAATTGCTATTGTTATACAATGAGGTATCACTTCCTCAAAGAAGTAAAGCAAAGCTGACTGCAATTTACTAGATTATTGTTTTACACATAATCCTCAAGTTTACTTCTGATATCAATTGCATTATTTTAGCAATTAGCCATGCCTCACTGCTTAGCACTCTCGCCTCTGAGTCAGAAGGATGTGGGTTCATAGTCCCACTCTCGAATCTTAAGCACAACATTTAGGCTGACACTTCAGTGCAGTATTGAGGGAGTGTTGCACTGCCAGAGTGGTGCCGTGTTTTGGATGAGGCGTTAAACCAGCGTTAAATCTGCCCTCTCAAGTGGATGTAAAAGATCCCATGCCACTATTTTGAAGAAGAGCAGGGGAGATCTCCCTAGTGTCCTGGCCAATATTTATCTCTCAATCAACATTCTCGAAACTGATTATCTGGTCATTATCACATTGCTGTTTATGGGAGCTTGCTGTGCCCAAATTGGCTGCAGCAGGTCCTTCATTACAACAGTGACTGCACTTCAAAATTGGCTGTAAAACACTTTGGAATGTCCTGAGGTCATGAAGGGTGCTATATAATTGCAAGTCTTTCTTTTTACACAGAATTAAACTAAGTTGAATGGAGGCACCATGTTAGCTGGTTTCCAGCCTGCTGGTACCTCCCCAGTGTCCTATGATTCCATCAAATTGATTGTCAGTACCAATCTCCTTTCTAGTTTCTCTAGCCATGGTGATTAATTTATGTTGATCCCTTTCAGCCTGTCAAGGACTTCCATTTCATTCATACCAAAGTCATTCGTTTTACGTTTGATGGGGTTACCACAGCAAAATGATTGTCAGTGTTAACTTTTAAGAGAGACAAAATCTTACCTTTTCTACAGGAAATGTCACAGAGCTGCTTGAGCTACAGGACTGAGGTTTTTTTTTAAATCACTATGCTGTCCAAATCAGACTTGAGGTTAAAGAGTACAATGGGAAATCATACTTGTAAGTGTGGAAATACTGGCATTGTGTTGTCAAGCCTCCCACAGCTGGCACCCCTACACAATGTTTTTTGTCATATTACCTGAGCTATTCCAAGGAGCCGAGCTGAAGAGGCTGGTTAAAAAGGAGGTTAAAATTGAAAAACACACCAACTCACCCATCTCCCATGGGGGTATACACAGATTCAGTGTTGGTTTCAGTTGAAGCAAGGTTAGAGGGTGGGGTATAAGATCCCAAAGTTGTGGTCAGTCATTGACAGCTCCGAACCAGGCTGTGCTGTCCACCACCACAACCCTGTCAACCACAGAACCAGGAGGTTAAATCATAAAATCTACCCTTAATTTCCGTTACTCTGAACTCTGATCTCTGTGCTTGCAGATGTGCTAGCTCTGACAGATAATGATGGGCTGGAATTTGCAGTCGGTATGACGGTGAACTGGCAGCGTTCACCATCATTCCGCCTTTGAAACTGATCGCAACTTTGGGATTTGGCGTTTCCGGAAATCCTGAAGTTGCGGTCAGACATTGACAGCTCTGAAACAGGCTGCGCTGTGCCACCCACCTCCCACACCTCCCCAACAGAGCCGGCAATCAGTGTAATCACCCAAATCAGGGAAACTGACCAAACCTTTGACTCTTCCTCAGTAAGTTCATTGTTAAATTCCCCACCAAAAGTTAGACCCAAAGGGATTAGTTGTAATTGGAGTTTTAACAGCGTTATTACTGCTAAACAAATGTTAAGGGCCTGGAAAACTAATTTTAATTTGGCGCAGTGTGAAATTTGTCCATTTTAACAAAAAAATTTAAAATTTTAAGTAAATTTAAAAAAATATTTTGTATTAAAACATTTTTTTGGGCCATCTTTATTTCAGGTTTGCCATGTGAGAGCCGCAATCTTTGTTTTGCTTTCTCTAACATCTTTTAAAAGTTAGAATTTCAGGAACTAACTCACTTCATTGTTCGCTGTCTGCGAGAATTCTGCGTTTTGGTTGGCTGCTTAAACAGCCTGTTGATGCAGCAACAGTTAGCACAAGGGGATCCCTACTACAGTCCGTTGAATTGAATTGAAGGTCGGAAAACCCGAAGTGCTCGACACCGGGAAAGCCTTCACTTTGCTACTGACTGCAAATTCCAGGCAATTTATTTCATATTATTTACAGTTAAATAGCAAAATGCATGACATCTTAGGAAGCAAAGATGGGGTATAGGAGTTTCTCTACAATAAAGACTGAGGAGATGGGAGATGTAAAACCAAGGCATTATAGTGCCACCACTGGCGAGAGGATGTAATTACAGTGTGACAAGTTTGCCTGGGCACTTTCAATTATATAGGTGGACATTTTGGGGGGAAAGAATGGGCAGGGAGGCTGCAGCTTACTTTTGCCTAAAGAAGATGAGGTTTTCAAACATGGTCGTGCATAGGTCTCCTGATTCTAAGTTTCATTGTTTCCCTCTGAATTTGATTCCAAAAATCAGATAAATCAACTGGAAGCAGATTTGTGTTTCTTTTAAGGTAGAAATCAAAGAAGGACCTAGAAAGTGGTTCACGCCAACCTGATGTCAGGAACTGGGACCAGTGATTGTTCCCCGCGCCGGTACTGGTAAACCCAAGGCACACCCGATATTGGACTTGGGTCTCATCTACATGAGGCCAGCCAGCTGTAGACGTCTGCTGGACATCTCCAAGGCAGCTCACCGGCAAAGAGAATTTCAATTTCTGGCCGTTGTGTCACTGGCAGCTTCCCTCCCAATAGGTTCTAGCAGAGGGAGGAAGTGATTGAGATAGACAGGGGGCAAGTGAGCCAGATGAAGAGGAGTCAATTGGTGGCCGGAGTATATATTTAAAGACTCATTTTTGGTGGCGGTCTCCAGTGGTACATTTAGATCTCACGTAGACCAGGTTTTCCTGAACACAGTCAGCATTCAGGGTAGCCCAATTTTGCATATGCAATGAGCCCAACGTCTGTTTCAGGCTTGGGCCCTGAAAAAGGCCTGTTTGAGGTTTGGCTCTCTGTTTCTGGCTTTACCAATATGGCGGGTACCCCACTTCTGCCGCTTAATGAGTGCATTCACCCCACCCACCATATTGGATGATTGGGCGCAAAACGGGCATGTGCCCTTTTAATTTGTAGACTAAGTTGTTCATAATCAGAAAAATTCAGGTTTAATCAGCAAAACAATTTTGGAAGGAAAGGTACTTTAAGTAAACAGGAAACAAAACTCTCTTCAGGAAGTAGAATTTTGAAAAGATTTGATATGGTTCTTCAGCACTTCTCCCCGAGGGAACATTGTTCAGCTATCCATAAGTGAAGCAAGTGATTAAAGTGTTGCTCTTGCCCAGCTTCCCATCGATACACAGAAAGGAGATAAAACACTTTGTGCACCAAACAGGGAATGTTGTCTTGTGCATCTCCCTTAATTATATAACATTAGTGTTGACATATCCATGTTTCATTGAGGTTTCACTCTAATTTGAGATTTAGCCTTTTTATTTAGAAATTAAGGGCCCAAAATTGATGAAGGCCCCCGCCCGCCCAAGTGCTGCCCAAAGGACTGCTGATGGCTGCCGAGGTACCTGACGGTACTTTCGGCAGGATTTTCATCGGAGAGGTCCCTTGAAGGTCAGCAGGCCTGCAAATGATCGACTAATGCTGCCAATCTGGGCGGCAGCCGGCGGGAGCTCCCATTCTCGGCAGCAAAGGTGTTTGCCGCCCAAGTGCCGCCGAGGATGGAGTCGGACCCACGGAGGGTTGAAGCCCTGAAAAGCAAAAGCATTTTTAAAAAAAATTTAAAACCATCTGATGATCTTCAGGGCATCCCATCCAGGTAAGTTCCTGTAAATAAAAAAAATTACAAAAAGTGTACTGCCCTTTTTTTCACCATCTTCCTGCCTACCATCGGGGACAGACCAGCCTGCAGCCAGCGGTCCCCCTCCATTCTGCTGCCGACTCCTGCCTGCATCAATATTACAGCTCAGAGGGCGAGAGGTCAGTTGCATGTCTCAACCGTCCGCTGACGTTGGTGAGTGCTTCCCGGCGGGGCTCCCCTCCCGCCCGCTCCAGGCCACATCGAAAGTGGCACTGGGCGGTTCAACCAGAGGAATGTCGGGGGCAGTGGGCGGTTTGAAGTTCTTCAATTTCGGGCCCTAAGGATGTAACCCTAAACTCAAAGACTTAATCTTGAGACTCAAAAGCAAACTCTGCTGAACTCTAACCTTTTCCAACATTTGCCACAGTACTAGCACCACATTAAAATCAACAGCTTCATCAAGCTTTGTATGTGTGTTACCAGAGTGTCAATTTTTAAATCTACCCTTCAGGAAGAAAATTTGTTCTGGAAGTCACTTTTGACTTTCAAAAAAAAACACACTAAAGTAATATTTATGAATGCTGGAAAACACAACAGCTTGGAAACTAGACCTGATTGCAACATAACAAGGCTCAATTTCGAGGACCAATGTTCAGCGCCCCAAGGATGCCTGAAAGCTGTCTGACCCGATATTATTTTGGGCCATTTTTCAGGCGTCCAGGGCAGCTGTCTGAAACAGGTGCGAGGCGCCTTGCATTTGCTAATGAGGAGCCTAACACTTGTTTTAGGACAATGTTAAGAGTAACACTTATAAACACATCGGCCAGGAATTTGCAGTCAGCGGCGAAGCAAAGGCAATTGTGTCGAGAACTTCAGGTATTCCAACATTTAATTCAAATCAACGGAAGTTAGTGGAGATTCCCTTGTGCAAACCGTTGTGAGGTTAAAACAAAATTGTGGTTCTGACATGGGGAAAAGGCATATTTATTTATAAAATTTACTTTTAACATTTCTTTAAAAATTATTTTAATTAAAATGGACAAATTTCACGCTGCACAAAATTAAAATTAGTTTTCCAGGCCCTTAACATTTGTTTAGCAGTAATAACACTGTTAAAACCCCAGTTACAACTAATCTCTTTGGGTCTAACTTTTGGTGGGGAATTTAACAATGTACTTACTGAGAAAGAGCCAAAGGTTTGGTCAGTTTCCCTGATTTGGGTGATTACACTGATTGCCGGCTCTGTTGGGGAGGTGTGGGAGGTGGGGGGCACAGCGCAGCCTGTTTCAGAGCTGTCAATGTCTGACCGCAACTTCAGGATTTCCGGATGCTCCAAATCCCAAAGTTGCAATCAGTTTCAAAAGCGGAATGATGGTGAGCGCTGCCAGTTCCCCGTCCTACTGACTGCAAATTCCAGCCCATCATTGTCTGTCAGAGCTAGCACATCTGTAAGCACAGAGATCAGAGTTCAGAGAAACGGAAACTAAGGGTAGATTTTATGATTTAACCTCCTAATGTAGAGTTTCACGCAATTAGTGTTAATGAAGAGAAAACCATGCAAGTTTCTAATTGGGTACAGTGGCCAAATTTCCAAAGCTCTGTACCAGAAGTGTTGAATTGTAAAATGTTATTGTAAATGTCTGTACCAAGGGTTTAGTAGTATGTAGCAGTTGGCTGCCATCTTAAAAAAAAATGCCACTTTGGCTTATCTTTTTGTCAAAAATCCCATGGAGTAGTTTGTAATTTTTATCCTTTTATTTATATATCAGTTGGCTGTTTTATTCAGGGATAGTGCAGCCTGGCAGCTGGAAATTATGGCTCCCCACAGCCATAATGGATTAAAAACACCAACAGTCTTTACCAAGTCAAATGATTTTAGCCGTCGTAGCAGTTGGGGAATTACAGTTTGGCTCAGATTAGTGACGGTAAAATCAACCTGGGTTCCCACTCCTGTTAATTTACTTCTATTTACATTGAAATGCCTTTCAGATGCATCCCAGCACACGATTAGCTTTGTTCATGTTGACTGAATACATTTAATGAACTTGATCACATGCTTTCTAAAAAGTCAAGTAAATTATTTCCACCAGATAGACATTATCCACTGATTTAGTTTCATCCTCAAAAATGTTCTGATACCTTTGTGAGGCATTGTTGCAAGAGTATTTACGTTATTAATTAGTAGACTTAATTTTCTGTGGTGAATTTAATGGGCAATTAAGGTGCAAGTGCGGCAATCACGAGGAGGTTAAGCCCAAGAGGCTGTTTTCACGAGGCTAATGGTGAAGTGGCGCGAGTCGGCCAGCAACTTTGACGATTCACAATTCACAGGATATCCCTTCCTCCCCAAAAGTTTCTGCACAATTTTCACAGTAATAACAGCATGTGTTCACACGCCATTATATTTTCAGCAAAATATGGCCCCTTAACTAAGGCCTAACCAATGATTTATTTAGGTAAAGACTGATGGATGTAGAAAGTCATTATGGCTTATTCTCAGGCACATAACTGATGGCATGCACACAGCATGTGCCCAATCCGGGGGGTCCGAGTCTCACCTGAAACTCGACCTTGGGCCTCATTGTAATAATGGGGGCAATCTGCCTCTGAAAGTACAACAGGCTCGCTCCAATTTTCACAGTATAGTGCTCCAATTTGGGACTTCTGCCTCGTTAGTAGTGGTCCTCGAGCAAGTCCTGAAAGGGGGAGGGAGGAAAGAAGAACGGGAGCAGGGAGGGATGATCACATGCCGGCAGCAGCCCTCAGGGGTGTAGTAGAGCTGGAAAGAGCATTCCATCTCGTCCTGCGTCCACAGGAAGATAATGTAAAATAACAACTTACTTTTTGGTGGCAGATGCTTGTGAAGCTGCAGCAATGCCACCAAAACCACAACAAAGCTTGCCCGATGCCTGCTCCAATCAGGGCTGATGAACTTTGCGGAGGAGTCCTTACACAGTCCTTAGGTCCTTCATTAGCATATGTAAGGGGCCAAAAGCATATTTCAGGTGGCTTCACGAGATGCCTGAAAATTGCCTGAGGCCAATGTGGTGTCAGACATATTTCAAGCATGCTTGGGGTGTAAGGCAAAGACCTGTGAAATTAGTAATATTGCCAATGGTTTTCACCTGGAAAATAGAATACAGTCCTGTACTATGTTTCAAATAATTTTCTCTGCTTAATCTTAGATTAATCAACTCATTAATAACATACTTAACTGTATGTTGGGGATCAGGTTAGAACTAGTTTTCATCAACAAAAATATATCCCAATGAGAAGGAAAGACTGTAAGAGAAAGGATAACCATCCATGGCTAACTAAGGAAATAAGGGATGGTATCAAATTGAAAACAAGGGCATATAATGTGGCCAAGACTAATGGGAGGCCAGAGGATTGGTAAACTTTTAAAAGCCAGCAAAAAATGACTAAAAAAATAATGAGATGGAAGATAGATTATGAAAGCAAACAAGCACGAAATATAAAAATAGGTACATAAAAAGGAAAAGAGTGGCTAAAGTAAATGTTGGTCCCTTAGAGGATGAGACTAGGGAATTAATAATGGGGAACAGGGAAATGGTAGAGACTTTGAACAAACATTTTGTATCGGTCTACATGGTAGAAGACACTAAAAACATCCCAATAGTGGATAATCAAGGGGCTATAGGGAGGGAGGAACTTAATACAATCATTATCACTAAAGAAGCAGTACTAGGTAAAATAATGGGACTAAAGGTGGACAAGTCCCCTGGAGCTGATGGCTTATATTCTAACGTCTTAAAAGAAGTGGCTGCAGTGATAATGGATGCATTGGTTGCAATCTACTTAAATTCCCTGGATTCTGGGGAGGTCCCAGCGGATTGGAAAACTGCAAATATAGCGCCCCTATTTTTTAAAAAAGCAGACAAAAAGCAGGAAGCTATTGCTTTTGGGAAAAGCTGTTCGGAAAATGGGGAATCCATGCCAGAGTCCATTATTAAAGAAGCAATAGCAGGATATTTGGAAAAACATGATTTACTCAAGCAGAGTCAACATGGTTTTATGAAAGGGAAATCATGTTTGACAAATTTGTTGGAGTTCTTTGAGGGCAGAGTTGGCTAAAGTGAACTGGGAAAATAGATTAAAGTGTACATTTAAGGAGATATTTCACAACTCTCAAGAAAAATATATTCCAGTGAGGAGGAAAGGGTGTAAGAGAAAAGAGAGCCATCCATGGCTAAGGAAATAAAGGACGGTATCCAATTTAAACACGAGGGCATACAATGTGGCCAAAACTAGTGGGAGGACAGAAGATTGGGAGGCGTTTGAAAGTCAACAAAGAATTACTAAAAAAGTGATTAAGAAAGGGAAGATCAATTATGAAAGTAAACTAGCACAAAATATAGAAACTCTTACTATCGTTTTTATAGGTATATAAAAAGGAAAAGAGTGGCTAGAATAAATGTTGGTCCCTTAGAGGACGAGACCGGGGAATTAGTAACGGGGAATATGAAGACGGCAGAAACTCTGAACAAATATTTTGTATCAGTCTTCACGGTAGAGGACATTAACAATATTCCAACAGTGGATAGTCAAGGGGCTATAGGGGGGTAGGAACTTAACACAATCACTAAGGAGGTAGTACTCAGTAAGCCAAAGGGACTAAAGGCAGATAAATCCCCTGGACCTGATGGCTTGCATCCTAGGATCTTAAGAGAAGTAGCGGCAGGGATTGTGGATTCATTGGTCGTAATTTACCAAAATTCCCTGGATTCTGGGGAGGTCCCAGCAGATTGTAAAATTGCAAATGTAATGCCTCTATTTAAAAAAGGAGGCAGACAAAAAGCAGGAGACTATAGACCAGTTAGCCTAACACCTGTGTTTGGAAAAATGTAGGAGTCCATTATTAAAGAAGCAGTAGTAGGACATTTGGAAAAGCAAAATTCGGTCAGGTAGAGTCAGCATGGATTTATGAAGGGGAAGTCATGTTTGACAAATTTGCTGGACTACTTTGAGGATGTAACGAGCAGGGTGGATAAAGGGGAACCAGTGGATGTGGTGTATTTGACAAGGTGCCACATAAAAGGTTACTGCACAAGATAAAAGTTCACGGTGTTGGGGGTAATATATTAGCATGGATAGAGGATTGGCTAACTAACAGAGAACAGAGAGTCAGGATAAATGGTTCATTCTCGGGTTGGCAACTAGTAACTAGTGGTGTGCCACAGGGATCAGTGCTGGGACTCCAACTATTTACAATCTATATTAACAACTTGGAAGAAGGGACCAAGTGTAATGTAGCCAAGTTTGCTGATGATACAAAAATGGGTGGGAGAGCAAAATGTGAGGATGACAAATCTGCAAAGGGAAACAGACAGGCTAAGTGAGTGGGCAAAAATTTGGCAAATGGACTATAATGTGGGAAAATGTGAGGTTATTCACATTGGCAGAAAAAATAGTAAACCAAATTTTAGTTTAAATGGAGAAAAATTGCAAAGTGCTGCAGTACAGAGGGACCTGGGGTTCCTTGTGCATGAAAATCAAAAAGTTAGTATGCAGGTACAGCAATTAATCAGGAAGGCAAATGAAATGTTGGCCTTTATTGCAAGGGAGGTTGGAGTATAAAAGTAGAGAAGTCCTGCAACAACTGTACAGGGTATTGGTGAGGCCACAGCTGGAGTACTGTGTACAGTTTTTGTCTCCGTATTTAAGGAAGGATATACTTGCATTGGAGACTGTTCAGAGAAGGTTCACTAGGTTGATTCCAGAGTTGAGGGGGTTGACTTATGAAGGTAGGTTGGGACTATACTCATTGGAGTTCAGAAGAATGAGAGGTGATCTTATCAAGACATATAACTGAGTGGGTTCAACAAGATGGATGCAGAGAGGATATTTCCACTCATAGGGGAAACTAAAACTAGGGGACATAGTCTCAGAATAAGGGGCCGCACATTTAAAACTCAGATGAAGAGAAATTTCTTCTCTCAGAGGGTTGTAACTCTATGGAATCCTCTGCTCCAGAGAGCTGTGGAGGCTGGGTCATTGAATATATTTAAGGTGGAGATAGACAGATTTTTGAGTGCTAAGGGAATAAAGGGTTATGGGGAGAAGGCAGGGAAGTGGAGCTGAATCCATGATCAGATCAACCATGATCTTATTAAATGGTGGAGAAGGCTCGAGGGGCCAAATGGCCCACTCCTGCTCCTATTTCTTATATTCTTATGTGTGACAATTAATTAAGTGTGTAATTTTATTGCAACACAGGCTTTCAAAATTGTAATTTTGTCCCAGGATGTAATATAGTCAAGACCATACAGTTTATGACCTGAAAGCATGAATAGAGTCCATATATATTTGTTCTGCAAAATAATGATGATAGTCACTATTCTTTGGGATTTGATCGCAGAAGGAAATGGTGATGCGTTCCTTCACAGTCATTTTGCCACCATTTTTTCAAGTATCTGACCAGAGGCAGCAAAGTGGGGATGAGCATTCTATCTCAAATGCTTCGAGCTACAGGGTAAGGGATGAGCGACCATATCTTTGCTCACCACTCCACTAACATCTCGTTCTTAACCGTACTGAAGGGGGAGGAGTTGAGCAGAGACTGCAGCATCTTTCGTCCAGGGAGAGAAAGTCACACCCAACAGCCATAAGCCCCTTCTAAGAGCCAGCTATGGGGGAGGAGGACATTTATTGGTATTAGTCCAGGAGCAGGACAACTATCTGTCCTCAATGCCCAAAATCCAAGCTCTCCAGTCGGATGCGGCAAAACCCTGGTGCTTTCAGGTAAATGGAGGGAACAATGCTGCAGAGTGAATTAACATTTGGAAGTTAACCTCAAACTTCATTTGGGTAAAGCACGTGCACTTCATCTGCTTGTTTCTGTTACTGTACACCTGGGGCTCAATCAATTAAGTGGGAGCTTTAGCACTTCAGATACCTCAATCTTGATTGTTACAGTTTTTTATATTAAAGTAATCATGTTCTGTATATTTTAACTAATTTAAATTGTTTGTATAATACTATGATAACTAGGAAAAACAAATATAATTAAGGCCTCATTAGCACATCAATTACTTTTTTAAAAATCAGCCTGTGTAGTGGCATAGTGTATTCGTAAGATGTGAGCTCATGCTCATGATGCCCACACTGCAAGTATCCAACCTTGGCCACAGTGCTAGGTGGAAAATGGAAAATCAAATATGTTCCCCAGGACCACTCTTGCCCACCATCTCGTTGCCATCTCAGGAGTGTCACGGGCAGAGGTTGGGGTATGGTGCTGCTGGAGGGTTTTCAGCTAGGAAATAATGCATGGCATGGGGGAAGTAGATTATAAACTGGACAATAGAGTTTTAATAGAAACATTTCTGAATGTTGCCAACATTTGATCATATGAATGTTTACTGACAGTAATTGTTTATTGAGAAACCAAGATGAGCAAGCTGCCAATGCTCCAAATATAGGACATAATCAAGGCTGAAAAGACTAAACGGTAGAGAAAGAAAGACTTGCATTTATATAGCGCCTTTTACGACCGCGATACGTCTTAAAAGTGCTCACAACCAATGCAGTACTTTTGAAGTTTAGTTACCGTTGTAATGTAGGAAATGCGGTAGCCAATTTGCATACAGCAAGGTCCGACAGCAATGTGATAATGACTGGGTCATCTGTTTTTAGGTGTTGGTTGGGGGATACATATTGTCGAGGGCACAGGGAGAACTCCCCTGCTTGTGTTCGAAATAGTGGCACGGGATCTTTTACATCCACCTGAGAGGGTAGGCGGGGCCTCGGTTAAACGTCTCGTCCGGAACACAGCACCTCTGCAATGCACCGCTCCCTCAGTACTGCATTGGAGTGTCAGCCTAGATTATGTGCTTAAATATCTCGTGTGGGCCTTGAAGTCATGACCTCCTGACTCAGAGGCTAGAGTGCTACCACTGAGCCATGGCTGACACTGCAATGTACCTATTTAGTCAGATTTTTCAATGTTACGTTTCAGCCTTGCTGTTGAGGAGTTGCAGAGTTTTGAGAACTTGGGAAGCAGTGGGCCAAAAATTGCAGTCGGAGGCTTCTCATGGGCAAATGCCTCCAACTAAAATGTTTTTTCCGAAAATATCTGGTGGTCCCGGAGGAATGTAGAATTGCGCAGGGGTCCACATATTCCAAGGATACGCATACACTCCTGGATCATGTGAGTCTGGACCACCAATCACAATGTGGTATTCTCATTCATAGTAATGGGAGCTCCGAGCTCTCATTACTATGAATGAGAATACCCCTAAAAACAAAAAAACACACAAACATAAATAAAGAAAACACATTACTTTTACATTATTGCATTGAATTAAATGTTTTGGAAAAAAAATGTATATTTTTAAAAATGTAAAAAAATGTTTTAATAGTGGTAAAAATAAAACTTGCCTTCATAGACAGGGTTTTTAATATAAAAATAAGTAATAACATTTATTTTTGCTCTCTATTAAAACCATTACTCTTAGGCGTAATAGTTTGAAGGACATTCATTGGGCAAGAATTGTGCAAACAGCCCTAATCTCCGCCCGCGAAAGCCGTTCTCTATCAAGAGAAATTTTGACAGTTCGCAAGTGCCGGGTTTCGGTGTATGCGTATCGCATGCCAAGAACCGGCATTTGCGGGGCCTCTACGGAACCGTGCGCACACCATACATGCCCGTAGAGTCCGCAATTTTTGGCCCAATGAGTTACAGCAGAAGAAAGTGTGATGGGTCTTGATTTCAACACAATGGGGACATAGGGGAGGAGGAAGAGCAACTCACAAGGCAGAGGAGTGGAAGGTGAAGAGGAGCACTAGCTACAGTACTCTCAATAAAAATGAAGGCAGGGGACATTATATTAGGAATGCTAAAGGCTACATATCAAAGGGATTACATATCAAATGACAAATAGTGTTCTCGTATTCTGTCCAGAGAGATGTTAGAAGAGTTGGTTTGTGAGTTTAGGTTTTGTGCACAGAAAGCAGGCAGTTACTCTGCCAGATATGGGCCATTCAAGTATTGGAAACACTTTAGGCTTCATAGAAAGTTAACAGTTGTTGGGTGGTGTAGTGGACTACTGTTCCAACGAGTGGACTACTGTTGTAATGCAGCCATTGCTGTAAATACAATAAAGTCATCAGGTGACAGGTCACCTGACAAGTTCCTGTGTTAAGAGCCATCTTGTAAATTCTGTATGTTGTGATGTTGTAGAGAATGTACCACAGATTGGCGACATAGGATCGGATTCCTGGATACACTAGCTGAAATTTTGTTGGTGGATGATATCAGCCAAACAACAGAGACTAGAGAGGTCCTTTGTGTTGCAGAACAGCTAAAAATCCAAGGAAATAACAAGCACACATGGCTGAACTGCCAGAGTCCAGATGGCCACGCCCAAGGGGATTATAGGGCACTTGGGTGCGTTTCAACGCAACCGTGAGACTTTTGGAGTGTATGTGGAGCGGCTAGAAATGTTTTTCACCGCGAATAGTATCGTTGAAGTCCCTGATGATGAAAACCTTAACCAGGTGGTTTTAGAAAGAAAACGGGCCAGTTTCCTGACTGAAGTAGGCCCCAAGGTGTATGAAACCTTGAAAATTTTGCTTGTTCCCATCAAGCCAAAGGATACATCACTTATGGAGATTCTAAGCAAGTTAGAACAGCACTACAGTCCTGAGCCCCTGGAAAAGGTGAATAGCCTGCAGGTTAAAAGTAAAAGGCAGTTGGGCTGCGAGACTACTCAGGAGAGAACATTCCTATGGTAGGACGTATCGCCATACCTGTGAAATACAAGGATCAATTTCAGAGCTTGCCTCCTTTGTGGTGGCAGGAGACAAGCCTGCCTTACTGGTAGAAATTGGTTGGGATCACTGAAGCTGGATTGGAATGAGATTTTTCGTGTTGAAATGAGATTTGCCCCAAAGGATGACGTTATCAAGAAGTACCTGAAGGTGTTCTGCAAAATAAGTAATCCAATCCAAGGCTTTAAGGCGAGTGTCAGGGTACAGAAGGATGCTAGACCAGTTTACTGCAAACCACGTCCCGTACCATATTCACTCAAGGAGAGAGCTGAGCAAGAACTCAAAAGGCTAGAGACTGAGAACATTATTTCTAAGCTAGATCGATGTAATTGGGCTACACCCATTGTTGTTGTACCTAAGTCCGATGGTAAGGTAAGTTTGTGTGGTGATTATAAAGTAACCATAAACCAGGTTCTAGAGGGTAATCTCCCCAATACCTTGTCAAATGTAGAAGATTTGTTTACAAGACTGACAGGTGGTCCTATCTTCTCAAAGTTAGATCTTACGAATGCTTACTTACAACTTGAACTAGATAAGAATCCAAGTCATGCATGCTTGACTATAAATACTCATCTAGGCCTATATCAATTTAATAGGTTACCATTTGGAGTGTCTTCCGCTCCCGCCATATTTCAAGGGGTGATGAACCGGATTCTGCAAGGCATTAAAGGGGCAGTATGTTATTTAGATAACATATTCATTTCAGCATCAAACAGGAAAATCCATAATAATGTGTTCAATGAAGTGCTCAAATGGCTAGAGAAGCACAGAGTATGAATGTCTGCTCACAAGTGTGAGTTATTTCAAAACTCAGTGAAGTACTTAGGGTACAGAGTAGACAATGATGGTTTTCATCCAACCAAGGGAAAGCTGGATGCAATTCGAAATGCACCCACTCCCAAGAATGTCACTGAACTTCGATCATTTTTGGGTCTTTTGAACTATTATGGGAAGTTCCTACCAAATTTGGCTACAGTGTTACATCCACTGAATGAGCTATTGAAGAAACAGGTCCATTGGAAGTGGTCAGAAGAATGCGATGCAGCATTCAAGGAGTGCAAAAGCCAGTTGGTAGAGAGCACCATGTTAGTTCATTATGACGTATCTAAGGAGATCAAGCTACCATGTAATGCTTCTCCATATGGAGTTGGGGCAGTGATCGCTCATGTACAACATAGTGGGGAGGAGAGACCAATTGCTTTTGCTTCATGCACTCTCAGTGCCAGTGAGCGTAATTTTGTGCAAATCAAAAGGGAAGCTGTGGTTTTAATTTTTGGGGTCAAGAAGTTCCACAAATACTAGTATGGTCATAAGTTTACCATCGTTATGGACCATAAGCCCCTGACAGCAATCCTCCATCCAAAGTCCCCAGTTTCAACCTTAGCTACAGCCCGAATGCAGAGATGGGCTTTGATTTTGTCAGCATATATATATGACATTGAGTACAGACGATCAGCTGATCACAGTAATGCTGATGCTTTATCCAGATTGCCATCCCCATCACAAGTTACACCCATTAGGAAAGAAGTGTTCTATTTTTCATACATTAATGAACTGCCAGTCACAGCAGGTAGGGCAACCAAACGTGACCCAGTGATGTCAAAGGTGTATGATTACATCGCAAATGGTTGGCAAAACCAGGTAACAGAGAAAGATATTCATTCATACTACGTTTGTAGGAATGAATTATCCGTGGATAAAGATTTTATCATGTGGGGTGCAAGAGTAGTTAGTCCAAATAAATTCAGGTTCAATCTATTCAAAGATCTTTATGACCAGCACCTGGGAATGTGCTTGACCAAGAGTTTTGCACACAGTTACTTATGGTGGCCAGGTCTAGTTAAGATATAGAGTACATCATTAGTCGGTGTACGACATGTCAATCAGTGAGCAAGAAACCACCACCAGTACCATTACAACCGTGGAAATGGCCTCCCAGGGTGTGGCAAAGGTTACATGTAGATTTTTGAATTGAAAGTGGAAACCAAGCATTTTGTAAGGCTATTTTAGCAATGGAAACATGGGAGTTCTACAGGTTAATATTTCTAAACTTGGTTATTTTATTATATAGTTACATTTATTTTATTTTGCTTTAAAAATATCTCCATTCAATAAAAAGTAACCAAGATCCTTAAAGAAAACCTAAATTCTTTGACCATGTTTTTTCCCCACCCACTGCTAGAAATATGTATTATATGGTAAGCATGTAAAAAGATGAAAAATTTCTGAAAATAATCAAATGAATTCTGCATCTCCGCTGTCAATCCTTTTAGTAACTATTGCCCGCATGAGAGTCCCTGCTTCCGGGCATCAGGCTTGATGTGTCAGCTGTGGTTCAGTGGGTAGCACACTCGCCTCTGTGTCAGAAGGTTGTGGGTTGAAGTCCCACTCCAGGGACTTGAGCACATAAATCTAGGCTGACACTCCAGTGCCATGCTGAGGGAGTGCTGCACTGTCGGAGGTGCCATCTTTCGGATGAGATATTAAACCGAGGCCCCGTCTGCTATCTCAGGTGGATGTAAAAGATCCCATGGCACTATTTCGAAGAAGAGCAGGGGAGTTATCCCCAGTGTCCCGGCCAATATTTAACCCTCAATCAACATCGCAAAACAACAGATTATCTGGTCATTATCACATTGCTGATTGTAGAAGCTTGCTGTGTGCAAATTGGCTGCCGCATTTCCCACATTACAACAATGACTACATTCCAAAAGTACTTCATTGGCTGTAAAGTGCTTTGAGATGTCCGGTGGTCATGAAAGACGCCATATAAATGCAAGTCTTTCTTTACTTTCTACTTCATTTCCAGTGCATGCATCCTTCATCCTGGCCTTGGTCCTGATATTTTTATGTGCATGTGCATAACTGTAACACCAGTGTTTCCATGGAAATGTAGCCCCTATTGTTAGATAATGAAAACTGAATTAGCATTAGATTGCTACTAACTTTAATCCAAATTATTTCATGATCTTCATATTAGTTTCTTCTACATTCGCTCTCTCTTGTCCCTCGACACCCCTAGTTAAAGTAATGTTTGGCAGGCTAGGGGGCATAATCTTAGAATAAGGGGCCGCCCATTTAAAACTGAGATGAGGAATTTCTTCTCTCAGAGAGTTGTAAATCTATGGAATTCGCTGCCTCAGAGAGCTGTGGAAGCTGGAACATTGAATAAATTTAAGACAGAAATAGACAGTTTCTTAAAGGGGTTATGGGGAACGGGAAGGGAAGTGGAGCTGAGTCCATGATCGGATCAGCCATGATCTTATTAAATGGCGGAGCGGGCTCGAGGGGCCGTATGGCCTACTCCTGCTCCTATTTCTTATGTAATTTATTTTCTGATGATGGGTGTGTTGTATTTTGAAGAAATCTGGGATCTAAAGCAACAGCCTTTGAAGTGCCATTACCACTGAAACTACTCACTTAAAAGCTTTCAAGAGCAGATCAATGATACCTAGACAATTATCCCCTCCTACAAGTATTCGCAGACCATAGATACTCCTCCCTAAATTATTGCAGGCTTCAACACCTCCCCGAGTTGTCCCAGGCCACAAAATCCTCTGCACAAATTCTTCCAGCCCATGAACATCCACCAAATCACCATGTTCCCAAAATCCAGTCTGATCAAAGAGTCCTCATTTCTAATATTTCCTATTTGAATATGCTTCTGGCCTTAAATTACTCTCCCAAAACTGCCTAATCTCAGGCCCAACCAACACAGCTGAAAAACTGCACGACAGACCAAACCTCAGCCCACCCACTGACTGTTGACCAACTTCCAACTTACATCCTCCCAGTCACCCACCCTCCACCCTAATTACCTACTCTCTCCCACACCCTGCCCAACATGCATTCTTTAAGGTTCAATCGGCTGCTGTCACCCAGGATGTTGAACAGAGCACACTTTTATTCTATAATTTCATTCAATTCTTTCTGTAATGGTTGACCATTGAACTCTCTACTACAGTCAAACAACCTGAGCGTGTGAGGTCATCCATATTGGACCAAAGAAAGATAGATCAGAGTATTTTCTAAATGGTGAGAAGCTAGGAGCTGTGGATGAGCAGAGCAATTTAGGAGTCCATGTACAGACATCATTAAAAGCTAGCGGACAGGTACAAAGTACAAAGATGAACTAAAGAGACTAATGGAATGTTGCCCTTTATCTCAAGAGGGCTGGACTACAAAGGGATGGAAGTTATGTTACAGCTAGATACAGCTCTGGTGAGACCCCATCTTGGAGTATTGTATTCAGGTCTGGGCACTGCGCCTCAGGAAGGATATATTGGTCTTGGAGTGGGTGCAGTGCAGATTCACCAGAGTGATATCAGGGCTAAAAGGGATAAATAATGAGGACAGATTGCATAGACTAGGTTTTGTACTCCCTTAAATATAGAAGATTAAAGGGGGAACTCATTGACATGTTTAAGATGATTAAAGGATTTGATAGGGTGGATAAAGAAAAACTATTTCCTCTAGTTGTGGGAATCCAGAACAAGGGGGCATAACTTTAAAATTAGAGCTAGGCCGTTCAGGGGTGATGGCGGAAAGCACTTCTTCACACAAAGGATAGTAGAAATCTGGAACTCTTTCACCCCAAAAGCTGTTGAGGCTTGGCCCATTGAAAATTTCAACACTGAGATTGATAGATTTTTATTCGGCAAGTGTATCAAGTGACATGGAACCAAGTACTGCAGATGGAGTTAAGATACAGATTAGCCATGCTCTAATTCAATAGCAGAACAGGGGCTGAATGGTCTACCCCTGTTCCTATGTTTCTATTTAATAGTGGAGTTGGGCATTAGGCTTCCTGATGAAGGCACTCAGACCTATCTCTTGATCCATACCATGTTGTGTGATGGAGGGTATGTGGCACATGATTCACTGAACATTGTATATGGGGCGTGCAGCATATGGTGCAGCATGTGTGGTGTTTGATACAGGGTATAAAGCATTATGTTCCTAGCAAGGGTTCACGTGCATGAGAAGTGTGCTCGAGAAGGTACTCCACCCCTCACCACGACATGTTGACCCTATTTAATCTGTGAGCAGCACCATGGGTGCTCAACTGGGATAAACTTACATTGTTAAACAATTGCTTGCACTTTTATCAATGCCTTAAATATGGATTTAATGTCCGCATCAGAGTACAGTTTTTGAAAAAATATTTCCCAATTTACTTTTTTATGTTACAATATTGAAACAATCAATCTCCTGGCTGTTTTTGTCTCCTTCCACTTAGTCTCTGAGTTAGCTGGAGACTTGACAATGAGTCTGCCAGGCTTCCTCAGCACCTGATGCTTTTAAAAAATTTGTTCCGGGATGTGAGTGTCGCTGGCAAGGCCAGCATTTATTGCCCATCTCTAATTGCCCTTGAGAAGGTGGTGGTGAGCTGCCTTCTTGAACCGCTGCAGTCCTTGTGGCGAAGGAACTCCCACAGTGTTGCTGGGAAGGAGTTCCAGGATTTTGACCCAGCAACAATGAAGGAACGGCAATGTACTTCCAAGTCATGGGGCTAGACTTTCTACTTTTGTGCAGATTGGCCAAAAATGGGCGTGATTTCCAGCGTGGGCGGTAAGTATGGGTTTTGGGATTGCCGGATTATCGGCCATTTCCAAAATCCTAACTTTCCATTTTTTTAAATAGGCGTTACCGCGAGCGATCTGAAATGGGCATTAACGTTAAAATTTTTTGACCTTCTGCCGTAAAGTGATGCCAACCATAGCATTGGCATGGCAATGCTCGTTTCCCACGTTTAGGGAGAGGGAGCAGAGAGGAACTGAAAGCATGTGTGGTGTGTGCTTGTTTGGCTGTTGTAGGAGGCAGGAGGGTGATTCACCAGCAGCAAAAAGCCTACTAAGTACCAAGAAGGTAGTTGGCACTGAGTTTTTTGTCCAACAAATAATATATAACATGGAAAGACTGGAGGAGGCCCTGGAGCTGTTAGCCAGGATCACTGGTGACAGAGGGCTCCGAGTGGTCCCGGAGCGCGGCACTGCACCCCAAGGTGCCGCACCCCTATTGCCAGGGAGCCAGGAGGGAGATCTTGCTTCTGGCTCGGAGCACGTTCCCACCTCGGGACCGTCCTCTTCCGTATCCATCCAAGCAGCGGTTCTGCCATCATCCCCCCCAATGAAGCAGTGCCTGAGGAGCTCCTCGGCCAGGCAGCTTGAAGTCAGGGAGGGGAAGGGGAAGAGGTACAGGTGGGGAGGGGGGGGTGGAAGGAAAGTGAGGTGTATGGCCCAGGTGTTGTCTGGGGCATATTTTTAGGTTGCTGGTGCTATTTTGGTGGGAGGGTCAGGGCAAGGGGCGAGGGGGATACCTTGTTGGTGTGCATTTGTGTTCTGTTTTGCTGGAAATGGGGACATTGTACTATGTAAATGTGAAGAAATTTGTTGTGGGGTGGGGCGTTGTGTTTTTTACAGTTATACTTATGATTTCAGACAAATGGTCAAATTAAATGATTTTTATTTAACATAACTTTGTTGCGCATTGTCTTAGATAGCTGCACCGTTATACACTGGTGATTCCTTAACATGAAAGGGTATAATTACACTTAACTTGAATCAACTTAAACTTTAACTGTCACCAAGGTGATGCACACCATTGATGTATGACCTGCACACCCAGCAGTGTTGTAGCTTTGTAAATAACAACAACGTTCTTTCAAGCAAAGTGCTCATTTATAAGCTGCTGATGTAAGAGTATGCTATGTAGCCATCATGGGCCCTTTCCTGCGGTTTAGGGGGGGGGCGGGGGCATGGTATCAGCGTCAAACTGATTGTCTGGCCCGAGGTCAGCGTCCACCTCCTCGTCCTCCTCTTCCTCTCTCTCCTGAGGTAGGCTGTCAGACTCTTCAGGTAATTCTTGTCCCCTCCTGATAGCCAAGTTGTGCAGCATGGAGCACACCACCACGAATTGAGCTACCTGCTCAGGGTGGTATTGGAGCTCACCTCCTGAGTGGCCCAGGCATCTAAAACACTGCTTAAGCACTCCAATGGTTTTTTTCGACGATATTGCGAGTGGATCTGTGGCTCTCGTTGTATTGCTTCTCAGCTTCGGTGTGGGTGTCACGCAGGGGGCTCATCAGTCAGGTGGCGAGGCCATATCCTTTGTCACCAAACATCCAGCATTGACCTTGTGGCTGACTAGTAAACATGTCAGATACAGCACTCTCATGCAGGATGTGAGCATCATGGATGCTGTCCGGAAATTTGACATTCACTGCCATAATTATTTTCTGGTGGTCGACAACGAGTTGCACATTCAGGGAGTGGAATCCCTTGCAGTTGCTAAAAACCTCTGCATCCTGAAAAGGTGCCCGCATCACGATGTGCGTACAGTCTATTGCTCCCTGCACCTTGGGGAAGTTAGCAATTCGGTAGAATCCTAAAGCCCTCTCAGTCTGAGCCTCCATGGTCATAGGGAAGCTGATAAAGTCCATCCTGCGTATGTACAGGGCTTCAGTGACCTGTCTAATGCACCAATGTAGCAATGCTGAGATATAGCGCAATTGTCGCCAGCTGATGCCTGAAAGGAACTCGATGCGTAGAACGACAGTGCCTCGGTGACCTTAATCTCGACGGACAGTGTGGTCCTGATGGTGCTGGTAGGCTGCACATCTCCCCTGAAGAGCTGGCATATCTCACTGATAACCTCCTTGTGGAAGCGCAGTCTCCTAAGGCAGGTGCTGTCGGACAAATTGAGGTAAGACTTCTTCTCACTAAGTGAGGGGGGTGTAATGTCTGGTCCTCCTCATCAGTCTGGCACGTCTTACATTGGGCACATAATGCCGTTGAATGTACCTTCTGCCGTCTCGAGTGTGCATCATGTGTGTGATCATCAAGACAGGCTGAGAAATGACAGGCCCCATTCCAATAGTTATCAGTATTACACCGATTGTTCACAAACAATAAATGTCCCCACTAAGACACCTAAAGTAAATTCCAATCGTTCACAGTATAAAAAGATGTTTGTTCAGATGTTCACATCACCTTAAAAGACCTCCAGAGTCTCCCCCGAAGTTGAAGCAGAGCAGCCTTTTAAATGATGTGAACTGCGATTTAGCAAATGGCGTCCATACTGCTGTGATTAGTTCAGGTCAGTTCAACTTTTTCACAGCGATTTTTTTTCGGCGAGATATATTGTCGGCGAGATGTGTGTGAGGTGCCGAAAGTAACGCTGGCCGATTTTCTGGGCGTTAGTTTCGGCAAATGTGGTCTTTACGACAAAAGACAGTGGCCAGGCGGAATTATTAAATCTCGGCATTAATTACGTGCTGAAAGTAATGCTGGCCGATATTATGGGTGTTGGTTTCGCCCATTCTGATCTTTCTGCCCAAAAAAAGTGGGCGGGCGGAATTATTTTTTATCAGCGTTATGTACATGACGAAAGTAACGCTCGGCGATAAGTGACTGAGAAATGGGCGTTACTTTCCATTTTGTGGCTAAATGGGCAGTATATGGGTGTTACATCTCATTTTAGCATTAAAATGGACATTAAGTGGGCGGTATGAATACAAAAATAATGGAAAGTCTAGCCTATGGTGTGTAACTTGGAGGGGAACTTGCAGGTGATGGTGTTCCCATGCGCTTGCTGCCCTTGTCCTTCTAGGTGGTAGAGGTTGCGGGTTTGAGAGGTGCTGTCGAAGAAACTTTGGCAAGATGCTGCAGTGCATCTTGTACTTGGTACACACTGGAGCCACGGTGCACCAGTGGTGGAGAGAGTGAATGTTGAAGGTGGTGGATGGGGTGCCAATAAAGTGGGCTGCTTTGTCCTGGATGGTGTTGAGCTTCTGTAGTGTAGTTGGAGCTGCACTCTTCCAGGCAAGTGGAGAGTATTGCATCACACTCCTGACTTGTGCCTTGTAGATGGTGGAAAGGATTTGGGGAGTCAGAAGGTGAGACACGCACCGCAGAATATCCAGCCTCTGACCCACTCTTGTTGCTTAGGATTCAGAGTCAGGTGAAGCAGAACATCACGTAGTTCTACTTGGTTCATTCACAGGCAAAATGGTAACTCCATGAGGGGGGCCGATTCTGCTTTAATTAATTAAAATTAATATTAGTTCATACCAGTTTTTGAATTAGAAGTGGAATATCAGCAGCCGGTTATTAATACCACAATCGCTCATCCAGCTCCTTTAACAAAGTAGAAAGTCTTATTAAACTTCAGCTGCTTTGCCTGCTAAAAGACAATGCACTTCCACAGTTAATGGCCCTGAATTTGCGATCGGAGCCTTCCTGTGTGGAAATGCCTCCGACCTACAATTAAAATGTCTGCATACCTGGTGGCCTGGGAGGTGTGGAGATTCGCGGTCCTGGGCCTCTCCGGGTACCCGCGGGGAGAGGCCCACATATCTCGGGCGCACGCGGTTCGCAAGTGTCTCCTGGGATCACATGGACCGGCCCAACCAATAAAAGAAAGGGATCCCCACTCATGGTTATGGGGATGCTGTATGCACAGAAACCTCCATAAGTATGAATGGGAATACCTCCCCAAAATACACCGACACGTCAAATAAATTAAAGCAAACATTACATATTTTAAATTAATTAAACCTGCCATTTAATTAAATACTTAAAACAAAATTAGAATTTTTTGAAAAATAAATGTAAATGTTTTAAAGTGGCTAAAAATAACCTTACCTTATTGCACAGATTTTTAATGTTTAAATGATTGAAAAAAAAATATTTTAATGCTTTTTTTAAACTCTAATGCTGGTAAAAGCAGGCCTGAAAAACTGCACATGACAGCCCAAACCTCAGTTTTACCAGGCATAAGAATTTCACGGGCATTCGCTGGGCAGATAGCTCAACTCTCCGTCCACAGATGCCCTTTTCCCAGGGATGCGTTGAATCTGTCAAGAAGATTCTTGACAACCCGGAACTTGTGATCTTTCGTGCACGCCCTTCGCGTGTGTAAACCCAGAACTTGCACGGCCCTTACAGACGTAAGCGCCTCGTACGTGTCCGTGGGAGCTGCCAATTAAGGCCATTGTCAATGGTACTCCTTAATATTGAGATGCCAAGTTCTGATTATCATCAAAAAGATTTCTTTGCATTTGTCTATCAAATTATCATAATTTTAACCAATTATCAATTGATGTTGACTTTTCTTTCACAGTTATAGCACAGAGATGTGAATGTTTATCTATTACATGATGTAGAATGAATATACTAACTGCATGGTATTTTTTTCTGGTCATTTCATATCCATATAGCTCTCCGCCGAGCATGCACAATTCTACAGCTAAGATGGGGAACTGGTGCCATGTCCCCAATGTCATTCTGTAATAAGTATCAATGTCTCAAATGTCATTCTGTAGCAAGTCACAAAGAGGTGAGTGGCACAGCTTTAGAGCTTTGCTTGATCCCTCTCACCATCACCACCATGGCTCATCTGCAGTGAAGTGGGGTTGGGGTAGTGTGGGGGGAAGGAGGGTGGAAATCAGGGGCTGGAGCCCCATCCCTTCATCGAATGGCACAGCACATTGGCACATGCATTGCTATCAAGCTGCCATATAGATAAGGTTTGTGCCAACCAAGAGAAAGTTTGATCATTCCTAAATATAGGTTTGTGTCAGTGGAATGTTTATAGTGGAAGGTGGTTAGTCTTTGGTTGATTATATTGCTGATGTACAGTTTGAAGCTATGCTGCCTAATATTTGATGTATTTTAAAAAATACTCACAGACTTATTAGGTGACAGCATACAATAAGCAAAAAAGGGAATAATCCTAATTTTAGGGAAGTAGGGGAACAGAATAGTCACATGATTTCAAAGACTTTGATTCATTTCTTGCAAAGCAAATTACATTATCATATCTTTTATTTATTGAGTAAACTGTTCAGAAAAAGTGAGGAAAATAATAAATAGAAATTAAAAGAATAAACTGTTCAATGGAGATTACAGGACTCGAGAGTGAATGGGAATCAAATAAGCTAGGCAAGAAAAAAAAGCTTGACAATAATGAAAAAGCAATTAGCCAGGCTACTAATTGTGATTATTACTGCAATAAACTTCAAAGGCACATTGTTGAAAAGAACTCATAAGCCAAGGGGAAGAGCTGAGGATCATAATGCAGAGCTCACCAATGTTATAAGAGCAGGATTATGTAATTATATAATAAGCTTGGATTTTAAAAGCCTGCAAATTATAAGGGACGAGAAGACTGAAAGGTAGAGAGCTCAGCGGGGAAAGAGTGAACTGGAGCAGGAGATGGTACAATGAGTCTAGATTTCACTACAATGCAGACTCAGGGAGGAAGTATTGGTGCGAAATTGGAATCGGTAGCACTCGTTGTCTGGGCACTACATGTGCCATTTTGGGTAACCAAAGTGGCGTCCAATGTGAGCGCACCTGTGGGGCGAATTGCACCAGATGCCATGTTGGTGAGAGCATTGGCACGCAAACTGCTAACATCCGTCAGAAGTAATGCAGAGCAGGCAGATCATGACGTCAGTCAGCGAGCAATGCTGATTTGATGCCAGCAGTGCCATTTTAGAGCTCAACGTTCTAGCCAATGCCCTCTCTTAAGCTCGCACAGCTGAACATGTGTTCAACAGCAGGAAGGATGTCCTCACCAGCGCTATTTAAAGGGATCATCAACTATCGCATGTTAGTTGCTTATTGATTTCTTCTGGCTGTCGCTAAAATTCCACAAGTGTTTGGTGCTTTCTATAGTTGTGTCAAGTTGCGAAGTCAGCAGGGAGTGGTGTGACAAGTGCTAAAGGACTTTATCTGACTTCACAGCGTCTGCACAAACCATTTGCTGCCAGACACGGGTACACTAGTAGACATTCCCCTTGGAATACAGAATGACTTGAAGAATGAACAGAGGACACGCAGAGCAGGACTAGCTACTGGAAGAGGGAGGAGGAGGAGCGGGGAGATAGGCTCTCAGCAGGAGGCCATATCTGCCCAGGATATTCAGGGAGAAGTTCTCTTACCTGAACCTCAGTGAGGAACAATATGTGAGACGTCTGCGATACAGTAAGGACGTCCTCACTGAAATCAGCCACCTGCTGCAGCCACAACTGCAACCTCAGAGCAGGGCTATGACCGCACTGCCAGTGGCTGTGAAGGTGTTCGTGGTGATGAACCTTTTTGCGCTTGGCTCCTTACAGATTAGAGCTGGAGATATTTGTAACATCTCGCAGTTTTCCATCCACTGTTGCATAAGGGAGGTCACTGAGGTTCTCTATTCCAAGACCGCTGACTACATTTCATTATCTCACGCACGCAGCATTCAAAATAAAGTAAATGAGTTGACGGCACAAATCATTACAAATGGGTATGATTTGGTGGCCATTACAGAAACGTGGTTACAGGGTGGCCAAGACTGGGAATTAAACATACAGGGGTATCTGACGATTCAGAAAGATAGACAAGAAGGGAAAGGAGTTGGGGTAGCTCTGTTAATAAAGGATGATATCAGGGCAGTTGTGAGAGATGACATTGGCTCTAATGAACAAAATGTTGAATCATTGTGGGTGGAGATTAGAGATAGTAAGGGAAAAAAGTCACTGGTGGGCATAGTTTATGGGCCCCCAAATAATAACTTCATGGTGAGGCGGGCAATAATCAAGGGAATAATGGAGGCATGTGAAAAAGGAACAGCAGTAATCATGGGGGATTTTAACCTACATATCGATTGGTCAAATCAAATCGCACGGGGTAGCCTGGAGGAGGAATTCATAGAATGCATACGGGATTGTTTCTTAGAACAGTATGTTACAGAACCTACAAGGGAGCAAGCTATCTTAGATCTGGTCCTGTGTAATGAGACAGGAATAATAAACGATCTCCGAGTAAAAGATCCTCTCGGAATGAGTGATCACAGTATGGTTGAATTTGTAATACAGATTGAGGGTGAGGAAGTAGTGTCTCAAACGAGCATACTATGCTTAAACAAAGGGGACTACAGCGGGATGAGGGCAGAGTTGGCTAAAGTAGACTAGAAACACAGACTAAACAGTGGCACAATTGAGGAACAGTGGAGGACTTTTAAGGAGCTCTTTCATAGTGCTCGACAAAAATATATTCCAGTGAAAATGAAGGGCGGTAAGAGAAGGGATAACCAGCAGTGGATAACCAAGGAAATAAAGGAGAGTATCAAATTAAAAACTAATGCGTATAAGGTGGCCAAAGTTAGTGGGAAAATAGAAGATTGGGAAAATTTTAAACGACAGCAAAGAATGACTAAGAAAGCAATAAAGAAAGGAAAGATAGATTACGAAGGTAAACTTGCGCAAAACATAAAAACGGATAGTAAAAGCTTTTACAGATATATAAAACGGAAAAGAGTGACTAAAGTAAATGTTGGTCCCTTAGAAGATGAGAAGGGGGATTTCTTAATGGGAAATGTGGAAATGCCTGAGACCTTAAACAATTATTTTGCTTCGGTCTTCACAGTGGAAGACACAGAAACCATGCCAGAAATTGCTGGTCACAGGAATGTGGGAAGGGAGGACCTTGAGACAATCACTATCACTAGGGGGGTAGTGCTGGACAGGCTAATGGGACTCCAGGTAGACAAGTCCCCTGGTCTTGATGAAATGCATCCCAGGGTATTAAAAGAGATGGCGGAAGTTATAGCAGATGCATTCGTTATAATCAACCAAAATTCTCTGGACTCTGGAGAGGTGCCATCGGATTGGAAAGCAGCTAATGTAATGCCTCTGTTTAAAAAGGGGGCAGACAAAAGGCAGGTAACTATAGGCCGGTTAGTTTAACATCTGTAGTGGGGAAAATGCTTGAAACTATCATTAAGGAAGAAATAGCGGGACATCTAGATAGGAATAGTGCAATCAAGCAGACGCAGCATGGATTCATGAAGGAGAAATCATGTTTCACTAACTTACTGGAATTCTTTGAGGATATAACGAGCATGGTGGATAGAGGTGTACCGATGGATGTGGTGTATTTAGATTTCCAAAAGGCATTCGATAAGGTGCCACACAAAAGGTTACTGCAGAAGATAAAGGTACGCGGAGTCAGTGGAAATGTATTAGCATGGATACAGAATTGGCTGGCTAACAGAAAGCAGAGAGTCGGGATAAATGGGTCCTTTTCGGGTTGGAAATCGGTGGTTAGTGGTGTGCCACAGGGATCGGTGCTGGGACCACAGCTGTTTACAATATACATAGATGACCTGGAAGAGGGGACAGAGTGTAGTGTATCAAAATTTGCAGATGACACAAAGATTAGTGGGAAAGCGGGTTGTGTAGAGGACACAAAGAGGCTGCAAAGAGATTTAGATAGGTTAAGCGAATGGGCTAAGGTTTGGCAGATGGAATACAATGTCGGAAAGTGTGAGGTCATCCACCTTGGGAAAAAAACAGTAAAAGAGAATATTATTTGAATGGGGAGAAATTACAACATGCTGCGGTGCAGAGGGACCTGGGGGTCCTTGAGGATGAATCCCAAAAAGTTAGTTTGCAGGTGCAGCAGGTAATCAGGAAGGCGAATGGAATGTTGGCCTTCATTGCGAGAGGGATGGAGTACAAAAGCAAGGAGGTCCTTCTGCAACTGTATAGGTATCGGTGAGGCCGCACCTGGAGTACTGCGTGCAGTTTTGATCACCTTACTTAAGGAAGGATATACTAGCTTTGGAGAGGGTACAGAGACGATTCACTCGGCTGATTCCGGAGATGAGGGGGTTACCTTATGATGATAGATTGAGTAGACTGGGTCTTTACTCGTTGGAATTCAGAAGGATGAGGGGTGATCTTATAGAAACATTTAAAATCATGAAAGGGATAGACAAGATAGAGGCAGAGAGGTTGTTTCCACTGGTCGGGGAGACTAGAACTAGGGGGCACAGCCTCAAATTACGGGGGAGCCAATTTAAAACCGAGTTGAGAAGGAATTTCTTCTCCCAGAGGGTTGTGAATCTGTGGAATTCTCTGCCCAAGGAAGCAGTTAGGGCTAGCTCATTGAATGTATTCAAATCACAGATAGATAGATTTTTAACCAATAAGGGAATTAAGGGTTATGGGGAGCGGGCGGGTAAGTGGAGCTGAGTCCACGGCCAGATCAGCCATGATCTTGTTGAATGGCGGAGCAGACTCGAGGGGCTAGATGGCCTACTCCTGTTCCTAATTCTTATGTTCCTATGTTCTTAACATCCAGCTGGTGTGCGGCCATAGGCAGCCTATCATGCAGCTCGATGCCTGATATCCTGGCAGCAGTCATGATGCCTTCATTCTGTAACACTCAGCTGTGCCAGCTGCATTTCTGCCACCGCAGCAAACCATAGGGCGACTACTGGGCGATAAGGGCTATCCGCTGATGACATGGCTCATGTCTCCAATGTGCAACCCATGCACGTGTGCAGGATGCATACAATAAAAGCCATGTTGCCACACGAAATGTGATAGAACAGACCATTGGTGTGCTGAAACAATGTTTGCACTGCCTGGACTGCTCTGGGTGTCAAGATTCGTGATGGTCTGCTACATTCTGCACATACTTACCATCATGGGGGCCAAGCCCTTGCCACCAGCTATACAGTGAGGAGCATGAAGAAGAGGAAGAGGAGAAAGGAAAGAGCCAAATTAGACAGCCCCTTTTTGCCCGGGCTCTCCGTAAAGAACTCAGCCGAGTGCGATACCAGTAACCGCAACCCCAATTCCCCATTCACCAACAACTCCACACCTTACCTTCTCTCAGTCATTTTTCGTATGGTAGTAGCAAAACAAATCAAATGTCAATATCGAAGTTGGATATCCAGGCCAAAGCATGGTTATCTTGTAGGCTTCCTGCAAATTTCCTCTAAAGGCAGTGCTCAATGATGTGCTCCAGAGTCTGATTAGCTCCACAGTCGCATGATGGGGATGGTTTAACCTTACATCTATGGAGAAGGTGGCAGCATCTAACATGACCAGTTCTGAGGCAGTTGATGGTTGTCCACTGTTTGCGAGGAAGCTTTGATCCTTCAGGTTGTACTGTGGGGTCCTCTATAAGGAATCCATTCTCTCTGTCACTGACCATCACTCCGTCTGCTTGGTCACAATTCAAAAATAAAAGCCACCACAAAATAAACATTCTAAACCAAATTTATGAATGAAATCATGCCAAACTGAAGTCAACTACTCATCAACCTTATGCATTCCCTTACTGCCTGTCTTCTGTAAGCCTTTGCATGTCCTAGTGCTCCAACGCAGTGCTACCCCAGTGGCTGCAGCATGGTTGGTGGAAGGCTGCTGACTTTCAATGGGGGAAACTTCAGATGGCCTTGGAGGACAACCTTGGACAGCTCTGGGCCTAGCAGGCCCAGCTGCGGACTGCACCAACTTGGCATGGACAGCAGCAGTCTGGGCTGGCTGGCTGACTGATGGACAATGACAAGGGCACTGGCTGAGTGGCAGTGGTGGGAAGACAAATACTCTCATCCTGAGAGAGGACAGCAGGTTATTTGATCCACGGAGAAACTGCCACTCCCCCGGTGCGGGGGCACCTCAGCAACCCTAGTAATCTGTTGGAGGACAGACTGCTGGACTGCTGTGACACCCTGCAAGCCCCTTTGCACACTCTAATCCACAGCCATGATGACTGGGTTGCTGCTGCTTGTGCTGCAATGGAGCTCCATCGTCGGCCATCAGACGATGCATCCTGGTTGGGTCCACAAGTACGCTAATGGAGTTGACCACCAATTCCATGCTGGATAGGATGGGCTCCAAGGTATTCGCAAAGCCCTGTGCCGAGTTGATGCCGGACTCATCCATGCTCTTTGACATTGACCGCAGGCTTTCTGGCAGGCTTCTCAATGCACCAAACATTTTGTTTGTGCACACCCATCAGAGTTCTTCTGCCGGCTGCCCCATCGAAGTTCTCAGCTGAGTCCTCTACAGCAGAAGTCTGTGACCTCGCCCTCTGGTGAACTGGCCCCCTGCCCTGGCTCAGACCACTCGTGCCCGGTGTCTCACCACGTGCAGATCCCACCTCTAATCTATTCTTTATATACGCGCAGTGTCAGTATGTGAGCTGGTGGCTGCGAGTGTGAAGTCAAGTAACGGTGCTATGTCTTCATCATCGCACTCTTCTTGGTGTTCAGCCGCTGCCTGACCAGGTTGTTTAGATATATGAAAGGAAAAAGACACGAGGGTAAAGCTGTGGGGTGGGATGGGGGGAAAATGAGAGGGGCACCATCTGCTTGTCAAGCAGAAGAGGGTGTGGGATGAGGAAGAAGTGGGATGTGAGAAGGAGGATTAGGCATGAGGATGCTAACATCTTCGATTGTTTCAACCCCGCCACTGGTCACGACCTCATCAATGGCCATCCCAATAATGGCCAGCACCGTCTCCTCCGTGGCGGGTTAGAACATGCAGGTATGCCTGTCCCCCTCCAGTTCACTCCTGCTGCCTCTGGTTGTGCGCCACCTTTTCCTGCAAGAGAGAGGGAAGTGTGCCAGTGCATGTCATGCAATCTGTTTAGCTGTTGTGGCTGTCAAGGTTGAATAGCTAGCTGTGTGTTCAAGCTGTGAGATGTGGGTGTGAGGCTTGCAGCAGTGCTAAGTATGTGAGGGTCAGGTGAAGCATATGAACACTAGCTATGAGGCCTGATTGATAGAGATTGATGGTAGGTGAGTGATGGGGATATGGTGCATTGAGCAGTGTGTGAGGCTACTGGTGCAGTTAGAAAGAAAGAGAAAGAAAGAAAAATAAAGAAAGAAAGACTTGCATTTATATTGCGGCTTTCATGACCACCGGATGTCTCAAAGCGCTTTACAGCCAATGGATTACTTTTGGAGTGTAGTCACTGTTGCAGTGTGGGATATGGCATTTGAAGTTGCATTAATTGATCTTGACCATGTTTGTGATGCCATTGAACTTGCGGCACAGCTTGACTCTAGCATTGACCTTGTAAGATTTGGATCACAGATCACACACACATTACCCAAAGGCACTTAAAATTTATAAGGCGTTTTATTAAGGAGTGACCGTTTTAAATTTCATCAAATACAATAGGCAATTAGGATAAACATAGCAGACATACAGCCCGTAACAGAGAACAATTTACCGGCCCCAGGACAGCGGTCTCGGATCCCTGCAGCCCTGTGGCAGCGGTCTCTTCTCATTGATTGTCTCCCGAGCTGATGGAGGTGTTAGGCCGAAACCAGCTTAAGGTCCAGCCCAGAGGAAACTCTTCCCCCAATCTGCCTGTTTCTGGCTTTCAGTTGCCTGTTTATATAACTTATTTCAGTGGGCTGGTGGAAAGCTTGTGTCAATCATTTTTACCCATTCAATTATGCAATTACAGAGTGGTAGGTACCTGTGGCAGCCCCCTCCCAGCCTCATGAGGTCATTTTCTTCCTTATCTCTGTCTAACTGTCTTGTTGCCCTTTCAAGAGACAGCTTGTTTATCTTTAAGGCTCCTTGCTAAATCCCTTATCAACATAGCTATGCCGTGAAGGCCTGTTTTTGTGTTTTGACCTTGCAACACAACTCGCAGTACAACTCGTTTTCTGACATGACCATAATCCTTCCGTGTCATCAATTTAGGCAAACTGCTGAGCTTGGGAACCCGTAGCAGATTATTATTTCTTCCAATCCACGAGTTCTTACAACCTCCACGGCTATCTGTTCCATGGCCTTTTTACCATGTATCTGGAGGGCCTCCGTCCCCCCTGTGGATACAGGACATCTCTCCTCCCTTCCACCTCTTCCACCATGACCTCCAGTGCAGCAACCGAAAACCTTGGAGCCCACTCTCTCCTCACTATGTCCCAGGTCATAATCTCTTCAACCACGACTCCCAGTACCTGTACCAGCCACAACGCACATCCCCCTTTAAGAGATGTAGGCTTGCTCGAAGCAGCGCAGGCTAGCTTTAACTGGTGCCAGCCTCTCATGGTATTGGCCCCTTGTTGATGCATCCAGCCAATGAACAGCACGATTAGAGCTCACTAGATGCAGAGATCATTTAACTGAACAGGCAGCACGAAGTTGGCATGCTGCCTGCAATTGCAATCAATGGGCTCAGGTTAATTGCACATTGTGATCCCCGTGCCTGTTTTCGGGAACTATTCAATTTAGCCCCCAGTGTATGGACAGCATATTTGGAGCTAGGAGGCACAAGGGAAAAAAGTACAGATGAGCAGTGATCATAATAAGTAGCAATGAAATAAAAACACGAGAAAGATTACAATGGAGATTAAGAGTATTGTTGAGAGTGGTGTTCAAGTAGTTGGGTTTGTGACCCTTGACAAAAGATAGTGAGCAACATTTTATAGTGGGCAATCCCTCTTGTCAAGGATGACCCGCCTCCACGCCAAAAAGTGATGAGTTCACAGGCGTTTCAATGAGGGACCTGACCTACATCCTGAAGTGGAGAAGATGCCTGTGCATGAATTCTTTTAACGTGGAGTGGCCATTGCACACCAGCCACCACACGGGCTTGACAGAGCGAGGTCTTGGTCCAGTGGCAAGAGTTAACCAAGATGAGACCAACTCTGCTGCACAGACGTAGTACGCACACATACTCCTGCTGTCCATCGACCGCAGTGTGTGCTGGCCCGTACCGCCCCTGGGCCCTCGCATCTTCTGGGCCCTGACCCCACTATTGTTATATACTGCACCGCTCCTGGGCCTCTGCCTCGCTGCTGGGCTCCTCGACTCCCATCTTGCCACTCCTTAACTCCGATACCGCCGCTCCTGGGCCACCACACCCACCGTCCCTTGACTCCAACCTCGCCGCCCCTCGACTCCAACCATGCCTCCAACCTCACTGCTCATTGACTTCGACCCCGCCACAAACCTCGCCTCTCCTGGGCCCTGAGCTCTCGCCTCTCCTGGGCCCTGAGCTCTCACCTCTCCTGCGCCCTGAGCTCTCGCCTCTCCTGGGCCCTGAACTCTCGCCTCTCCTTGGCCCCGAACTCTCGCCTCTCCTGGGCCCCGAACTCTCGCCTCTCCTGGGCCCCGAGCTCTCGCCTCTCCTGGGCCCCGAACTCTCGCCTCTCCTGGGCCCCGAACTCTCGCCTCTCCTGGGCCCCGAACTCTCGCCTCTCCTGGGCCCCGAACTCTCGCCGCTCCTCCGCCTCCACCTTTCGTCGCTCCTCTGTTGCTCGCCACCTCTCTTCCTGCACCTGGGTCCCGGCCCTGCCAATGGACCCACCCACGCTCTAATCAGCGACCTGGATTTTGGTGATGTCAATCCAGTTGTCCTCCTTGAATCTGTTGCCCTCCTGGAATGGCTCACGCTGCACCCTGAAGAGGCTAGCTCCAGCTCTATTTATAGCCACGACTTGCCGATGCTGTTCTCTCACAGATCACGGGGTGCCGTGCTGTCCAGGGCTGCTCCAGCTCTATTTATTTATATTTCAATTCCAAGAGTAGTTGGGTATGTGACCCTTGACAAAAAGATAGTGAGCAACATTGACATAGCATGTCACAGCATAGCGACTCATTTAATAGAAGAACAATGTCAAGTCTTAGTTTATATAAAAATCCTAAGTGGAATTAGTCCAATGCATTTCCTGCTGAAGTATAACTAAAACCTGCAGAGATAGTCAAGTCAGTCATGATACTACCGTGCAGTGCCTAGGTTTCTTCTGACCTAATAACTATTAGTCTATTTGCATTGCTATGGCAATATGAAAGGTCTTGCTGACATATTTTCATGACAAATCGATGTCCAAATTGAACAATGTCAGCCTACACTTTGTGGTGGAGTTGGACTTTGTGTATTGTGTTGTGCAATCATTGGAAGCTTTCCTCAACAACAACTTGCATTTAAAAAGCGCATTTAACAAAGTAAAATGTTAGGATGCCCCAAGGTGCTCCACAGACAGGTATCATTTAATACAATCTTTTGAGTAATGCTATTGTGAATTATGTTTCATTTAGAGGCACAATGTAATGAAAAAAGAATGATATACGTGTGCGTGTGGAGTACAGTAGTGTAGTGGTTATGTTACTGGACTCGTAATCCAGTCGTCTGTACCAATAGTCCAGTGAACAGGAGTTCAAATTCCACCATGGTGGTTTGAGAATGTAAATTCAGTTTAAAAAAAAATCTAGATGAGACTTTGTTCCATCAGTTTGGACTGAATTCAAAAGTAAAGGGACATTGTGCTGATCCACAATGCCATAAAGCTCCCAAAGTGTTGTAATTTCGATGTCAGGTTATTTATTGTGGGAATATATACGATCTGAAGGGAGTTGTTTTGGGTTTGACTGTAATCCCAAACTAGCAGGCAATCCCAGTCACCTGCAATTCACTCTCAAATGTTTCATACTCTGTCTAATATGTACAAGCTACTTTTCGCATTCAGTTCCTGGAAAAACAACTCGAGGGAAGATTTCCTCTGTGCACTGAGTGCAACAAGATTGCTTTATAAATCCTAAACTTTGTTTACAATTTTGGAACACATAGATGGAGAGGAATGTACGAACAGAAGTAAGCAATTTAGCCCATTGAACCTGCTCTGGTGTTATCTCTGTACCCTGCCCTTTCTCCATTTTACTTAATACCTTTACAGGTAGGAATATAGGAACACATAAAAAATAGGAAATGTCCCCCCCACCCCACACCCCACCTGCCCCACATCCCCACTCAATTCATGTCTCGATGTGGCGAAGAGTTTGGGGAATGGGATGATGGCCATGTGATGTCAGGTGCAATATTACAACGAACGTCCAATTTTCTAGACTGAGACTGCATATTCTGACATGCCAGCATGGAGGTTGAAAATACAATTGTTGTTTAGAAAAAAGAAAATAAGATTTCAAAAGAATTTAGACATATTGAGCTATGGGACTGATGTGGAGTGGTGAGAATGTGGAACTCACTACTACATGGAGTGGTTGAGACGATTAGCATAGATACATTTAAGGGGAAGCTAGATAAACACATGAGGGAGATAGCAATAGCAGGTTCTGCTGACAGGGTTAGATGTAGAAGGGTAGGAGGAGCATAAACACCAGCACAGACCAGTTCGGCGGAAAGGCCTGTTTCTGAGCTGTAAAATTCTATAATATACTGGTTGTAACCGAATCTAAAAATTATGATATAATAGCAGTTTTCTTAAACTTACAAACCACAGAGGTGAAATTCCATCTGCTAATAATTTTACAGTTTAGTACTAACTGAGACTTTGTTGAAGCTGTCGATGCAAGAAATTAAGTGACATTTCTCTAACTTATGAAAAATAGATTTGAATATGATTTGTGATACAAAAGACGAGCGTATTTTAAGAGCTGGTAAAGGCATTTGGTATTTAGCAAATTAAAATCACTTGGATATTTATTGGTAACAAATCATTTTTTTAATGCCTGGACAATCTATGCCCAGTATTTTTATGAAAACAAATGAGACTTAACTCCCCATGCTTCAATAAACTGATAACTGCTGAAATAAAATGAATATAGCATGCATTAATTTTTATTAGAGTACGGTAGGATATTAAATCAATGGCTTTGTCCATGTTGCATTGATTTATTTGCATTCACTGGTGATTAATAAAATGCAAGGCCATCAAATCCTTTACTGTTGTTTATATTAACTTGTTTTTTTTGTTGTCTTTTGTTGACAGACCAGCAGTTCTCATGGTCACCTTCACGGCACTTCAATGAAGACATATATTCTCCTCCATCAAGGACCATGAAAGGATTAACTGGTAGCCGCACGCAGCCCCAGCTCAGCTCAGCACACACTTGTGGCCTGGTGACTGAGGACTGTGAGCATTCTCATGACCATATGCACCATGGCCTGGATTCTCGGCAGTCGTACTTGCTCAGTCCAACGGACAGTTGCCAAATGGACCATCATCGTTGTTCGCCTAGAAGCTCTATACATTCTGAATGTATGATTCCCATGATGGTAGGGGAGCACATGTCAAGCAGTACTTTCCCCAGAATGCACTACACCTCACATTATGATTCCAGGGACGACTGTACCAGTGTCTCGCACACTGGCAGCAAGATTAATCGCATTCCAGCGAACCTGCTGGACCAGTTTGAGAAGCAATTGCCTCTGCATCGTGATGGTTTTCATACACTGCAGTACCAGCGAACATCCACTACCACCGAACAGCGAAGTGAAAGTCCCGGCAGAATACGGCACCTCGTACACTCTGTCCAAAAACTTTTCACCAAATCTCACTCTTTGGAAGGGTCCTCGAAAGGAAACGTGAACGGCACAAAGGGCGAAGGCCGGCATTCGGATGATCACCATCATTCCCACCACCCCAAACATGGCAAAAGGAGCAAAAGCAAAGAACGAAAGCCAGAGCCCAAGCATAAGTCTGCGATGACTGCCTGGTGGAGCTCAGATGACAACCTAGACAGTGATAGTACTTACCGTACTGCGAGTGCAATGAGCAGACATCACATCGACCATATCTCTCAGTACTATCCGGAAAATATTCAGGGGGCCTTCAGTGATCTCACTTTGAAGACGTCAAAAAGCAACAATGATGTCAAATGCTCTGCTTGTGAAGGATTGCCCATGACGCCTGAGGGGAAATATATGAAAAGAAGCTCCTGGTCCACACTGACTGTTAGCCAGGCCAAGGAAGCCTACCGCAAGTCATCACTCAATCTGGAGAAACCTCTTGTTCATCAGGAAATAAAATCATCTCTAAGGCCATGTCACTACCTACAAGTAAGTGACAATTTTACTTCTAATTTTGGCAGTACAGTCATCTTTTTCTTTGTTACTGCTGGGTTTTTTATAGGAGTTTAATGAGTATAATAGAAGTTACTAACTACTGCACTACCTGTATTACAAGCCACATATCTACTAAACCAGAAGAGCAGCATGTTACATGTAATTAGCATTTTGTTGACAAACCTCGGATCCAATAATACATTTTTTGACTGATGTTGAGCCATCATAAAATCTAACACCATCCTACGTCAAGGAAGTCAAACCATGTAATATAAAGAGATTGACAACTGCATGAGAACAGCAGACAGAAACCTAGTCTAGCACAGACACATTATCCAGTTCACTGACAGTCGTGCACAGAGGAAATTAAATTCCCTGGTCAACATAAGAGGCTTTCACAGCAATTTCCATAATAAATAAAGAGAAGTTCTGTTAACTTAATGCATTATAGCTTACACACAACCCCCCTAACCCGTGCAATGGTTTGTACCCGCAAAATGCCTTATACCCGGGAATGCTTTATTCCCAGGCAGTGCTGGACTTCAATGAGCATGTTTGCTGGAGCATGACAGGATGAGCAGTGGGCGGAAATACAGTGAACAAATGGATGCAACTCACTATTGGAGTTGAACTAAATAAATGGCAGGTGCCAGCAGAGGTTTGCAATAGGATGAGGCCATCTTCTGGAGTGAGTCTGATTTGGAGGGTTTCAGGGGCAATGGAGATACCACAGAGTGAGCCAGCAGTGGTATCTCTTCCAGAGAAAGTCAAACAGTCAAGAGAATTAATAGAAGGGGAAGCAGCAGTAATTCTGGGAAGGAGGTTACTGAATGTTTACGATTAGGAAACATATTGACAATGTTCTGTATTGTAGAGCTGGAGAAGGTTGCAGAAATACAATGATTTATAGATAAGGATGAGAACTTTCAATTTGATACATTATGGGACATGGATCAAATAGGAGTTGACAAGGACAGGGGTGATTGACAAGTGGAATCTAGCATGGAACAAGATGCAAGTGGCAAAAGTTTGGATGAGGTGGGGTTTGCATAGGATGCAGTCTGAAAATAACAAAATCTTGGATGAGGGAATGGGGATAAAGTTGGAGCAGAGGCAAGCAATGTTGCAGAGTTGAAAGTAAGTGATCTTGGTGGTGGGTGAAATACGGAGTTTGAACCTCAGCTCCGTGTTGAACAGGATACAAAGGTTGCGTATAAGCAGTGTGTAAGCAGCCAAGGAGCGAGCGAGTCAGTTTGCAATGATGCAGAGTTTTGGCAGGAGCTGAATACGATGGTTTTAGAAACATAGAAACATAGAAAATAGGTGCAGGAGTAGGCCCGTCGAGCCTGCACCACCATCAATAAGATCATGGCTGATCATTCACCTCAGTACCCCTTTCCTGCTTTCTCTCCATACCACTTGATCCCTTTAGCCGTAAGGGCCACATCTAACTCCCTCTTGAATATATCCAACGAACTGGCATCAACAACTCTCTGCGGTAGGGAATTCTACAGGTTAACAACTCTCTGAGTGAAGAAGTTTCTCCTCATCTCAGTCCTAAATGGCTTATCCACTGTGTTCCCTGGTTCTGGACTTCCCCAACATTGGGAACATTCTTCCTGTATCTAACCTGTCCAGTCCCGTCAGAATTTTATATGTTTCTATGAGATCCCGTCTCATCCTTCTAAACTCCAGTGGATAAAGGCCCAGTCGATCCAGTCTCTCCTCATATGTCAGTCCTGCCATCCCGGGAATCAGTCTGGTGAACCTTCGCAACACTCTCTCAATAGCAAGAATGTCCTTCCTGGAGACCAAAACACTATTCCAGGTGAGGCCTCACCAAGGCCTTGTACAACTGCAGTAAGACCTGCCTGCTCCTATACTCAAAACCCCTAGCTATGAAGGCCAACATACCATTTGCTGCCTTCACCATCTGCTGTACCTGTATGCCAACTTTCAATGTCTGATGAACCATGACACCCAGGTCTTGTTGCACCTCCCTTTTCCTAATCTGCCGCCATTCAGATAATATTCTGCCTTCATGTTTTTGCCACCAAAGTGGATAACCTCACATTTATCCACATTATACTGCATCTGCCTACATTTGCCCACTCACCTAACCTGTCCAAGTCACCTTGCAGCCTCCTAGCATCCTCCTCACAGCTCACACCACCGCTGCCCAGTTTAGTGTCATCTGCAAACTTGGAGATATTACACTCAATTCCTTCATCTAAATCATTGATGTATATTGTAAATAGCTGGGGTCCCAGCACTGAGCCCTGCGGCACCTCACTAGTCACTGCCTGCCATTCTGAAAAGGACCCGTTTATCCCGACTCTCTGCTTCCTGTCTGCCAACCCGTTCTCTATCCACGTCAGTATTTTACCCCCAATACCATGTACTTTAATTTTGCACACCAATCTCTTGTGTGGGACCTTGTCAAAAGCCTTTTGAAAGTCCAGATACACCACATCCACTGGTTCTCCCTTATCCACTCTACTAGTTACATCCTCAAAATTCGAGAAGATTTGTCAAGCATGATTTCCCTTTCATAAATCCATGTTGATTTGGACCGATCCTGTCACTGCTTTCCAAATGCGCTGTTATTTCATCTTTAATAATTGGTTCCAACATTTTCCCCACGACTAATGTCAGGCTAACCGGTCTATAATTACCCGTTTTCTCTCTCCCTCCTTTTTTAAAAAGTGGTGTTACATTAGCTACCCTCTAATCCATAGGAACTGATTCAGTTCAGACTGTTGGAAAATGACCACCAATGCAGCCACTATTTCTAGGGCCACTTCCTTAAGTACTCTGGGGTGCAGACTATCAGGTCCCAGGGATTTATCGCCTTTCAATCCCATCAATTTCCCTAAGACAATTTCCTGTCTAATAAGGATATCCTTCAGTTCCTCCTTCTCACTAGACCCTCGCTCCCCCAGTACTTCTGGAAGGTTATTTGTGTCTTCCTTCGTGAAGACAGAACCAAAGTATTTGTTCAACTGACCTTCCCAGTATGTTCAGTTGGAGGAAGTTCAGGCTCATCCACAATTTCCTGTTGAAAAAGGTGACTTTCACTTGTAGCCATGCAACTTCGATGTCTCAGAGGGTGATACTTTCAGATAGAACCCACACAAAGTATGAGAGTGGCCTGGTTGAGACTTTCTGGCTGACTATTCCTTTCAGTGGGCTCTAGGCAGGAGCGCAGCTGAGATCTGCTCCTCAGCGAAGCAGAAGATTTAAAGCTGACCCTCACCACTCCCACTGTCATAACGAGTTGTGTCAGGTTTCTGAAGTCTGTGATAAGTAAATAGTATAGTCGTTTGAAAAATAAAGGAATGGATCTGAAATTGAGAAAATTACAAATCATTTACATAATGTAGTAATAACTAATAATAGTAGTTCACATATTAGAACTCAAAGTAATTTGGCCCCAAAAGCCTGACTTTTTATTGATTGATGTCACCTTCCGATCCATGTCCCTCAATCCTTTCTCCCTCAGAGAAAAAGTATCAAATTGTCTCTTGAACCCCTTTATTCTGTCCATTTCTTGTTAGGTAACTTATTTCCCAACTTTTGTTATGCTTTGAGTGGAAAAGTTTGCAGTATTCTCTCCTAACTTCCGAATTGTTAAATTATGTCCTCTGATATTTGAAACTTTCACCTTAGTAAATAATTTCCTTCACTATCTTCGGAAACATCAACTCGACTGCCTCATCCGATTTTCTAAAGAAAATTAGGCCTTTTGCCAAAAGTTAAATTTTTTCATTTTCCAAATCATCTTTGTTGTCTGCCTCTATACAGCAAAACAAATCTATGGGTTATAGTGGATCATTTTCTTCAAAACTATAAACACAGTGCTTTAGTTGTGCTAAAAAAAAAAGAGGCATGTAACATACTGGACAAAAAACAAAATTAGTTGCCGGCACTGGAAATCTGAAGCAGAGTCAAAGTGCTGTGAACACCGAGTATGTCCGTCAGCAATTGTGGAGAGAATAGACAAGTTAACGTAAAATAAAAAACCGGCTCAGTTAGCAGAGCACAACTCAAAAGAGTTTGTATTATTGTTGTGTAAGGTGTTGGGCAGAACCGGTCTGGTCTAAAGTACTAGTTTTCTAAGTATTATATCAAGACAAATTCTTTGAGTTGTACTCTACTAATAACGCAGTCGTTTATTTGCCTCTGTTATTTACGGTTCAAACAGCACTGCTTACCATGGAAGTGTGATGTCTTTCGCATAATTTGAACTTGAAAGTAATGCTAACACTCCTATAATACTTTGTAATAAAACCCAACATCAATTATTCAGCCATCTTAAATCAGTAGCTCTGATGCTATGTTATCCATTAGACAGCATAAAACCATGCATCATGAAGAACACAATGGATGAGATGCTAATTTGATATTGCATGCCTCTCACATCTGTCACATTCCAGGTTTCACACACCAGATGTCACAAACCAGATGCAGAATAATCTGTTTTTAAAAGAGAGATGGCTTGGAGTCTGCAAATGACAAGCAATTTGCTGATTGGTAATTGACCTGAGCCGGGATTACAAACGGCTATAATTACTTGGATGCCCACAGGAAGTACTTGAACAGTGGCCTTCAAGGAGCAGACTAGGTTAGCAGCTGAATATCACATTTGTGCTCCAAAGTGCCCATGGACAGTGCCACTGGAAATAGGATAATTACTTAAGTGATCTAAACCTTTCTGAATCTGGTTCCAATGTCTTGTGTTATTTGGTATCAACATAGTATAATTTTTGACTGCTTGGAGCTTTACTCTCTCGAATGTATATACTTTAATATTTTTCCCTTAAGCAAATTATGGTGTTCAGCTTGATAATTCTGCAGTTCCAGCAGCCAAATATTCGCACAGATTTATCATGAAATCAGAGTTTGTTCAGTAGCTTACAATGACAATAGCAGCCTTGAATTGACTTGAAGAAAGTGTTGGCAAGCCACTAGGTGGATATGAGCAAGCATGCGACATTCTCTTCTTGTTACACAGCACAGCACACCATCTTATCAGTAAGAAGCCTTTTCCACCTACAACAATGGTGGCTGAAAACTGACAAACTTTTATCCCATACAGCTTGAAGTTAAATCAAGCTTTTGGCAGAACACAGCTCGGCCGTGTGTACAGCTCAACGTGATGAGAATTCTACCTCAGTTCTGTTATTTATACACTTGCTTATTTTGCACTTATACAACTTTTTAATATTATCACAGCTTAGTCACACTTTGTGATACAAAGGTGTGATGATTGTTTTTGCATGGTTGGTCATTTCAAAGCACTCACTAATAAACTTGCAAACTTATGACAAACCAGACTGAAGCAGAATGAAACTACAAGAAAATATTTCAAATGTGCTGCATAGGTATAAATCCAAAGTGATGTGGAATAAAGATTCTAAGAACAAATATCGAAGAACTTTTTAAAGTTATCTTGTTAATTGGCATTTTCAGTTCTGACTATTTAAGTCTGATTGACGCAGGTGATAAAGTCAGTCTTTGTCATCAAGCTCATACATTGGTGCAACTTTCATTGCTTCACACCCATTTGCTTTTCCCATGTCACCAATATGTTGTTCCACTTGCTCCGCTGATGACTCAACAGATGAAAACGGTGATTGGCTGAGCCTCACAGACTAAAATGATCTCCGGTTTGGTCCCACAATCTTTGCTATCTTTGCCTGTCGCTGCCTCATTACTAACAGCAACCCCAACTGCCCCATTGTCCCTTCCCGGCGAACCTCCTGCCCAGCTGAGGAATAACCTCACCGACTCCTTCCTATCTATCATTGCCTCCTGGGACAGCCAGCAGATTATCAATCACTACCAACTCCGTATTTCCCTCCAGAATTTCCATTCACACGTGAACAAGGCCCTTAGTCATCCATGGTTGTATTTTGGATGATTGCATTGACATCCTACCTTTGACTGAAACTTGGCTCACAGATGGCAATACCCATGCCCTTACCAAAGATTTCGCCAGATAAAACTTCTACTACTGCCCTGCAAAAACCACAATGGTGCCGGTGTGTCCCTTATCATCAAATCACCCCCTCAACCGTGGCATCTCATGGCCCCTCTACTTCCATGGTCTCTTTCACTGATGAAGCCATCTCCAACCACTTGCTTATATCCCTTGCCACCCACACCAACCCACCTAACCCTTCCAACTCCATTTCATTCTCCATGCACCCTTGGAAAAATATCAAGTCACTTACAACTGCATAAATTCACCGTCCATCACCAGATCTGGTGGGACCACGTAAAGCATTATTGAGGCTCACTCTCCCCTACCAAAACCACCTACTGCTCCAGGATTATTCCAAAGAGCAACGGTAATGCCCGACCGAGTCTCTCAACTACCAACCGTCCCATTAAACTCTGCTTCCTTTGCCCTCCAAGCCAACCCTTCAATCTTCAATATTATATCCCATAAACTATTAAATTAATATTAACAGCTCCTGCTTTGGCAACCATTTGTTCATCATGCCTCTAGATATAATCAATAAATAATGGTTCTAATTTCTCGCTCATTAACTTATCAGAATGGAAATGAGCTGGACAAGCTGGAGTTCAATCCTTGATGTGAGTTAGCTGATCCCATATAGAAACATAGAAAATAGGTGCAGGAGTAGGCCATTCAGCCCTTCGAGCCTGCACCACCATTCAATATGATCATGGCTGATCATACAAATTCAGTACCCCATTCCTGCTTTTCCCCATACCCCTTGATTCCTTTAGCCGTAAGGGCCACATCTTTTTGAATATATCTAACGAACTGGCCTCAACAACTTTCTGTGGTAGAGAATTCCACAGGTTCACAATTCTCTGAGTGAAGAAGTTTCTCCTCATCTCGGTCCTAAATGGCGTACCCCTTATCTTTAGACTGTGACCACTGGATCTGGACTTCCCCAACATCAGGAACATTCTTCCTGCATCTAACCTGTCCAATCTCGTCAGAATTTTATATGTTTTTATGAGATCCCCTCTCATTTTTCTAAATTCCAGTGAATATAAGCCTAATCAATCCAGTCTTTCTTCATATGTCAGTCTTGCCATCCTGGGAATCAGTCTGGTGAACCTTCACTGCACTCCGTCAATAGCAAGAATGTCCTTCCTCAGATTAGGAGACCAAAACTGTACACGATATTCAAGGTGTGGCCTCACTAAGGCCCTGTACAACTACAGTAAGACCTCCCTGCTCCTATACTCAAATCCTCTCGCTGTGAAGGCCAACATGCCATTTGCCTTCTTCACCTCCTACTGTACATGCATGTCTGCTTTCAATGACTGATGTACCATGACACCCAGGTCTCGTTGCACCTCCCCTTTTCCTAATCTGTCATCATTCAGATAATATTCTGCCTTCCTGTTTCTGCCACCAAAGTGGATAATCTCACATTTATCTACATTATACTGCATCTGCCATGTATTTGCTGACTCACCTACCCTGTCCAAGTCATCCTGCAGTCTCCTAGCATCCTCCTCACAGCTCACACTGCCACCCAGCTTAGTGTCATCTGCAAACTTGGAGATATTACATTCAATTCCTTTGTTTCAATCATTAATGTATATTTTAAATAGCTGGGGTCCCAGCACTGAACCTTGCGGTACCCTACTAGTCACTGCCTGTCATTCAGAAAAGGACCCATTTATTCCTACTCTTTGCTTCCTGTCTGCCAACCAGTTCTCTATCCACGTCAACACATTACCCCCAATACCATGTGCTTTAATTTTGCACACCAATCTCTTGTGTGGGACCTTGTCAAAATGTAAGAACATAAGAACATAAGAATTAGGAACAGGAGTAGGCCATCTAGCCCCTCGAGCCTGTTCCGCCATTCAATAAGATCATGGCTGATCTGGCCGTGGACTCAGCTCCACTTACCAGCCCTCTCCCCGTAACCGTAACCTTTTGAAAGTCCAAATACACCACATCCACTGGTTCTCCCTTGTCCACTCTACTAGTTACATCCTCAAAACATTCTAGAAGATTTGTCAAGCATGATTTCCCTTTCATAAATCCATGCTGACTTGGACCAATCCTGTCACTGCTTTCCAAATGTGCTGCTATTACATCTTTAGTAATTGATTCCAACATTTTCCCCACTACCGATGTCAGGCTAACTGGTCTATAATTCCCTGTTTTCTCTCCCTCCTTTTTTAAAAAGTGGGTTTACATTAGCTACCCTCCAATCCATAGGAACTGATCCAGATTCTATAGAATGTTGGAAAATGACCACCAATGCAGCCACTATTTCAAGGGCCACTTAAATACTCTGGGATGCAGACTATCAGGCCCTGGGGATTTATCGGCCGTCAATCCCATCAATTTCACTAACACAATTTCCTAACTAATAAGGATTTCCTTCGGTTCCTCCTTCTCGCTAGACCATCGGTCCCCTAGTATTTCCGGAATGTTATTTTTGTCTTCGGTATTGAAGACTGAACCAAAGTATTTGTTCAATTGCTCTGCCATTTCTTTGTTCCCCATTATAAATTCACCTGATTCTGACTGCAAGGGATCTACATTTGTCTTCACTAATCTTTTTCTCTTCACATAGCTATAGAAACTTTTGCAGTAAGTTTTTATGTTCCCTGCAAGCTTACTCTCATACTCTATTTTCCCCCTCCTAATTAAACACTTTGTCTTCCTCTGCTGAATTCTAAATTTCTCCCAGTCCTCAGGTTTGCTGCTTTTCTGGCCAATTTATATGCCTCTTCCTTGGATTTAATATTGTCCCTAATTTCCCTTATTAGCCACGGTTGAGCCACCTTCCCCGATTTATTTTAATGCCAGAGTGGGATGTACAATTGTTGAAGTTCATCCATGTGATCTTTAAATGTCTGCCATTGCCTATCCACCGTCAACCCTTTAAGTATCATCCACCAGTCTATCCTAACCAATTCATGTCTCATACCATCAAAGTTACCTTTCTTTAAGTTAAGGACTCGAGTCTCTGAATTAACTGTGTCACCCACCATCTTAATGAAGAATTCTACCATATTATGGTCACTCTTCCCCAAGGGGCCTCGCACAATAAGATTGCTAATTAATCCTCTCTCATTACACAGCACCCAGTCTAGGATGGCTAGCTCTTGAGTTGTTTTCTCGACATATTGGTCTAGAAAACCATCCCTTATGCACTCCAGGAAATCCTCCTCCACCGTATTGCTACCAGTTTGGTTAGCCCAATCTATATGTAGATTAAAGTCACCTATGGTAACTGCTGTATCTTTATTGCACGCATCCCTAGTTTCCTGTTTGATGCCATCCCCAACCTCACTACTACTGTTTGGTGGTCTGTACACAACTCCCACTAGCATTTTCTGCCCTTTGTGTTCCACAGCTCTACCCAGACAGATTCCACATCATCCAAGCTAATGTCCTTCCTTACTATTGCATTAATCTCCTCTTTAACCAGCAACGCTACCCTACCTCCTTTTCCTTTCTGTCTATCCTTCCTGAATATTGAATACCCCTGGATGTTGAGTTCCCATCCTTGCTTACCCTGGAGCCATGTCTCCATAATCCCAAATACATCATATCCGTTAACAGCTATCTGCGCAGTTAATTCATCCCCTTATTATGAATGCTCCTCGCATTGAGACACAGAGCCTTCAGGCTTGTTTTTTTAACACACTTTGTCCTTTTAGAATTATGTTGTAATGTGGCCCTTTTTGATTTTTGCCTTCGATTTCTCTGCCCTCCACTTTTCCTTATCTCCTTTCTACCTTTTGCTTCTGCCCCCATTTTACTTCCCTCTGTCTGCCTGCATAGATTCCCATCCCCCTGCCATATTAGTTTGAACCCTCCCCAACATCATTAGCAAACATTCCCCCTAGAACATCGGTTCCGGTCCTGTCCAGGTGCAGACCATCCGGTTTGTACTGGTGCCATCTCCCCCAGAACCGTTTCCAACGTCCCAGGAATTTGAATCCCTCCCTCTTGCACCATTCCTCAAGCCACGTATTCATCTTAACTATCCTGCTAATTCTACTCTGACTAGCACGTGGCACTGGAAGCAATTCTGAGATTACTATCTTTTGAGGTCCTACTTTTTAATTTAACTCCTAGCTCCCTAAATTCAGCTTGTAGGACCTCATCCCATTTTTTACCTATGTCGGTAGTACCTATATGCACCTAGAGTGCAGCATGGGAAAGGGAAGAAGCATTCTGGCTGCAGCAGGTGCTGAACGTGGCTGGGGAAGACATTCTGAGCAGGAAGAAGAGGCACAAAAGGGGAGAGAGCGGTCTCCAACATTTTCTGACACAGATCTAAAAGCCTTGGTGCAGATAATGGACAGGAGGTTCTCTTTCCACAGGGGGCCAGTTGACCCTCCAGGAAAACTGTGAGAAAGCAATGTGAGCTGATAGCCATCATGGTCAATGCCAGCAGTGTAGCCTCGAGGGCCTGGTTGCAGTGTTGCAAGAAGTTTAATTACCTTACACAAGTAGTCAAGGTCGGTGAATTCATCTTCAAATGCAATATCCTTACAACTGAACCATTAGACTCAGACACTGCTTCCTCACCCTCCCCTCACCACAACCCTACCCTTGTGCCTTTCAACATTCAGATAGAAAGAATTGCAACCTGACCAGGCAGTGGTGGAGGAGCAAGAAATGGAAGAGGAAGAAGGTGGTGATGATGTAGTCATAGTGTCGTCACTCGATTTCACACTCGCCGCACCAGTTCAGATACTGAAAGTACGCGTACTTTAGAGGCTAGGTTAATCATGGGATCTGCACATGGTGAGACACTGGACACAAGAGGCCTACAGCCAGGGTAGGGGGAAAGGGATAAACGAGATCGCACACATGTTCTGCTGCAAAGGACTTCGATGAGGACTTTGATGGAGTAGCCCACAGAGGAAAGCTGATGGGTATGCACCATGACATGCTCGGTACATTGGCAGGCCTGCCAGAAAGCCTGCGTGCAATGTCAAGGAGCATGGAGAAGCACAGGGCTTTGCACCAGAGCTTGCAGTCCATCCTTTCCAGCATGGAAGTGGTAGCCAACTCCATTAGCACACTTGTGGAACCAACAATGATGCAGCGTCTGATCGCCGATGTCCCAGCTTCCATTGCAGCACAAGCAGAAGCCATGCAAAGTCTGGGTCCTGCAATGGAAACTCACAATTCTGTCTTGCAAGGTCAGCTTGTTGCCACGCATGCTCAGACTGCTGCCACGGTGGCTGCAGTTACCAGTGTTGAAAGGGGGTGCAGGGCACCACAGCAATCCAGCAATCTGTCCTCCAATAGATTATGAGGTTTGCTGAGCTGCCACCCCGGGGAGTGACAGTGGCTCTGTGGAGCATGAAGCTGCTGTTCTCTCTCAGGATGACAGAGTTTGTCCTCCCACCACTGCCACACCACCAGTGTCCTTGCTGTCACTGTCAACCAGCTAGCCTGAACTGCTACCGTCCATGCCAAGATGGTGCAGTCTGAAGCCGGGCCTTCTGGGCCCAGAGCTGCTCGACACATCCTTCTGCAAGGCCACCTGAAGTCTCCCCCACTGAAAGTCAGCAGCCTTCCACCAGCCATGCTGCAGCCACTGGGGTAGCATTGTGTAGGAGCACTAGGGCAGGCAAAGACACATGAAGGACCTCATAGAAACATATAAAATTCTGACGGGGTTAGACAGGTTAGATGCAGGAAGAATGTTCCCAATGTTGGGGAAGTCCAGAACCAGGGGTCACAGTCTAAGGATAAGGGGTAAGCCATTTAGGACCGAGATGCGGAGGAACTTCTTCACCCAGAGAGTGGTGAACCTGTGGAATTCTCTACCACAGAAAGTTGTTGAGGCCAATTCACTAAATATATTCAAAAAGGAGTTAGATGAGGTCCTTACTGCTAGGGGGATCAAGGGGTATGGCGAGAAAGCAGGAATGGGGTACTGAAGTTGAATGTTCAGCCATGAACTCATTGAATGGCGGTGCGGGCTAGAAGGGCCGAATGGCCTACTCCTGCACCTATTTTCTATGTTTCTATGTTTCTATGACAGGCACTAAGGGAATGCACAAGGGTGATTAATTGACTTTGGGATGTAATATTGGATAGATTGATTTATAAATTTGGTTTGGAATATGTGGTGGCATTTATTGTAGCATTATGACCAAGAAGACACTGTGATGGTCAGTGACAGACTGAAGATAAACTGTGGGACTGTTGGAGAATGGGGAATTGGGGTTGCATTCATTGGTACCGTAGTGGGATGAGATTATCACGGACAGCCTGGGCAGAAAGAGGCTATGTTGCTTGCCTCCTTCCTTCATAGTCCTCCTCTTCCTCCTCACCCTCCTCCTCCTCCTCCTCCTCAGCTCTCCGCTCTATAGCTGGTGACAAGGGCTGTGCCCTCATGATGGCGAGGTTGTGGAGCATGCAGCACACCACGACGAATCTGGAGACATGCTCTGCCGAGTACTACAGGGATCCTTCAGGGCGATCCATGCAGCAGAAGTGTTGTTTAAGCACCCCAATGGTCTGCTTGATCACATTCCGTGTGGCAGCCAGGTGGTCAGTAGATTGCCCTTGTCGCCATCTGGTTTGTCAAGGTGGCTCAAATGTGGATGCTACAGCGGACTGCCACAGAATGAAGGCTGCTGCCAGGATACCGAGCATTGACCTGCTTGATGCGCTGAGTACGATCGCACACCAGCTGGACGTTGAAGGAGTGAAATTCCTTCCGGTTGTGATACTTCTCCGAATTCACATGCGGTGCCCACAAAGCAACATGGTGCAGGGTGCAGAGTCAGTGGCATCCTGCACCATGAGGAAGCCTGCGTTCCTGGCGAAGCCATGTGCCTGCTCCACCTGCTTCTCTCTGGCAAGAAAGAATTAAATGTAATCTCCCCTCTTTGCATACACAGTCTCTGTGACCTCCCATATGCAACAGTGCATGACAAATTGGAAGATGTTGGAAATATCGCCTATTACAGTCTGGAAGGAGCATAAAAACTCACGGTCATGCTCACTTTCACAGCCACTGGCAATGCCGTCCTCACCCTGCTCTGAGGTTGCAGTTCTGCCTGCCACAGGCGGCAGATTTCAGTGAAGTGGAGCTGTCCCATACACTGTTCCTCGCTGAGATTGAGTTAGGAGAATTGCTCCCTTAAGATCCTGGGTAGATATTGCCTCCTGCTGAGAATCCTTCTGCCCCTCCTCTTCCTCCCTCTTCGAGCAGCTTGTCCTGCTCTGTGTCACCTCTGCTCATTCTCCGTGTCATGCTGCAGGCCAAGGGGTTACAAACTACTGCACCCATGACTGGGAGCAAGTGGTCTGAGCAGAAGCCTTGGCATCACTTGCCACAACACTCCCTGGAGACTTCAACAATTTCCAATAAAATAGCAAACCACCAAACACTTCTACAAACTCACCAAGAGCTAGTAGAAATCAGTCAGGAACTAACCTGAAAGCAGTTGATGATTGCTTTAAACAGCACTGGAGCGGAGGGGGGTGGGGGGGGGGGGGGTGGTGTGGGGCGGTGTCCTTCCTGCTGCTAAACGTATGTTCAGCTGTACGTGTTTAAGAGAGGGCATTAGCTGGAGTTCTGAGGTCGAAAATGGTAGCGCTGACATCAAATCAGCATTACACGCTGATAGAAGTCATGATCCACCTACTCTGTATACTTCCAGCACACACTCCCAGCATCCACACTGACAACTTCTCCAAAATGGCATCCGGCACAGCCAGTACCAAAAGTGTATGCGTGCTTCTCTGATACCATTTTGGACACAAAACAGCATCCATAGCACCGAAAAATCAGGTGCTCGGGAGTCGAGATTCACGGCCACAGTATCCATCCTGTCAAATAACACTCACTGTCCCTCTTCTCAAATAACACTCACTGTCCCTCTTCTCAAATAACACTTACTGTCCAACTTCACTGTCCAGGCTCTCAAATGAAGAACTAATCATCAGTTGAGCAGAGTACCATAGAGCTGCTGGTACATGTGGCATTGTCTTCTCAGCAACAATCACTGCCTTCAGATGAGGAGAAGAGAACTAAGGGGAGTAATAAGTCCTAATTCACTTCACCTTTAGTGTAAATATGTTTATCCAAACTGACAATCATATTTCAGGTCAAGTCACAAAAACAGTGTGGATAGGTTCTAGCTGCGAGGATAGTTTGTGGTTTCAGAGAAATACTCATTCAGTAATGGCAAAGATTTTACTTAAGGGTTACATTGTTTATAATGAAAAAAACACACAGTATTATTTGCTCAGCTAAACAATATACAGGATAAATGATGCCTTGCACTTATTTGTGCAATAACGTTGCCTAGGATTGGCTTTTAAAGTAAATAAGTATTAAGTGGAGTAGAGGTGTTTCCTTTGACCTGGTACTGTGTGCTATACAGTTAACCAGTGGTTATATTTGTTTATCTTAGAAAAGTTTGCACAGAAAGAACAGTTGTCAGATCAAAATTGAATTGCGTGGGTTCAATAACACGTTCTTTCACACCTCCTAGTTTGCTTTTGTTTAAATAGTTGTTCCTTACAAAATAATTTGCACTTATTAAAATACAGTTTTTCTTTTAGAAACGTCATTAAGATTCAAAGTATTTAGCAATAAAATCTACCCACGTCGAAAGGTATCCTGACAAGCATGTTGGCTTGCATATTGCTCTGCAATATGTTGTGATGCCTAAGTTTAAGAAAACAGTATTTATATTTATCACAGGACCAGCTGTGCTCCAGAGGGCGGACTTTAGTTTGAGATCCAGGGGTCGAAATTCAGGGTCTCAGAAAGACCCGTTACTTCCTGATCGGCTGGCAAGATAGTGCCCACGGGTTCAGCCGTGCCGCCAACCAGCAGCCTCTTGGGTACCAGGCCGCAGGCCCGGCCGAAACCCTCCCTGGTGGCCCAGTGGTCAATTGTTTTAAAATGACGCACACGCGCTGTGACGTCACCACTACTGCACCGTTGAGTGATAGCGGCGGAGTCCCGGCCCCGACCCAAATTCAGCCCCTCAGCCTGCCTTTCTCCCACCCGCACTATGATCGACTTCCGGTCAGATTTGAAAAAATGAAAATCGATCGGAAGGTCGCCTCATGGATCCCAGCGGTAAAACCAGGTAAATAATCAAAGGTGCACTAGCTTTCTGGCATACCTGAATTTCAGCCCCCCAGTGTCCTACACTGTACTGAGGTGCTTCTGTCTGAGACCGTCTCTCACTGCGCAAACCTCACCACTCACACTGTGAGATTTATCACACTGTGCATATATTGTACCTTTCCAATGAAAGATGCACTTTAAGCTCAAGTGAATAAGGTACACCTTAATGCATGGGGTTAAACCTTGGGCAAGACCATGCATCTACACGAATTTCAATTCATGCTAACCATAACAGCAGAAGCAAGAGGATACGGATTTCAACATAACCAAGCTCCTCTTGTGCACCTCTGAACAGCCTAGCGTCTCTTCATTGGTCCTGCTCCAGACATTCTGCATAGCAAACCAATGCAAAATCCTGCACAGGACAAACATGCACCTCTCCAGATTAATGGTTACATGAACTGCCTGCCTGTTTGAGACAGGTGCTTCCACTCCACCAGTTCCATCTGGAAAATCCATCAGGATGCAAAGTAGGCAGAGTCCCTCTACCATTCACCTGGTTATTGCTGTAACAATGCAGGCGGGCATAATACTGTTCTTGGGATGTGGAATGCTTGCTCTCCTCTACTGAGGGAGTGCTGCACTGTTGGAGGTGTCATCATTTGGATGAGGCGTTAACCCGAGGCCCCAACTGGCCTCTCGGGTGGAAGTAATAGATCCCTTTGTGCTATTCGAAGAAGAGCAGGGAAGTCCTCCCAGTATCATGGTCAACATTTATCTCTCAACCATTATCGCTAAAACAGAATTATGGTGGTCATTTAACTCGTTGCTGTTTGTGAGACCTTGCTGGGCACAGATTGGCTGCTCCATTACAACAGTGACTGACTATACTTCAAAATACCTCATTGGCTGTGAGGCTGTAACAAGTGCACTATTGCACACTTTTTGTAATCATCGCACTTACTTCCCGTCCAATTTCAGCCGTCCCACTTTATATCCTGTGACTGTGAGGAATACTGCAGGAGATCGAGTAAATACATAAAAACGCAATAAACCATAGAATGAGAAAAGTCTATTCAGCCCAACGGAATCATACCTTCCACAGATTATGTGCAATCTACCTAATCACTGACTTTACCCTATTTATTTAATCTTGAAAGTTCTATGTAAAGACTCACTGCTCCCCAACATTAATCAAGCAGTCCTGCAGAAAACATTCAGCTCCATGCTACAAGAACTATTGTTGCATGGTATATTTGATCAACTGACTCTCCACCTAATCCTTTATTCAGCTCTCTTCAAGGGCGTTGGACATTTCACCCTCACGTGTTCTTGCTGGGTTCTGTTCCACAAAGAATAACAGTGACAGAACCTCACACAATACTTCTCCTGACTGTCTCATACAGTGCCAGCCCCTTGAACCCAATCAGACATATGTCATCTTTACAGTTGTCTTCAAGGGTATCCATTATGGTCCCACTCAATACATAAAACGGAACAATCTATATTGTCATTAAAAAAAAACTCCACTGTTACAGTGAGATTTATTTTATTTATGAGAAATATAGGAGGAATAATAGAGTTATTGACTAATCATAGTAATCAATCTCTCTCAATTAGTCTACAACAGACCCAGATATGAGGCATGGAAATCCCCAGTAGTGGAAAAGTAGATAAGCTACACTTATTATATCATGTATCAAATTACTTATGTACTGTATTCCAAAATATTATTCCCTAAAAGAAATTAAACTAATTTGCATTTTGAATGAAACAAGACTGTTCCATAGATTGACCATTCATTGACATAATTACCTCAATTTTAACCCCTCTACCCGATGGGCGGGAGCAGGTCAGGAAGAGTGGGGGTGCTTTTAATATATCGGTATTGAGCAATCTGACCCCATTCCCGGCCACTGATATATACGGGGGTGATTCAGGCTTTGGATGCGGTCCTACTAAAAGCAGGCAGGTGTCCACTTAAAAAACAACAGTCGCAGCCTGATGATGTCATTGGTGCCGCAACTCATTCTTAACCTCATCACGCTGTCTGTTGCCTGGCAGCAACAACAGGGTGGGAGGAGCCAACTGGTCAGAAGAAGCGCAGGTACAATTTTCCAGTTCTAAGCTCCTTGTGAACTAGGAGGGACAGGAGTGCTCCCCGCAGGCCTTATAAGGAAGCGTTCAGCCTTCGCACACCATATCGCTGCCATCAGCAAGCTCCCGCCTCCCATTGGCAGCCTCAGCCTTCCTCTTTCCCTACCGCCCTCCCTCTCCCCCGCCCTCCGCCACCCCCCCCCAACCGGATCACGGCTCGGATCTTTCCTTCTCCCTACCCTCTCCGCCTGCACCCACCCCCCCCCCCCCGGACAGGGTCTGAGGCTTGCCCTTCCCTCTGACTATAAGGGTCCATACCGATGGGTCCCTGGCTACGGCTTCCTGGAGCTAAATGTTTGCTCCCACATAATCATTCTTCATAATTCAAACCCTCTGTTATATATGTAAACTTGTATTTAATCTGTACAGCCACCAGAGGGCTCATCCTCTGGAGCCCCAAGGAATCCCATAATCCCTTGGGAGCACAGGTGTTTAAGGAAGCCTCACAGGTTGGAGAGGCACTCTGGAGACCTGCAATAAAAAACTAAGGTCACACTTTACTTTGAGCTCACAGTTTTCAGTCTGACGCTTTCTCCATACATAACAACTGGCGACGAAATACAGATAAGTGATCCCAAAGATGCAGTGAACAGTGGGCATCCTGGAGAAATTCTCGGAGGGAAACTTTTGTGGAGCGACTCAACCAATATTTCATGGCCAACGAGCTAGATGGGGAAGAGAGCGCTGCCAAATGAAAGGCAATCCTCCTCACCGTCTGTGGTGCACCAACGTATGGCCTCATGAAGAATCTGCTCACTCCAGCGAAACCCACGGAGAAATCGTACGATGATTTGTGCACACTGGTCCGAGAGCATTTGAACCCGAAGGAAAGCGTTCTGATGGCGAGGTACCGGTTCTACACCTACAAAAGGTCTGAAGGCCAGGACGTGGCGAGTTATGTCGCCGAGCTAAGATGCCTTGCAGGACATTGCAAATTTGAAGGACATTTGGAGCACATGCTCAGAGACTTTATCGTACTTGGCATTGGCCACAAACCATGCTTCGCAAACTTTTGACTGTAGGGACCCCAACCTTGAGTAAGGCCATAGCGATAGCCCAGGCATTCATTGCCACCAGTGACAATACGAAGCAAATCTCTCAGTACACAAGTGCTGCTACAAGTACTGTGAACAAAGTGATGTTGTTTTCGAATCGCAACATACAGGGCAGGTCATACATGCCTGCAGCTGCACGTCCACAGATGTCTGAGTTCACCATTAAGGGCAATGGATGCAAGGCCATTAACACCTTCTTGGCGCTGCAGGGGTGATCATCATTTCCATTCATGACGATTCAAAGGGTATGTTTGCAATGGCTGTGGAAAAATGGGTCACCTCCAATGTATGTGCAGGCGAGCTGCCAATCCTGTTGAACCTGCAAACCACCACCATGTTGCAGAGGAGGACCGATCCACGGAGGATCGTGACGAACCAGAGCCTCAGACCGAGGAGGCAGAGATACATGGGGTGCACACGTTCACCACGAATTGTCCCCCGATAATGCTGAATGTTGAACTAAATGGACTCCTGGTGTCAATGGAACTGGACACGGGCGCGAGCCAGTCCGTCATGGGCAAAAAGACGTTCGAAAGATTGTGCTGCAACAAGGCCTTAAGGCCAGTCTTAACTCCAATTCGTAGGAAACTAAGAACTTACACAAAAGAACTGATTCCCGTAATCAGCAGTGCTACCGTTAAAGGTCTCCTATGATGGAGCGGTGCACAAGCTACCACTCTGGGTGGTACTGGGCAATGGTCCTACGCTGTTCGGCAGGAGCTGGCTGGAAAAGATAAGCTGGAACTGGGACAATGTCCGAGCACTACTGCCCGCTGACGACACTTCATGTGCCCAGGTCTTAAACAAGTTCCCTTCGCTGTTTGAACCAGGCATCGGGAAGTTCCAAGAAGCAAAAGTGAAGATCCACCTAATTCCGGGGGCGCGACTCATTCATCACAAGGCGAGAGCAGTACCGTACATGATGAAAGAAAGGGTAGAGATCGAGCTAGACCGGCTGCAATGAGGGGGCATCACTTCACCGATCGAGTTCAGCGAGTGGGCCAGCCCGATCGTTCCTGTCCTCAAGGGAGAATCTGTGGCGATTACAAAGTAACTATCAATCGTTTCTCCCTGCAGGACCAATACCCACTACCAAAGACCAACGACCTCTTTGCAATGCTGGCGGGAGGAAAGACGTTCACGAAGCTGGATCTGACTTCAGCCTACCAGACACAGGAACTGGAGGAATCATCGAAGGGCCTCACCTGCATCAACATGCACAAAGGTCTTTTTATTTATAACAGATGCCCGTTTGGAATTCGATCAGTGGCGCTGATATTCCAGAGAAACATGGAAAGCTTACTAAAGTCAGTCCCGCACATTGTTGTCTTCCAGGACGACATCTTGTTCACAGGTCGGAACACAGTCGAGCATTGCAGCACCTGGAGGAGGTTCTTAGTCGACTCAATCACGTGGGGTTCAGTTTAAAACGCTCGCAGTGCATTTTCCTGGCGCCGGTAGTGGAGTTCTTGGGAAGGAGGATTGCGGCAGATGACATCAGGCCCACCAAAGCGAAGACGGTGGTAATCGAGAAAGCACCAAGGCCACAGAACGTGATGGAGCAGCGGTCGTTTCTGGGACTCCTGAACTACTTTAGTAACTTCTTACTGGGTCTCAGCACACTGTTAGAACCACTGCATGTCTTACTATGAAAAGGGGATGAATGGGTTTGGGGCAAAAGCCAAGAAAATGCCTTTGTAAAAGTGAGAAAATTGTTATGCTCAAACAAATTGCTTGTGTTGTATGATCCATGTCAGTATTTGGTACTAGCATGTCATGTGTCATCATATGGCGTCGGGTGTGTATTGCAACAAGCTAATGATTTCGGAAACAGCAACCGGTTGCTTATGCATCCAGGAGTCTGTCTAAGGCTGAGAGAGCCTACAGCATGATTGAGAAAGAAGCGTTAGCGTGTGTCTGTGGGGTAAAGAAAATGCATCAATACCTCTTTGGGCTAAAATTCGAATTGGAAACTGACCATAAGCCACTTCCATCCCGGTTCTCCGAGAGTAAAGGGATAAATACCAATGCATCGACCCGCATCCAGAGATGGATGCTCACGTTGTCCACATACAACTACGCCATCCGCCACAGGCCAGGCACAGAAAACTGCGCCGATGCTCTCAGTAGGCTGCCATTGCCCACCATGGGGGTGGAAATGGTGCAGCCCACAGATCTAGCCATGGTTATGGAAGCATTTGAGAGTGAGCAATCACCCGTCACTGCCCGGCAGATCAGAACCTGGAAGAGCCAGGACCCCTTATTATCCCTCGTCAAAAGCTGTGTGCTTCATGGGAGCTGGTCCAGTGTCCCAGTGGAAATGCAGGAAGAGATAAAGCCGTTCCAGCGGAGCAAAGATGAAATGTCTATACAGACAGACTGCCTTCTGTGGGGCAATCAAGTAGTGGTCCCCAAGAAGGGCAGAGGCACTTTCATCAATGACCTCCACAGTAGCCACCCAGGCATCGTAATGATGAAAGCAATAACCAGATCCCATGTGTGGTGGCCCGGTATCGATGCGGATTTAGAGTCCTGCATTTACAGATGTAAGACATGCTCACAGTTAAGCAATGTACCCAGGGAGGCGCCGTTAAGTTTTTGGTCTTGGCCCTCAAAACCGTGGTCTAGGGTACACGTCGACTATGCAGGCCCGTTCCTGGGTAAAATGTTCCTTGTGGTTGTAGACGCATATTCCAAGTAGATTGAATGTGAGATAATGTCAGCTAGCACGTCCGTTGCCACGACTGAAAGCCTGCGGGCTATGTTTGCCACTCACGGCCTACTCGATGTCCTGGTGAGCGACAACGGTCCATGTTTTACCAGTGCTGAGTTCAAAGAATTCATGACCCGTAATGGGATCAAACATGTCACATCTGCCCCGTTCAAACCAGCGTCCAATGGTCAGGCAGAGAGAGCAGTGCAAACCATCAAGCAAGGCTTGAAGAGCGTAACTGAAGTCTCACTGCACACTCACCTATCCCGAGTCCTGCTAGCTACCGCACGAGACCCCACTCGCTCACTGGGATCCCACCTGCTGAACTGCTCATGAAAAGAGCACTTAAGACAAGGCTATCATTAGTTCACCCTGATCTACATGAACAGGTAGAGAGTAGGCGGCTTCAACAAAGTGCATACCATGATAGCGCAAATGTGTCAGGTGCAATTGAATTTAATGATCCTGTATTTGTATTGAATTATGGGCAAGGTCCCAAGTGGCTTCCCGGCACTGTCGTGGCCAAAGAGGGGAGCAGGGTGTTTCGAGTCAAACTTTTAAATGGACTCATTCACCGGAAACACTTGGACCAAATCAAACTCAGATTCACGGACTATCCTGAGCAACCCACCTTGGACCCTACCTTTTTTGATCCCCCAACATACACACCAGTGGCAACCGGCACCACAGTTGACCATGAAGCAGAACCCATCATCCACAGCAGCCAAGCAGGACCCAACACATCAGGCAGCCCAGCAAGGCCAGCTGCACAGCAGCCCAGCGAGGGCTCAACAAATGATCCAACAATACCAGCTTTCACACCGAGACGATCAACCAGTGCAAGAAGGGCCCCAGATCGACTCACATTATAAATAGTTACACTATTGACTTTGGGGTGGAGTGTTGTTATATATGTAAACTTGTATTTACTCTGTACAGCCTGGAGTCCCAAGGGATCCCATAATTCCTTGGGTGCACAGATATTTAAGGAGGCCTCACAGATTGGAGAGGCACTTTGGAGACCTGCAATAAAAGACTAAGGTCACACTTTACTTTGAGCTCAGTGTTCAGTCTGACTCTTTCTCCATACATAACAACCTCTATCCCAACAGTCATTCTGGGTGGTGTCGTCTGTATCCTTTCAATAGAACATAGAAACATAGAAATTTACAACGCAGAAGGAGGCCATTTTGGCCTATCGTGTCCACGCCGGCCGACAAAGAGCCGCATGGCCCTTGGTCAGCAGCCCTAAAGGTTGCATATAAACCTATGAACAATGACGGAAAGGCAAAGAGCACCCAGCCCAACCAGTCTACCTCACACCACTGCAACACCCCTTATACTGAAACATTCTACACCCCACCCCAACCGGAGCCATGTGATCTCCTGGGAGAGGCAAAAACCAGATAAAAACCCGGACCAACTTGGGGAGAAAAAATCTGGGAAAATTTCTCTTCGACCCATCCAGGCGATCGAAACTAGTCCAGGAGATCACCCTGGCCATATACGATTCCCTGCAGTACTTACCATTATATCTGCGCCAACGAAAGGTCAACCACTCTAATCCCAATTACCAGCTCTAGGTCCGTAACCCTGCAGGATACGGCACTTTTAATGCCCATTCAACCATCTCTTAAAAGTGGTGAGGATTTCTGCATCCATCACTCTTCCAGGCAACGAGTTCCAGATCCCCACAACCCTCTGCATAAAGCAGCCCCCCCCCCCCTCAAATGCCCTCTAAACCTTCCACCAACCACCTTAAAACTATGCCTCCTCGTAATAGATCCCTCCACCAATGGAAATAGGCCCTTACTATCCACTATATCCAAGCCTCTCAATATTTTGTACACCTCAATGAGGTCTCCTGTCAACCTCCTCTGTTCCAAGGAGAACAAACCCAGCCTATCCAATCTGTCCTCATAACTAAGATTCTCCATTCCAGGCAGCATCCTAGTAAATCTCCGCTGCACCCTCTCTAGTCAATCACGTCCTTCCTATAATAGGGCAACCAGAACAGCACGCAGTACTCCAGCTGTGGCCTAACCAAAGTATTATACAATTTAAGCATAACCTCCCTGCGCCTCGGCCAATAAAGGCAAGCATTCCGTATGATGCCTTAACCACCTTATCCACCTGGTCTACTTTCAGGGATCTGTGGACAAGCACTCCAAGGTCCTTTTGTTCATACACTATTAGTGGCCTACCGCTTAATATGTATACCCTTTCCTTATTAGCCCTCCCAAAATGCATCACCTCACTCTTCTCTGAATTAAATTCCATTTGCCACTGTTCTGCCCACCTGACTAGTAGACTGATATCCTCCTGCAGCCCATGACTTTCCTCTTCATTATCAACCACGCAGCCAATTTTAGTGTCGTCTGCAAACTTCTTAATCATACTCCCTATATTCAAATCTAAATCGTTGATATACACCACAAAAAGCAAGGGACCAAGTACTGAACCCTGCGGAACCCCACTGGAAACATCCTTTCAATCACAAAAACATCCATCAACCATTACCCTTTGCCTCCTACCACCAAGCCAATTTTGAATCTTACTTGCCACTTTGCCCTGGATCCCATGGGCTTTAACCTTCATGACCAGTCTACCATGTGGGACCTTATCAAAAGCTTTGTTAAAGTGCATATACACTACATCGTACGTACTACCCTCATCAACCCTCTTGGTTACCTCCTCAAAAAATTCAATGAGGTTAGTCAAACACGATCTTCCCTTAACAAAACCGTGCTGACTGTCCCTAATTAATCCTTGCATTTCCAAATGTAGGTTTGTCCTGTCTTTCAGGGTTTTTTGCAACAATTTTCCCACCACTGAGGTTAGGCTGACAGGTCTCTAATTACTCAGCCTATCCCTTTCTCCCTTCTTAAACAAGGGCACTACATTCTCAGTCCTCCAATCCTCCGGCACCATGCCCAGATCCAAAGAGGACTGGAAAATGATGGTCAAGGCCTCTGCTATTTCCTCTTTTACTTCGCTCAACAGCCTGGGATGCATTTCATCCGGCCTGGGGACTTATCTGCTTTCAAAGCTGCTAAACCCCTGAATACTTCCTCTCTCACTATATTTATTTCATCCAGAATATCACACTCCTCCTCGATAGCAATATCTGCATTGTCCCTTTCCTTTATGAAAACAGATGCAAAGTATTCGTTCGGAACCTTACCAACATCTTCTGCCTCCACACAAAGATTACCCTCATGGTCACTAATAGGCCCTACCCTTTCTTTAGTTATCCTCTTACTCTTAATATATTTATAGAACATCTTAGGGTTTTCCTTAATTTTACTAGCCAAAAATTTCTCGTGCTCTCTCTTAGCATTCCTAATATCCTTTTTAACTTTCTATATTCCTCTAAAGTTTCTATAGTATTTAGCCATTGGTATATGACATAAGCGTCCCTGTTTTTCTTTATCCTCCCCTATAAGTTCCTTGACATCCAGGGGGCTCTCGAATTATCATTCCCAACCTTTTTCTTTAAGGGCACATGTTTGGCCTGAGCCTTCCAGATCCCCTCCTTGAATGCCTCCCACTGTTCCAACACTGATTTACCCAGAAGTAACTGTTCCCAGTTCACTGTGGCCAAATCACTTCTTAACTTAGCAAAATTAGCTTTTCCCCAATCGGAATTTTTATTCCAAGCCTATCCTTGTCCTTCTCCATAACCAACTTGAATCTGACTGAATTATGGTCACTGGCACCCAAGTGCTCTCCCACTAATGCCCCTTCAACCTGCTCAGCTTCATTCCTCAAAACTAAATTCTGTAGCTGTAAAAACTATAGTTGTAATAACCATTCCGCACTACGTCAAGCAGGACTGTACAAAGTATTCTAAGTGTGGTCGCACCAATTATTTAGAATGTGGTAGGATTACCTCACTATATTGGCTCCATATTGATCTTTTAATGAATTCCAACATCTAATTTGCTTTACTCACTGCCAACAAGCATTGTTACAACAGTTTCATTTTATTATCAATCACAATTTGCTTTCTGTAACTCTATAATCAGCAAGCCAGATAAATTTAAAGCAGAATGTTAAATATTCTCACAAAATAATAAGTGAAGAAAGCTATTCAACATTTATTTGATGTATTGCTTTAATTCTTTTTCTTCCCAGTGCTATATTTTATCTGTTAGCTGATCTTAGCTAGGAAAGCATTTTAAAGTGTCGGAATGTATCTTGAGGGCAATGAAATAAGTTGAAACAGATTATTTTGATGCAGCGTCACATCTGGAGTGCCTGTGCAGTTTTAGGTACCCTACCTTCATAAGGACATTGAACAACAGGAATGATTCTGCATTATAAGAGACTCACACAACCTCCTTTCATTGAAGGCAATATAAATGGGTAACTGCTTTCCTGAAGTTGTGGAGAGAAGCATTTCAGACTAACATTTTACTCATTGGTGTGTTGTTAATCCACAACATAATCTCAAAGCCAGTGTGTTCACCCAAGTGAGAAATGTCATGAATAAGGACTGGAACATCTTCCCGCCTTTCTCACCCAATGTCGCTGTCAGCAACTTTCAGGTCAGCTATCGCATAGAGCAGATTTCATGCCTTCTCAGTGTCTGCAGAGCACTGGCAGAAATTTCCCGCCTTAGTCATCTTGTGGTAATTGAGTCTGACGATATGGTTCCAGTTGATACAAAACTGTGCCCAGGTTTAGACTGAGGACCCACATCTATTAGGATGAGATTGTCCAAATGCTTTCAAAGCCTGTCCTATATAGTCAGAAAAAGGAGGGAACATTCACCCTGGATGCAAAACAAGACTTCAAAAATGAAAAGATAATATTTAATCCATTGTACAGTGTAGCCCTCAGGTAATATATTTTATCATTCATTGTGGAGCACTGCAGTTCGAAGTAGGAACATATGATCCCTGATGTTCATCTGTCCTTTTGAAGGTAGGGTACCTAAAACTGGTGCTCTGATGGATAAACAAATATTTTATTAAGGTCGTGGGAAAGCATCGAATAACAAAAGATCATTCAGATTATTTAGCCTGTTCTTTCCAATTGTGCAATGGGTTATAGGTGTGCAATCTGGAAACTGAACTGACTTGCAACCAAACCCATGCTAAACTCGAGGCACTGCTCAAAATGACTAATTCTATTTGTTTCTGAGCTGCACAGCTTCAGAGAGGCAGTTATTATTTTAGTGAGGATGGTAAGACATTTTAAAACCTTGTATAAACTAACATCAACAAACAAGAAACATTAAATATATATTTGATTAGTTTAGATGACTGTCCAGTGCAAGATAGTAATATCTGTATCTTTTCTAACTGTCTACATTATGGCAAATTTTCAAATCTCTTGACAGATCGCACGCCTCTGAAACTAAAGGGCCGCCGCGGGCGGAGAGTTGAGCTTTTTGCCTAACTCCTGCCCAGCGACTGTCCTTCAAATTCTTACGACTGAAAAAAGCAGGCACAAGGCTTGCTTTTATCAGCGTAAGACTTTTGAAGTACAGAAAAAGACATTTTATAAAATAATTTAAACATTTAAAATCCTGTTAAATAAGTTAAGTTTATTTTTAGACTCTTTAAAATATGTAAATTTATTTTTCAAACAATTACATTTTTGTTTTAAATTAATTAAATTCCATTTTTATTAATTTGAAATATGCAATAGTTATTTTCAGTGTTTCTCTGTTTTGGAGGGTATTCCCATTCATACTTATGTGAGTTCCGTAGATGGGGACCCCCTACTCTGATAGGTTGGGCCGGCCCACGTGATGCGTACAAAACTCCTGGGATACGTGTGCCTCTACGCAGGCCTTTGCCAGGTACTTTCGTCTAAATTTTTCCGGTCTGAGGCATCCGCCCATGGGAAGCCTCCGACTGTAAATTCTGGGCCATAGTCTTTCACAGAGTAAGTTCATCAACTGCATTAAGCTGTCATCCTCAAACCCAAATTCTGGGCACTATCTATACAATCGAACTGCACTTGAGTTGATTGTAATGGTGCATAATTACGTAACAAATTTGAAAGCCAACTTTTGCCATCTCCATTTTTAATGGTGGGATCAACCTTTAAAAATATAAAAGTAAATCTGTTTTTTACCACAGGCCTATGTAAATATTTCGAAAGGTTTGTATTTTGATCAAAAGTATTGTGGAAGACAAATGCCAAATACTTCATGTTGATTAATACTTGACCAATAATTCTGATTTCAAAGCAGTAAGGTGTGCTGAGGGTTTCAGCAGTGCATGAACACTTCCCTCTCAACAAGCCCAGGTGCAGACAGAGAGGTCAGGTCTTAGTTTGGAAGACTCAGTAGTCCAGATTTCATGAGGAGTTGAATTAATAGAAGTAGAATTACGGTTCTGAACCATGGGTTAATCTTGCATCTAATTATAATAGAAGCTTAATTATCCACCATAAAGGAGGGACATACCCTCCTCCAACAGATAACGGCAATTAGTGGATACTGAGTCCCCAATATTTTGTCCAACACAGTGGGGGTGAAATTGCCCTGCACCCCGATTGAGGTCAGTAACCTTCTGGTGCCAGGACTTTTATCGACCGGCTAGGAAGTCCCAATGCAGAATTGGGCCTTTCGTCCCTCAAAGGAAGTAGAGTGCTGACTCCGGCATCCGCTTCTTTTAAGGGGAGCTCCTGGGGCGGTAGCGCGGTGCTGAGGCCAGTGTTAGGCGGATACTCCACGTAGTGCGAATGCGCAATTAAAGAGGAGGGCTGCTGCGCACTCTTAATGGCCATTTGGTGGCTGCCACTGGGCCAACAGGGACACATGAGACTGGGCCAGCAGCCCGGCACCCTAAGCGGAGTACTGCACTGCAAAGGTGGCCCGGTCAACGCTAGGGCCACCATGGTCGGGCCAACCCAAGAGTCGGCTGACCGACAAAGATGGTGGCCCGGGGCACTTCAGGCCTCCCCTTTAAACTTCGCCCCGAGAGCGGATGTCCACCAGCTTCGTGACCCGTGAAGCTGCAGTTGACATCCGCCTGCACCAGCCTCGGGGCCTGAGGGGCAATTTCCACCGTGGGGCGGTGAGTGGTCGCCGCACACGGCGTGATGTCATCGCCGGTTGCGCAGTGGCCCAGGGCACTAACTGCGGGGCAGGGTGCTGCCGGGACAGCGCCTCCCAAACCTCCGAGGCACCCCCCACCCATCCCGGCCAATTTCCCCGGAGGCACTAGCAGAGCTATATAAAGGGCAATTTCACCCCCAGTAAATTTTTCTCTCACGATCGGTCTATTTACATTCCTTAATCAAGTCCCCAGCATGAACGTCTCCAGAAAAGAACCTTATATTTTTCCATTTTAAAAATGAGATATTTTTGGAAAAGCAGCTGGTAGCCCAATCCCTCTCGTCTCCTGGACCTGAAGCCCTGCCACCTGGTAGCCTCTTGGCTAAATACTAGAGCTATATAGATAGTAAACTCTATCTACTGAACATCGACACAACGACTACTCACCCTGTCACTATGAGAATCCTATCTAGGAAAACATCAATTCAAAACATTCAATAGTGTTTCAGTTAATTTATACTCCACTAAAATTTCTTGAGGGCAATGCAGGTTCCACTGTGTGTAATTTAGTTTGTCTTGTTGGCACTGTTAAGCTTAAAGCCGGCCTCCCCACTGATGTACAAAAAAAAATTGAAGTTAGTTGTTATTTTTTAAAAGCTCTCCACATTTTAAAAGGCGGTGAAAACAACAGCAGTGACCTGCCCATATTGTAAATCGGCAGATTTCCTGAGTGTGCAGCCTCATCCACTGCTCAACTCACTGCACCCTCATTGCCCACTCTAACCCGTTGACTGGTTCCATAGCGCTGTATTTTTTCTGAGAGAATACCGCACCCTGACACGGAGCTCGTCCACCCCTGGCTGAAAGTGAGGTTTGCCTCCAATCACAAAAAGCTGTAAACAACATTTTATTGAAAAAAGCAAACAGATCAGATCAGCAAATAATGAAAAATTGCTGACGTTGCCAAAAATGAAGCTGAATGGAGCGCTCCAATTATTTATATTCAATGTGTGAGTGGAGTAGTGCTGCTGTATTCCCTGTGGTTCATTTTTCACTCAAGACTATTTTCCAGGCAATTATTCACATGATTGAGCCATCAACGATAGCAATATGATAGTTGCATGTAAGCGATGAACTCTCAGAAACGAGAACTTTAATCAGTATGAATACAATAATCGTGTTATGAGCTATGAATTACTGAACGAGAACCTCATGCCACTGCACTATGTACACTACATACCTTGCTCTGTGTTTTTGCACTCGTGTTATGATTCTGGTCACTGTCATGTACCTCCTAGTTTGGCAAACATTTACATTGTACTTTGGTGTGAATTTATGGATTGGAAACGGGACTGAAATAATGACATTCAAGCTGCTGTAAATAGTTTTAAGATGTTCTTTGCACTTTTTAATTTGCACTATGTGAATTTAGACATTTTTGATCACCATTCTCATGATGGTTTTTTTGTAGCTATATTGTATTTATCTGCAAAGTTATTTTCCATGTTATTTTCAATAAAGAACCACATTGCTTACCTCCTGGTCTTCTGAAGGTTGTCCTACATTAGTCTCGAATCTGGAAATAGCTGTTAGGAAATATTTGGGAAGCTACATTTGGGCCCTGTGCATTATTTTACTCTCATTACTGATTCTTGCTGTGAAGACAATAGCTTCTTGGTCCACAGGACTGCAGTGGAAGAATGCCAGAGATTGATTCAAAGCAACAATACGGGACACATTATTACTGCAGAGAAGAATAGATGGCTCAGAGTGCCTTTCAATGCTGTGACGTTTCACGCAGATGGGACTCAAGCAGTTTGTACCGCTGAAGCCTATGCTCATGTGCCAGATTTGTAATATGGGCGTCTTTGCACTTTCAATCTGAAGGCTGTCAGGTCGGGCTGCGGGTCACACGCAACTGAATATCTGATCACCCAGTGTTAGCACTAAGCAGGTCCAAGTCTGGTAACGCATGCTCTGTTCCAGTAACCTACATGGCCCCAAGCTCAGACTGCACCTACTGCACCAGTTTAAAATTGTTTTCACTTCCCATGACAACTATGCTTTATAAATGAGATTTTCAGTTTGTCCCAGAATAATAGATCATCTAACTTTTGTGAGAGATTAACAGTCATTTGCAATGTTGACTTTACTTGTTATTAATGTTAACGCGCAGCTCATAGGATCAATTGGATTTAATATCTGTAAATGAAAAGTAATACACTATTATAATATTCCTTTATATAATGACACCAGCTTCATGTTCTTTTGTATTGCATGAAGATGAAATAAATGAGAATTGAGAACGTGAAATAAAAAAAGTTCCAGTCATTTAACCAAATGAACATAAGAAATAGGAGCAGGAGTAGGCCATTTGACCCCTCAAGCCTGCTCCGCCATTTAATAAGATCATGGCTGATCTGATCTTATGCTCAGCTCCACTTCCCTGCCTGCTCCCCATAACCCTACATTCCCTTATTGCTCAAAAATCTGTCTAGCTCCACCTTAAATATGTTCAATGACCCAGCCTCCAAGTGCTCCACAATCCAAACAGTTAAAACACAGATCTAATTTTATTATTTGAATTATAATAACATGTAAACAAAGTAAACAAATCACGTACACATTCACACACACAATGAGGTTTGAAAACTTTAGATCTAGACATAAGGGCAAGACTAATGAACAGTTTTCAACAAATTAATTCTCAACTGCAATTCTGATCAGTAACCAATTGTTACCTGAAAGTCAATTGGGGTATCCCGGGTTCCACTTTTGCCAAGTAATCCAACATAAGAACATAAGAAATAGGAGCAGTAGGCCATTTGGCCCCTCGAGCCTGCTCCCCCATTTAATAAGGTCATGGCTGTTCTGATCTTGGGCTCAACTTCAATTCCCTGCCCGTTCCCCATAATCCTTCACTCCCTTATTGTTCAAAAATCTGTCTATCTCCACCTTAAATGTGTTCAATGGCCCAGCCTCCACAGCTCTCTGGGGTAGAGAATTCCACAGAGTTACAATTCCTCCTCATCTCAGTTCTAAATGTGCGACCCCTTATTCTTAAACTATGCCCCCTAGTTCTAGATTCCCTCTCAGTATCTTATATGTTTCAATAAGATCCTCTCATTCTTCTAAACTCCAATGAGTATAGGCCCAACCTGCTCAACCTTTCTTCATAAGTTGACCCCTTCATCTCAGGAATCAACCCAGTGAATCTTCTCTGAACTGCCACTAATGCAAGTATATTCCTCCTTAAATAAGACCAAAACTGTGCACAGTACTCTAGGTGTGGTCTCATCAATACTCTGTACAGTTGTAGCAGGACTTCCCTGCTTTTATACTCCATCCCCCTTTCAATAAAGGCCAACATTCAATTTGCCTTCCTGATTACTTGCTGTACCCGCATACTAACATTTTGTGTTTCATGCACAAAGACTCCAAGGTCCCTCTGCACTGCAGCATTTTGTAATCTCTCTCCATTGAAGTAATAATTTGTTTTTTTATTTTTCCTGCCAAAGTAGATAACCTTACACTTTCCCACATTATACTCCATCTGCCAAATGTTTGCCCACTCACTTAGCCTGTCTATATCCCTTTACAGATTATTTGCATCCTCCTCACAACTTGCTTTTCCACTTTGTATCATCCACAAACTTGGTTACATTACACTCGGTCCCTTCATCCAAGTCATTAATATAGATTGTAAATAGTTGGGGTCTCAGCACTGATCCCTGCGGCACCCCACTAGTAACTGGTTGCCAACCGAAAAATGACCCATTTATCCCGACTCTCTGTTTTCTGTTTAGTTAGCCAATCCTCTATCCATGCTAATAAGAACATAAGAACATAAGAACATAAGAATTAGGAACAGGAGTAGGCCATCTAGTCCCTCGAGCCTGCTCCGCCACTCAACAAGATCATGGCTGATCTGGCCGTGGACTCAGCTCCACTTACCCGCCCGCTCCCCATAACCCATAATTCCCTTACATTACCCCCCAACTCCGTGATCTTTTATCTTGTGCAGTAACCTTTTATGTGGCACCTTATCAAATGCCTTCTGGAAATCCAAATACACCACATCCACTGGTTCCTCCTTATCCACCCTGCTTGTTACATCCTCAAAGAATTCCAGCAAATTTGTCAAACGTGATTCCCCTTTCATAAAATCATGCTGACTCTGCTTGACTGTATTATGCTTTTCCAAATGTCCTGCTACTGCTTCCTTAATAATGGACTCCAGCATTTTCCAAACAACAGGCTAACTGGTCTATAGTTTCCTGCTTTCTGTCTCGCTCCTTTCTTAAATAGGGGTGTTACATTTGAGGTTTTCCAATCTGGGACTCTCCAGAATTCAGGGAATTTTGGGAGATTGCAACAAATGCATCCACAATCTCTGCAGCCACTTCTTTTAAGACCCTAGGATGCAGGCCAGGGGACTTGTCCACCTTTAGTCCCATTATTTTTCCGAATACTTTTTCTTTAGTGATCGTGATTGTTTTAAGTTCCCGCCTCCCTATAGCCCCTTGGTTATCTATCCTGTTCTCAGATGAGCACTTCGATGGGCTAGGCTACAGAAGAAGACAGATGGGTGTACAGAACCAAATGCTTGGAGCACTAGAAAGCCTGCGCACAATGTCAGGGAACATGGAGGAGTCCAGCACCAACTTGGCACAGGGCTTTGTGCAGAGCTTGGAGCCCATCCTTTCCAACATGGAACACGTGGTCACCTCCATGAGCACACCTGTGGAACCCAGCATGATGCCGCATCTGATGGCCAATGTCACAGCTTCCATTGCAGCACAAATAGCTTCTATCAAAGGTCTGATTGTTTTTTGGTGTTGTCAGAAAGAGGACAATGTGATGGTCAGCGATAGAGAAACGGTTAGGGACTTGGGACTGTTGGTGAATGGAGTGGTGTGGTGAGGTTTATCACTCATGAATTATTTGATCACATAGAGCCCAAGCAGGAAGGGGCTGTCTACATTGTGGCCTCCCTTCCTCGTCGTGTTCCTTCACTTCCTGTTGGACTTCCTCCTCCTCCACTTCATCCTCCTCCTCGTTCTCATGCTCCTGCTTCTCGGCTTCTCACTTGATAGATGATGGCGAGGGCTGTTCTTTGATAATGGCCAGGTTGTGCAGCATGCAGCATATTACCAGAAAATCTTGATAGCCGCTCAGCTGAATACTGCAGGTCTCCTCCAGAGCAGTCCAGGCAGCGAAAGCATCGCTTGAGGATGCCAACGGTGCATTCTATAATGTTCGCTGTGGCAGCTTTGCTATCATTGTATGCCTGCTGTGCATGTTTGGGTTCTGGACCAGAGTCCTGAGCCATGTCATGAGTGGATATATCCCTTGTCAACCTTTGACTTGCCGTGATGGATCAAATACAGATGGCACAGAGGACTGTTGCAGAATGAAGGAATCGTGACTGCTGCCAGGATAACAAGCACTCACCTGCATGGTGCGCTGCCTGTGGTCGTACACCGGCTGCACATTGAGGGAGTGGTATCCCTTTCGGTTCATGAAAATGTACCAAGTTCAGAAGAGGCGAATGCAAGGGCAATGTGCATGCAGTCAATGGCACCCTGCACCATGGGGAAGTCTGCAATCCATGCAAACCCTTGTGCTCACTCGGCCAGCTTGTCTTTGGAAAGAGGGATTGAGATTAAACTGTCTCTCTGTATATAGAGAGCCTCAGTGAATTCTCTTATACAGCAGTACACTACAAACCACAAGATATTGCTTATATCTCCAGCAGCAGGCTGGAAGGATCCAGACGCATAAAAGTTAAAAGCCACGGTCACCTTAACAGCCACAGATGATGCTGTCCTTGCCCTTCTTTCAGGTTGCAGTTGCAGCTGCAGCAGTTGGCAGATTTCAGTCACAATCTCTTTTGCGAAGCACAGATGTCTCAACCGTTGGTCCTCGCTGAAGTTGAGGTCAGAGAATTGCTCCTTAAAGATCCTCGGCAGATATGGCCTGCTGAGAGCCCTTCTCCCATCCTCCTCCCTGTTCTAGCAGCTTGTCCTGCTCTGTGTGGCCTCTCTTCCTTCTCTCAGCCATGCTTAAAAACGCAGAGGAAACCCTACCAGGCCACCCATGGAAGCAACTTGTTTCAGCACAAGCTTTTAAATAAACAAAGAAGTACTTCAGCACCAGCTAGACTACTCCCTATCAGACTATTTGGCCAAGTATAGGAAAGCTCCAAAAACAAGTAGAATTGCACCAGCAGCCAGCTTAAATAATCCAGCAACTAACCTGTAAGTAGTTCATTATCCCTTTAAATAGTGCTGTTGACCGAGGGTGGGGGGTGGGGTAGGAGGAAGGGCTGGGGAGAGGTGGGGGGGGGTGGGGTGGTGGTGGAGGGGAGGGGTGGGAGGGGTGAGGGGGGGTGGGGTGGGAGGGGTGGTGGGGGGGTGGGCGTCATGTCTCTTTATGTCGTGTTCAGCTGTGCGAGGTTAAAACAGGGCCTAGGCTGGAATGTGGAGTTCAAAAATGGCAGTGCTGGTGTCAAATCAACATTACACACTGCCGTTAGAATCTGCCTGCTCGGCATGCTTCCGGCTGTAATTAGGTGCAACCCCTTTACCAAGATTGTGTCCTGTGCACTTCCCATCGGAAGTGTGGATGCATTTTCGGATCCCATTTTCGAGTGTTAGGTTGCCACGTAGCGCCTAATAAATGGGCGCTAAAGAGTCCAATTTAGCCCCCTTAGACTATTTATAAGTATATCCCTTTCACAACAATATGTCCATCAAGATACGGTCATGCGTATTATATTGAGAAGAGAATAGTATGGCAGTGTATTTTCATCTTTTGTGCTCTCGCATCAATGAGCACAAGGGATGCCTGTGTGTCCCTAGCTTCCACTGTGGCTAAGGTACTCGGGGTGTGGGGGGACCACTGTAGTGATTTCCTTCCCACAACCTGAGGTAGGCACCTGCCCTAATGGCTGATAATGATCTTGACCCCTGGGAAAAGAGCAGGGGTCAGGGTTACAACTGATGGGCAGCCAGAAGTCCCATCCTGCCATACTTTTGGCAGAAGAGCAGGACCAGAGAAAATTGGGAGTCCTAATAAGTGTCTTAATCGCTTTCACGTGAGGAGCTGTGACAAATCTAGGCAGAAAATATTACAGAAATTTCAGTCATATCAATATAGAACAGATATACGAACATATGAGCAATGAAGGACAGGTAAAGACCATCTGGTCCATCAAGCCTGTACCACACAATTGCAATACCTTGCGTATCACAATATATACACTCCACCCCATGCAAAACCATGTGATATCCTGGGAGAGGCAAAGAAACAGATAAAAAGCCCAGGCTAATTTGGGGGAAAACAAAATCTGGAAAATTCCTCTCTGACTCATCTAGGCGATCGAAACTAGTCCAGGAGATCACTCTATAGCATTAAATTCCTGCAGTACCTACCTAAGAGGTGATTTCCGCCACAGCCAGAAACAAATCCAGCTTTCGCTTGAAGGAATTCAGTGAGTCTGCATCCACTACATGAAAGGGCAGCTTGTCCCAGAGGTCTACCATTCTTGGGGAAGAACCACCTCCTGACGTCTAACCTAGATCTAGCCCTATACAACTTTAGTTTGTGCCCCCTGGTCCTGTCCATTTAATTGAAGTAAACGGTCAGCTGGAACATTGTCTATTCCCTTCATTATCCGATAAAGCTCAATCATATCCCCCCAAGTCTACACTGCTCTATGGAGTCCCAACACTTTAACTTATCTTGATAAGTAAGATGCTTTTGACTTGGAATTAGTCCAGTGGCCCTCTTCTGCACCCTTTCCACCCTCAATATCACCCACCATGTGAGGAGACCAAAACTGGACACAATATTCCAAGTGCGGCCTGACTAAGGTCTTGTACAAGGACAAGGCAGTACGCCTCATCTTATACACAATTGTCCTATGGATACACCCCAACACCCTATTTGCTCTAGCTATCACTGCACGGCATGGCTCGTGTACCTTTAAGGATGTATGCACTAGAATGCCTGGAGGGTGTATGAATGTTAAGCATTTTCCCTGCCCACATACATAGCACTGCAGTTATCTAAGTTATACATCATTTTCGAGTCTTGAGCCCAATCTCCCAACACATTAAGATCTGCCTGAAGCAGACAAGCATCTTCTACAGTTCTAGCACTCGCACAGATCTTGGTATCATCTGCAAATTTGCAAATTGTGCCCCCAACACCAAAATCCAGATCATTAATAAAAATAGTAAAAAGCAACGGTCCCAACACTGATCGCTGCGGAACATCACTGGTGACCGTTCTCCAAACAGATCCGAATCCATCTATAACTACTCTTTGCCTGTGTCCTGCCAGCCGGTTCTCAATCCAGCTCAATATATTTTTTTTAATTGACACAATTCATAATAAACCAACATTACACTAAACTGAAATCTGATATGGTTCCTTTGAGCATAATACAACTCGTTAATAAATCAATGGTTTATTAAAAGTTCTTCACATAATATAGGCTAATGTCTGGAATTGCTTTATTCAACTGTCACTCTTTGTGGTGCTGCTTTCCCAACCATGAAGTGCTATTGAACAAATATCGTAATATTTACCATTATTGATTTTTGTGGTTGTATTTGAAATAATTGATGTCAAACGTCATTCTTTTTCCCAGTTCTCTCTGTCAGTCTCTGACAATATTGACTCGTGCTGGGGCTACAGTTTCATGGGTGCTAGTAGTCTTTTGGTGCATTATTCCTCAGCACCCCAGTCTAGGGAGGGACAAATGCATCCAGGGTTTCCGCTCCTGGTTGCTATCAAATGACTTTTGCTGGAAAGTAAGTGCGTGTTTGTGCAAGTGGGCATATGTGTGAGTGCCAAGTGTGCATACATGTGTGAGTGCGAGCGTGCGTATGTGGTAGTGCGAGCGTGCGTATGTGTCTGTGCGAGCGTGCGTATGTGTGAGTGCAAGCGTGCGTATGTGCGCGAGTGCGAGCGTGCGTATGTGCGTGAGTGCGAGCGTGTATAAAGGATATACTTGCTTTGGTAGATGGAATATAATGTTTGAAAGTGTGATGTCATGCATTTTGGCAGAAAAAATCAAAAAGCAAGTTGTTATTTAACTGCAGAAAGATTGCAAAGTGCTGCAGTACAGTGGGACCTGGGGCTACTTGTGCATGAAACATAAAAGGATAGTATGCAGGTACAGCAAGTGATCAGGAAGGCCAGTGGAATCTTGGCCTTTATTGCAAAGGGGATGGAGTATAAAATCAGGGAAGTCTTGTTCAGCTGTACAGTGTATTGGTGAGACCACACCTGGAATACTGCATGCAGTTTTGGTTTCCATATTTACGAAACAATATACTTGCTTTGGAGGCAGTTCAGAGAAGGTGCACCAGGTTGATTCCGGGATGAGGGGGTTGACTTATGAGGAAAGGTTGAGTAGGTTGGGCCTCTACTCATTGGAATTCGGAAGAATGAGAGGTGATCTTATCGAAACGTATAAATTATGAGGGGGCTTGACAAGGTGGATGTAGAGAGGATGTTTCCACTGATGGGGGAGACTAGAACTAGAGGGCATGATCTTAGAATAAGGGGCCACCCACTTAAAACGGAGATGAGGAGAAATTTCTTCTCTCCGAGGGTTGTAAATCTGTGGAATTCGCTGCCTCAGAGAGCTGTGGAAGCTGGGACATTGAATAAATTTAAGACAGAAATAGACAGTTTCTTAAACGATAAGGGGTTATGGGGAGCGGGTGGAGAAGTGGAGCTGAGTCCATGATCCGATCAGCCATGATCTTATTGAATGGTGGGGCAGGCTCGAGGGGCCATATGGCCTAATCCTGCTCCTATTTCTTATGTTCTTTCTGTGTGAATGCGAGTACGCGTGTGCACATCAGGTGAGGATGAGATGGGGTTTGACTTGCCTACCTCCATCTGAAGTGCCTGTGAATGTTCTCTGTCTAGGCTCACAATTGAATGAGTCACTTAGGCAAGAGACTGGAAGGCTGCCTGTGAGCATGGGACCATAACCTGGCACAAATCAGTATCTTCAGGAAATGAGGGGAGCAAATTGGCAAAAGAAGGCACTTTCTTCTGAATGTAAAAGCACACTAAAGCAGTTAAGATAATCAGGGGCCGAAATTGCCCCTTTCTATAAGACCTCTGGCCACCTGAAAGTGGCGACCACAGGTCAGTGCGGAATGGCCGCCGAGTCTCTGCGGAGGGGCCGCCATTTTAGAAATTGTCCTTCCTCAGGTTTGGAGCGGTGTAGGGAACTGCTCCGACCGTTTTCCCACTGTGGCGTGCATGCACCAACCTCTTTCAGACCGGCGGGGACCCCTTCCCGAAATTGCCCCACGGGAGCGGTCCCGCTGCCGGTTGGTGCCTCTGACAGCTTTTGGTGTCGGTGCCCTTTCTGTGGCTTGGCGGCACGGCCACCCTTAAAGGGCAGGTGGCGCTGCCAGCGACACCATGTTATTTTTTTTTGTCAGCCAACTGCCAGGCCGGGCCGACAATTATGGCCCCGGGTTCGGAAGGGCCGGCAGCAGGCAGCCTGGCACCCCCTCTTGGGTGTCAGGCTGCTGGCCTGGCCGAAATCCTCCCTGGTGGCCCAGTGTTTGCCACTAAAATGGCTGCACAATGCGCAGCGGCCCTCCCCTTTAACTGATGGGGAGGGACGTTGTGCCGCGCCAGTGCGATGACATCATCAGTGCGGCGCTGATGACTTGCAGTGTCGGTCACTCAGCTCCGCCCCCACTCCACCCCAATGTTGAGACCACTTCCGCCCCACTCGGGGGAAAAAACCCATCAACATCTGACTTTCTCCGGATTGTCCGTCCCAAGCACTGGGGCGAACGGAACCGTTCGAAAACGGTAGGTGTGACTCATTTGGGGTGGTGGGCAATTTCGGCCCCTCAGTATGTTCACTATAAGGTAGAATAAGGTCATACACGAAAGGGTTGAGCCTTTTACTGGGGGATTTCTCTGAAAGTTTGCATAGGATAATTCCATGGTCCTGTGCTCCAGAAATACAGGGAACGTGGGTCAGAGGTAAAACTAGAAAACTGGCAGACAGATTCTCCAGTCTGTGTTCCCTGCGAACACAGCTGTCCGCCGGGAGTATGGGATCATGGAATCACTCCTGTAGAATAGTTAAGTTTAATGTGAATAGGCAAAGCAACTATGATCAATATTATACAATTCAGAATGAGAGCATTGAAGGAAAAGCACATCAATAAACTGCCTTTCCTAATTATATTCTTTGAAGAACCCAAACTTGTCAGTCATGACTGAAAGAATGCAGAAATGTTTGTAAAGCGCACTGTGCAGTGCGGTTGGTGTGAGTGATTATGCACCATTGCTTATCCCAAAAGATGAAACAGAAGCGTTCTGCAATGGGAGTAGTTACGGATCATTTAGAATAATCAATATTTAGAAAAAAAAATTTGATTACTATTTGTTGCGGTTCTGAGTTACTCAAAAGCCATTATGCTATAGTGACTAATGGATTAATCGAGTAATCAAAGCCTTCAGAAATATATGTAAATTGGATGATTGAAGCAGATTCCTAAAGATAGAAGGGATCTGACAGCCTGCTTATTCCATGTTAAACAATGATCTGGTAAACATTATAGTTGCATTCAGGACCACAATAGATATTAAAAGAATAACAGATTTGAAAAGTATTTGGAAAGGTCTTTCTTAAATTCAAATCTGAAACCTACTTGAACTTTAGCAATATAAGAGGTAAAAATAATATATGCTTTGTTGCTATAGCGACAAGATTATTTTGACTGATAATAGCTATCATCACCAGCCCTGAGCTGCCTTGCCTTGATGGGTAATTAAGACCTCAACGCTGATAGTGATTGCAATGCCTGAGCAAAATCATGTTGTCACTGTTATTATCAATCAAAAGTTTTTTAAATACTGCAGTTTTTTGTTCCCTGCGGTGTTCTTGTCAAAAGTTTTGGGGCATTCCTTTGACGTTATCACCTGTCCAGTAACAATCTTTTTGAGTGCTGAGTCACTCATTCTAATGCATATCAGGGTTGAGGAGTAAGTGCACGGTCGAATTTGTGAGTTCAAGTGGCTGCTCTTAACTGAATTGCTGGCTTTGTACTTTTTGTTCATGCCTGGATAAGCCTTCATTTAGTCACATAGCATAATAATATATGTGCTTTTTAGTTTCTTTCTCTGCCAGGGAAATGACAGCTTCTTTTCCCTTGAGATAAAATATGTATATATTCATAACTTACAGTCAAAAGAAGCCTAGCTACCTTTAAGTAATAACTTGCATTGGGAGTAATGGATATTTCTTGCACTTTTAGTAAAATTTTGTTGCTTTTCTTTTCTGTGTTTAAATGCTCACCAATCAACATACTTGTGCATGGAAACACAAAAGCACAGTGTGCAGGTACAGCAAGTGATCAGGAAGGCCAATGGAATCTTGGCCTTTATTGCAAAGGGGATGGAGTACAAAAGCAGGGAAGTCTTGTTACAGGGTATTGGTGAGGCCACACCTGGAATCTACGTGCAGTTTTGGTTTCCATATTTAAGAAAGGATATACTTGCTGTGGAGGCCATTCAGAGAAGGTTCACTAGGTTGATTCCGGGGATGAGAGAGTTGACTTATGAGGAAAGGTTGAGTAGGTTGGGCCTCTACTAATTGGATTTCAGAAGAATGAGAGGTGATCTTATCGAAACGTATAAGATTATGAAGGGGCTTGACAATATGGATGCAGAGAGGATCTTTCCACTGATGGGGGAAGACTAGAAGTAGAGGGCATGATCTTCGGATAAGGGGCCGCCCATTTAGAACTGAGATGAGGAGAAATTTCTTCTCTCAGAGGGTTGTGAATCTGTGGAATTCGCTGTCTTAGAGAGCTGTGGAAGCTGGGACATAAAATAAATGTAAGACAGAAATAGACAGTTTCTTAAACGATAAGGGGATAAGGGGTTATGGGGAGTGGACAGGGAAGTGGAACTGAATCCATGATCAGATCAGCCATGATCTTATTGAATGGCGGAGCAGGCTCGAGGGGCCTTATGGCCTACTCCTGTTCTTCTATCTTATATTCTTGTGTTCTTATAACATGGTGGTTGGTGATGCTTGTTTCTGCTGTGGAATCTGTCAATGTCAAATTAGATAGTCGAATGGCAGGTAACTAGCCAACAAACCATGGCACCCCTGTACTAATGTTGTTTTCATGGTTCACAATCACCTAAACTATCTGTTGATTGGTTCGAAATGCAAAAGACTTTGTACATTCAACTGGGAAGTGTCCCAGGGAGAGCAAAGATCTAAGCGATCAGATCTTTGCTCTCCCCGGGACACTTCCCAGTTGAATGTAATAATCTCAGTGTACAGATCGGGACATATGGAGGTAACAGTAGATGGCATTGTGTAGAGCTACACTCACACTGACAAACAAATTGATGAATTTCCATGATTGACAAATGCCTTCCTGTCATTATATGGCAATATGGAGATCCATTTAAAGGGTCTTGGCTTTAAGTATACACAGCCTCAAATGAATAAATGAATTTCCGTATCTAACTTTGCTCTCCTGTTTTCATATGGAAATGGAGGAGGTGTGCAGGCATGTATAATAGGTGGATAATTGTTGCACACTTTTGGCAAGTTGAACCCGTATGCAATGGCTAAACAGAAAATAATTAAACCAATTCTTGTAAATGCATAATTACAAGCCTCCAACTAACAAAGTAGCTTGATTCCAGGAGCAAAACTATAAAGTAATTCAAAAATATGATAGTCAGAGGAATGATTGTGATTAAAACACTACAAACTGCAAATGTTGTAATTATAAAATACAAATAGAAATTCTAGAAATACACATTAGATCTATCAGCATCTGTCAGCATTCAGGTTAACTTTTCAGGTGTAGATCTCCAAAATGTTAAAGTGCCTTTTCTCTTATCAGACTTGTTATGTATACCCTTCATTCTCTGCTTTTTATTGTTTCACCATGCCTTGATAAGTAATGGATAAGTCTAAGGAAGATTGTTTATTCTATCATTAAAGTAGCAATTAGATTTAGCTGTGAAATTCATAAGATAATATATGCCATTGTGCTTTAAACCAATTTTTCCTGAGCAAGTTTACTTACCTCATAAGATGCATAGTTCGCTAAAGATAAATTGCTGAAAGTTGACTGAAGCCTGAGAATAAATTGAGAAGTAAAGTGGTTGATATTGGATCATTCTTCGTAACTCAACATCATCCATACTCCTATAACGTCTAGCTTGATCAGTTCTAGGGAAACTATGTGATTTGGCACACATCAAACATTTTTAAAAGACTTGTATTTATACAGCGCCTTTCATGACTTCAGGACATCCCAAAGTGCTTTACGCCCAATTCAGTACTTTTGAAGTATGGTCACTGTTGTAATGTAGGAAATGCGCCAGCCAATTTACACATGGCAAGCTCCCACAAGCAGCAATGTGATAATGACCAGATAAAAAAGGGGGCAGACAAAAGGCAGGTAACTATAGGCTGGTTAGTTTAACATCTGTAGTGGGGAAAATGCTTGAAGCTATCATTAAGGAAGAAATAGCGGGACATCTAGACAGGAATAGTGCAATCAAGCAGACGCAACATGGATTCATGAAGGGGAAATCATGCTTAACTAATTTACTGGAATTCTTTGAGGATATAACGAGCATGGTGGATAGAGGTGTACCGATGGATGTGGTGTATTTAGATTTCCAAAAGGCATTCAATAAGGTGCCACACAAAAGGTTACAGCAGAAGATAAAGGTACGCGGAGTCAGAGGAAATGTATTAGCATGGATCGAGAATTGGCTGGCTAACAGAAAGCAGAGAGTTGGGATAAATGGGTCCTTTTCGGGTTGGAAATCGGTGGTTAGTGGTGTGCCACAGGGATCGGTGCTGGGACCACAACTGTTAACAATATACATAGATGACCTGGAAGAGGGGACAGAGTGTAGTGTAACAAAATTTGCAGATGACACAAAGATTAGTGGGAAAGCAGGTTGTGTAGAGGACACAGAGAGGCTGCAAAGAGATTTAGATAGGTTAAGCGAATGGGCTAAGGTTTGGCAGATGGAATACAATGTCGGAAAATGTGAGGTCATCCACCTGGGGAAAAAAAACAGTAAAAGGGAATATTATTTGAATAGGGAGAAATTACAACATGCTGCGGTGCAGAGGGACCTGGGGGTCCTTGTGCATGAATCCCAAAAAGTTAGTTTGCAGGTGCAGCAGGTAATCAGGAAGGCGAATGGAATGTTGGCCTTCATTGCAAGAGGGATGGAGTACAAAAGCAGGGAGGTCCTGCTGCAACTGTACAGAGTATTGGTGAGGCCGCACCGGAAGTACTGCATGCAGTTTTGGTCACCTTACTTAAGGAAGGATATACTAGCTTTGGAGGGGGTACAGAAGCGATTCACTAGGCTGATTCCGGAGATGAGGGGGTTACCTTATGATGATAGATTGAGTAGATTGGGTCTTTACTCGTTGGAGTTCAGAAGGATGAGGGGTGATCTTATAGAAACATTTAAAATAATGAAAGGGATAGACAAGATAGAGGCAGAGAGGTTGTTTCCACTGGTCGGGGAGACTAGAACTAGGGGCACAGCCTCAAAATACGGGGGAGCCAATTTAAAACCGAGTTGAGAAGGAATTTCTTCTCCCAGAGGGTTGTGAATCTGTGTAATTCTCTGCCCAAGGAAGCAATTGAGGCTAGCTCATTGAATGTATTCAAGCCACAGATAGATAGATTTTTAACCAATAAGGGAATTAAGGGTTATGGGGAGCGGGCGGGTAAGGGGAGCTGAGTCCACGGCCAGATCAGCCATAATCTTTTTGAATGGCGGAGCAGGCTCGAGGGGCTAGATGGCCTACTCCTGTTCCTAATTCTTATGTTCTTATGTAATCTGTTTTAGTGATGTTGGTTGAGGGCTAAATATTGGCCAGGACACCAGGAGGAACTCCCCTGCTCTTCTTTGAATAGTGCCATGGGATCTTTTACATCCACGTGAGAGGGCAGACAGGACCTCGGTTTAATATCTCATCCGAAAGACAGCACCTCCAACAGTGCAGCACTCCCACAGCCTACATTTCTGTGCTCAAGTTCCTGGAATGGGAATTGAACCGACAACCTTCTGACTCAGGGGCAAGAGTGATATCAACTGAGCTGACACTATATGACACTATTATGTCAAGAGAGCAGTGATGGACTGAGGGAATGCTGCATGAAGTCCACTACTACTGTCCGAGAAAGTATCAGCCCTGTGGTTCATTTCCTCTAAGCTAAAACATTGAGTTTCCTGCTCTTTATGATGCATTTCCCAATATCAACTAGATCCGTTCATCAACTTTAATGTAGTTTGTAGGTCAAATTAGATGGTCCTTCACAGTTTTGTATATTTAGTTCTATTAGTTTTTCAGATTTCCAGTTTGATACTCAGGCCATCAGCACCATTAGTGTGCTTCGAGACAAAAAATGTTTGTACCAAGTTCTGCCAAGGAGTTTAAATACTGCCAATTTACAACAGACTATTCATTAATGCTGATGGTTGCAATCGATACCTTAAAAGCTTGTCATTTAAAAATAATGTTACTTATATTTTTAGGCTTTACCTAGATATATTGTGTTGCTCTAAGTTAAAGACCACTTGCATAAATGAGACCTCACTCTCAACGAGCTGGATTGTGACCAATATGCCCAATATCTGGTAATGTATTGTTGCCTAGGGTCAAACATACTGGACAGGGCACAAATCTTCTGATCAGTCAGAAGAGGTAAAATTAGTATTCTATCCCTTGGCTTAGGCCATAAATTATGGAAAAGGTTTATTAAAAGTAGTTTATTAATACAGTTTTATTAAAACAGCTCACTGTAGTCTGCAGAATGTAACTATTCTAGTTTTGATTTAGGAAATAATAGGGGCATCCGTTCATTAATTCAATATTGGACCTGCGATAGCTTCCTTTAACAATAGTTTACAAAGTTTGTGTTATGTTTGGTTGCAGCAGTGTTGGAGGCCAAAGGGGAAAAGTTGGAGTGAGAATATGAAAGGGATTTTAATTCGTGAACCCTGAAAAGATCAGGTTCAAACTTGTGTTCGGCTTGCTAATCCCCTTAGTTTCTGACAAATTTTGACCCAGATCAATCCCTCTGTCAGCAAAGTTCCCAGCCAGGTTTCTGCTACGTTCAGCAGAGTCCAGTTAACACGGGGTGTCATGCAGCTGTTGCACAGCATTCTTGGTTTAAAAAAAACAAACCAAACACAACATAGAAGCATTACAGTTAAAAAGGAATGCAGTGTATCCAGTGATAGAGTGGGGAAACATTCTGTACATGTTTTGAAACAAAATCAGATTCCTTGCTTTCTAACTGCAATACAATCTGAAAAACTCAATACTCAGAGGTTACAGTGCATGAAATAAATAAAAAGTACAGCAAGGGCCACAGTTTCCTATACACAATGTCATTGCTTTTACTTTGGGTGACTCGGCTCATATCCCATTTCAAACATAATATATTGCAATACACCTTTTTTTTCTCTTTCAGATGCTGTGTACATGTTATGTTTCCAAAGTTCACTGTTTATACTTCAAATTTCCAATATTCACAGAAATCATATGAATTATTAAGTGGTGCCAAATACAACAATTTAGCATTTATATAGCGTTTTGCATGGAAATGCTTTTTTCTGCATTTGTTCACTTGTTAAATATTCCATTTCATTTTGCTGAAACTCAGTACCTTTTATATTAAAAAAAACTAGGCATGCCCCCTGCCATCTTAATATATGATATAATTTTCCTCTTCATGGTGCAAACTTTAGAACACTTTTCAGCTTTAAATTTATTGATACCTGTAGCTATCAAACCTCTGGTGACGAGTCAAGGCCCATAGTGTGCGACAAGCTGCTCTGTTGGCAATGAGCAAGATATTCCTGAGTACAACAAGTCTTGAACTATACTGCGGTATCCTGTATCCGAGTGAAGATACAAAGATTATTAACTGTTGTTATATATTGTATTTGAAATATTTCAGGTCCCCCAGGATGAATGGGGAGGATATCCACTGGGAGGCAAAGATGATGAGATTCCTTGCCGACGGATGAGAAGTGGCAGCTATATTAAGGCGATGGGGGATGAAGAAAGCGGTGAATCTGACACTAGCCCAAAAGATTCACCAAAAGCTGCTAGTCTCCATGAAACCCTAATGAAAGCTGCTGGTCAGAAAGTAGATAATCAGAAGTAAGCATTCCTTTCATTTTCTGTGTTTTTCCGCTAGGAAGCGCAGCATTGGATGGGTATGTGTTGGGTGTTGGGGCAGGTTGGGAGGGTGATTATTGCACCTACGTATCTTATGTGTGATATATGTAATAACTCATAACCAGGAGTGTGCTGTAAGGAAAGAAACCTTTGAGATTCAGATGATGTTATCAATTGCAAGTGCAAAGCCTGAATAATATATGAATACCATCTGAGTCCCAGCACCAGTTGGAAACACCCTGATTGTCAGTAGTGGAGTATTGTGTTCAGTTCTGGGCATCGCAGTTCAGGGAGGATATATTGGCCTTGGAGTGGGTGCAGCGCAGGTTCACCAGAATGATACCAGGGCTAAAAGGGATAAATCACGAGGACAGGTTGCATAGACTGAATCATAGAATAGTACTGCACATTCGGCCCATTAATTCTGCGTTGACTCTTTTGAAGAGTAATCCAGTTAGTCCCACTTCCTGCTCTTTCCCCATATCCCTGCAATCTTTTCTGCTCCGAGTAGTTATACAATTCCCTTTTGAAGGCTACTATTGAATCTGTTTCCACCACCCTATCAGGCAGAGCATTCCAAATCCTAACCACTTATTGTGTAAAAACGTTTTTCCTCATGTCATCTCTGGTTCTTTTGCCAATCACCTTCAATCTGTGCCCTCGAGTTATGAACCCTTCAGGCATTGAAACAGTTTATCTTTATTTACTCAATCTAAATCCGTCATAATTTTAAACAGCTCTATCAAATCTCCTCTGAGCCTTCGCTGCTCCATGGAGAACAATTTCAGCTTTTCCAATTTATCCACATAACTGTATTTCCCTCATCCCTGGAATGATTCTAGTAAATCTCTTCTGTACCCTCTCCAAAGTTTTCACTTCCTTCCTAAAGTGTGGAACCCAGAATTGGACACATATCCCAGCTGCGGCTAAACTTCCTGACTTTTTTACTTGTGTCTCTATTTATAAAGCCCAGGATTCCATATGCTTTATTAACTGCTTTGTTAACCTGTCCTGCCACCTTCAAAGATTTGTGCACAAGATGCCCAGGTATCTTTGTTCTTGCACTACCTTTAAAATGTTAGCATTTAGCAGAGCAGGCTCGATGGGCCTACTCCTGCTCCTATTTCTGATGTTCTTATGGATGGTCTCTCCTCATTCTTCCTGAATTTCATCTGTCTGGGCTTGATTCCTAGAATGAAGAAGATTAAGGGATAATCTAATCAAGGTGTTTAAGATGATTAAAGGATTTGACAGGATAGATATAGAGAAACTATTTCTTCTGGTGGTGGAGTTCAGAACAAGGCCAAGCTCTAACCTTAAAATTAGAGCTCAGCCATTCAGGGGTGATTTCAGGTAGCACTTCTCCACACAAAGTGGAAATCTGGAACTCACTCCCCCAGAAAGCTTTTGAGGCTGGGTCAATTGAAAATTTCAAAACTGAGAGTGACAGCTATTTGTTTGGCAAGGATGTCAAGGGATATGGAGCTAACGTGTATAAATGCAATTAAGATACAGATCAGCCATGATGTAATTGAATGGCAGAATAGGGGTTGAATGGCCAACTCCTGTTCCTATATTCCTATGTAACTGTGGAGTTGGGCGTTAGATTTTTGATGAAGGCACTCAGAACTATCACATGATTTTTATCATGTTGCATGATGGAGGGTGTGTGGCACATGGTCCCTTGACCGTTGAACATGGGATGTGTGGCATATGGTGCAGGGTGTGTGGTGCTTGATGTATGATACACAGGATGTGGTATGCAGAGGCTGAAAGAAGATGATGGAACATAGAGGCAACAAATGATAATATAGAATATGGGTTTCTTTTTAAATCCAGTACATGACTCCTATTTTCCTTGAGTTTTGCTGAGGTTGTGCAAGTGGGCGAGCTAAATTGAGTGATAGCAACAGCAGACCGTGCACTGAAACAGATCCATTTACAACGATATTGCCAAATTATCAATTTGAGTGGGATATTGATTGTGAAAGTTGCTGGAATTTCTGTCTCACACTGGGACAATGAGCACAGGAAACATGATCCCACTAACGTTTCAGAGCTGCAAGTCTGAACTGCTGGAGGGAGGCAGTGATTGAATTTTTTGAATTGTCTTTCATGATCAGCCATGATCTTATTGAATGGCGGAGCAGGCTTGAGGGGCCAAATGGCCTACTCCTGCTCATATTTCTTATGTGCTTATGTTCTTTATTTAATATTTCAGTGAGCTCAACATGGCATATAATCAGTCAGGGAAAAGGTGGTGTTTATTTTAATGATGGAATGTACAACGTATAAAAATCTGTGATAAATACTCCGTGTGCATTTATGAATTTTTGTCTAAAAGCTCCAACAAGTAGAGCATAGAAAGAGAAACTAGTAGCAATGGTCATCAACATCTGAAGGTCTTGGGTGGGATCCTTTATCTAAGTTGACCTGCTGTGCAGTTCTGACTCTCCCTGTTTTTATTTTAGGACACCTTTACACTGAGGCTGCAGTTATTGTGCAAATGCAGCCTAAACCCAGAGGTAGATCACAACCTGACACTGGAGATGTCTCACTCCACTTCATTTCATAGTCACCTGGAGCCTTGAGACTCAACTTCCACAACACACATTTAACATGCTGCTAAACGCTGACATTAAACTTTGACTGTAAATGCACCCGTAGATATCCAGCATTTGTGATTTTTCTTTTTATGTCTACAAGAGGCACTTTGTTTGCGCAGAGCTGCTTATCAGCTATCGGAAGATACAATATCATCCATTTATTTCTTTTACACGGAAAGGATGTGTCATGGTTAAAACCGAGAGATGATTAATGCCTCCAGACAACAGGCTCACCAGATAATTCATGTACAACAACATTGGGAGTTAATTATGATCAGCCGTATAAGTGACACAATTTACTGCTGGCCATGACTTGTTGGCCTAGAAATTGGGGTGTTACTCAGACTACTAAGGCCCAAATTTAATGGACAGGGAGTGCACACATTGCTGATGGGAACTGCACTGACTGTCATATTGGGTAAAGTCAAAAAATATGCATCCTTTACTCACAGCAGAAACAGGCATTAGTCGCTTTGTATGCTGAAATAAGGGGCCTTATGCCTGTTTGAGGCTCCCTGTCAAGATTGTTTTTTCCATTAAGCAGCTCATGCCAGTGTCAGCTGCATTCAAAGAAACTAGTCCGAGAGAGCGCCTGCTAGCACCAACCAAAAAGGTAAAATAACTCACCAGGAGTGCTCCTCCTGAGCCTACATTAAACATAGAAACATAGAAACATAGAAAATAGGTGCAGGAGTAGGCCATTCGGCCCTTCTAGCCTGCACCACCATTCAATGAGTTCATGGCTGAACATGCAACTTCAGTACCCCATTCCTGCTTTCTCACCATACCCCTTGATTCCCCTAGTAGTAAGGACTTCATCTAACTCCTTTTTGAATATATTCAGTGAACTGGCCTCAACAACTTTCTGTGGTAGAGAATTCCACAGGTTCACCACTCTCTGGGTAAAGAAATTCCTCCTCATCTCGGTCCTAAATGGCTTACCCCTTATCCTTAGACTGTGTCCCCTGGTTCTGCACTTCCCCAACATTGGGAACATTCTTCCTGCATCTAACCTGTCTAACCCCATCAGAATTTTAAACGTTTCTATGAGGTCCCCTCTCATTCTTCTGAACTCCAGTGAATACAAGCCCAGTTGATCCAGTCTTTCTTGATAGGTCAGTCCCGCCATCCCGGGAATCAGTCTGGTGAACCTTCGCTGCACTCCCTCAATAGCAAGAATGTCCTTCCTCAGGTTAGGAGACCAAAACTGTACACAATACTCCAGGTGTGGCCTCACCAAGGCCCTGTACAACTGTAGCAACACCTCCCTGCCCCTGTACTCAAATCCCCTCGCTATGAAGGCCAACATGCCATTTGCTTTCTTAACCGCCTGCTGTACCTGCATGCCAACCTTCAATGACTGATGTACCATGACACCCAGGTCTCTTTGCACCTCCCCTTTTCCTAATCTGTCACCATTCAGATAATAGTCTGTTTCTCTGTTTTTACCACCAAAGTGGATAACCTCACATTTATCCACATTATACTTCATCTGCCATGCATTTGCCCACTCACCTAACCTATCCAAGTCACTCTGCAGACTCATAGCATCCTCCTCGCAGCTCACACTGCCACCCAACTTAGTGTCATCCGCAAATTTGGAGATACTACATTTAATCCCCTCGTCTAAATCATTAATGTACAGTGTAAACAGCTGGGGCCCCAGCACAGAACCTTGTGGTACCCCACTAATCACTGCCTGCCATTCTGAAAAGTCCCCATTTACTCCTACTCTTTGCTTCCTGTCTGACAACCAGTTCTCAATCCATGTCAGCACACTACACCCAATCCCATGTGCTTTAACTTTGCACATTAATCTCTTGTGTGGGACCTTGTCGAAAGCCTTCTGAAAGTCCAAATATACCACATCAACTGGTTCTCCCTTGTCCATTCTACTGGAAACATCCTCAAAAAATTCCAGAAGATTTGTCAAGCATGATTTCCCTTTCACAAATCCATGCTGACTTGGACCTATCATATCACCTCTTTCCAAATGCACTGCTATGACATCCTTAATAATTGATTCCATCATTTTACCCACTACCGATGTCAGGCTGACCGGTCTATAATTCCCTGTTTTCTCTCTCCCTCCTTTTTTAAAAAGTGGGGTTACATTGGCTACCCTCCACTCCATAGGAACTGATCCAGAGTCAATGGAATGTTGGAAAATGACTGTCAATGCATCCACTATTTCCAAGGCCACTTCCTTAAGTACTCTGGGATGCAGTCCATCAGGCCCTGGGGATTTATCGGCCTGCAATCCCATCAGTTTCCCCAATACAATTTCCCGACTAATAAGGATTTCCCTCAGTTCCTCCTCCTTACTAGACCCTCCGACCCCTTTTATATCCGGAAGGTTGTTTGTGTCCTCCTCAGTGAATACCGAACCAAAGTACTTGTTCAACTGGTCCGCCATTTCTTTGTTCCCAGTTATGACTTCCCCTGATTCTGACTGCAGGGGACCTACGTTTGTCTTTACTAATCTTTTTCTCTTTACATATCTATAGAAACTTTTGCAATCCGTCTTAATGTTCCCTGCAAGCTTCTTCTCGTACTCCATTTTCCCTGCCCTAATCAAACCCTTTGTCCTCCTCTGCTGAGTTCTAAATTTCTCCCAGTCCCCGGGTTCGCTGCTATTTCTGGCCAATTTGTATGCCACTTCCTTGGCTTTAATACTATCCCTGATTTCCCTTGATAGCCATGGTTGAGCCACCTTCCCTTTTTTATTTTTACACCAGACAGGAATGTACAATTGTTGTAGTTCATCCATGTGGTCTCTAAATGTCTGCCATTGCCCATCCACAGTCAACCCCTTAAGTATCATTCGCCAATCTATCCTAGCCAATTCATGCCTCATACCTTCAAAGTTACCCTTCTTTAAGTTCTGGACCATGGTCTCTGAATTAACTGTTTCATTCTCCATCCTAATGCAGAATTCCACCATATTATGGTCACTCTTCCCCAAGGGGCCTCGCACAACGAGATTGCTAATTAATCCTCTCTCATTACACAACACCCAGTCCAAGATGGCCTCCCCCCTAGTTGGTTCCTCGACATATTGGTCTAAAAAACCATCCCTTATGCACTCCAGGAAATCCTCCTCCACCGTATTGCTTCCAGTTTGGTTAACCCAATTGATGTGCATATTAAAGTCACCCATTATAACTGCTGCACCTTTATTGCACGCACCCCTAATTTCATGTTTGATGCCCTCCCCAACATTACTACTACTGTTTGGAGGTCTGTACACAACTCCGACTAACGTTTTTTGCCCTTTGGTATTCTGCAGCTCTACCCATATAGATTCCACATCGTTCAAGCTAATGTCCTCGCTCCTCCTACATCACCCCCTCTCCCGATCTCCCGCCTTGACACCCAATCTCCACCGTTCCCTCTCCCAGTCCCACATTCCCCTGACCCCCCAATCCCCGGGATAATGGTCTCTCATCCCCGATTCTCATACACCAGCTCCCCATCCCGCTTTCCCTGCCATTCCAATCTTCGCTCCCGATCTCAGCCCCTGAAGGCCGCTGTGATAAAGTAGCAACTAAATTTTCTACTACTCATTGCCAGCGGACTCCATTATTATGAGACACAAAGCCCAATACCTGGGGCGACTCAGGCCTCACCATTCAGTCGCAAGGAAAGTACCCTGCCCCTAACCCCCGCTCCCCCCCCCACCCTGTCCCCATGCACCCAACGATAGGTACACCCGCGTTTCTGGGCCGTTCTATTTGAACCACATGCACTCTAAATAAAAATGTTAAAAACATTGTTCTGCAAAGTTACAAACCTATAATTGTGGTATAAAAATGTAAAGCATTCATATACTTTTGGCCAATTATGGTGCACATGGAGTGGGTTCTTATATTGTAAGAGATAATTTTTAAATAGCTTTTGTCTTCCAAATGTTTTGTATTTGACAGAAGTGTTGCTGAAACGGTGGTGTCAGGTATACCTCTGCCAACAGATGCAGTACCCATCGAGTGGTGATTGCGACCTCCTTTGGTCCAAAAATGGTACTGCAACATGACTCAGATTTGTACTTTGAGGATCGCGGTTCCCTTCGGAGGAGCGGAACATTCGGAACAGCCCCTTGAGCCTGTTCCGCCATTCAGTGAGATTATGGGTGATCTGCATCTCAACTCCATCCTCCTGCCTTAGCTCCCTATCCCTTAATACCCATGTCTAGCAAAAACCTATCGGTCTCAGATTTTAAATGATTAATTGAGCTAGCATCTACTGCTTTGTGTGAAGAAATGTTTCCCAATTCTCTCCTGAATGGCCTGGCTCTGATTTTAAGGTTATGTCCCCATGTCCTAGACTCCCCCAAGAGCGGAAAATGTTTCTCTCTATCAATCTTATCAATTCCTTTCAAAATCCTAAAAATTTCAATCAAATCACCTCTGAACCTTCTACATTCCAGGGAATACAAGCCTGGTTTATGTAATCTCTCCTCATAATCTAACCTTTGGAGTTTTAGTAACACTCTGATGAATCTGCGCTGCACTTCTTCCAAAGCCAATATATCCTTTCTAAAATATGGTGCACAGAACTGTACACAGTGCTTTGTATAGCTACAGCAAAATGTCCTTCCTTTTATATTCTAGACCTCTAGTTATAAAAGCTAACATTCCATTAGACATTGATTCTTTTTTGTAACTGACTACAGGTACAAAGTCCGAAATCCGGAATCCTCAGGACCTGGTTTTGGGGGTTTTCTGGATTTCAGACAAGAAAATCAAAAGTCTGAAATACGGAACCCTCGACTAAACCATGCCGGGTTTTGAGCGGCGAGGTCTGAAATCCGGCATAACCCAAAATCCGGTATGGATTCCGTCGAGGATTCCGGATTTCAGACTTGATTTTCTTGTCTGAAATCCGGAATCCTCGACCAAATCCATGCTGGATTTTGGGTTTTGCCTCAAAAATGTCTGGTTTTCGGACAAAAATTCCATATTCCAGACGACTCCAAAAGCTATGCGCAAAATGTCTGGTTTTTGGACAATTCTGATATTCAGAGTTCCGGATTCGAGACATTGAAGCTGTACTACATTTTAGTAATTTGTGTACAGGACGCCTAAATCTCTTTGGACCAATACTGTTCCTAGATTTTCACCATTTTTAAAAAAAGCTTAGATTTGTCCTTTTTTGGTCCAAAGTGGATGATCTCATATTTACCTCCTTTGAAATCCATCTTCCACAGTTTTATCCATTCACTTAATTTATCATTGGCCCGAAATTTTCGGTTAGCGACGAAGAGACGGCGCTTGCCGCTGACCTCGAAGAAAGCTGCTCACCAAAATCTCGCGATCTCTGTGGCGAAAACATTAGCTTTCTCGACCTTACTTTAATTATAGCGCGCTCAAAAGGAGATCTTCAGTGTACAGCAGCAGTGATGTCATCAAACTCTCTAAAGCAGCCAATCACATTTAAAAATTCACATAGACAACAAACCAGGAAATAAAACGTAGCTTTTGTCATTAATTTTTTTTAAACTTTACAGAGAACAGAATAAAAATTGAGACGTACGCATGGGGTTAAGGAATAGAAACTAAAATATCATAAACGACTTTAAATTTTCTTTTATATTTTTTATTATTTTAAAAATCTAGTTAGTTTTTGTTATGTATGTGGACTTGTATTTACTCTGTACAGCCACTAGCGGGCTCATTCCCTGGAGTCCCAAGGGATCCCATAATTCTTTTGAGGAAATTTAAGGCACAGGTATTTAAGGAGGCTTCATAGGTTGGAGAGGCACTCTGGAGATCTGCAATAAAAGATTAAGGTCACACTTTACTTTGAGCTCACAGTGTTCAGTCTGACTCTTTCTCCATACACAACAACTGGTGACGAGATACAAATAGCGAACCCAAAGATGCAGAGAACAGTGGGAATCCTGGAGAAATTTCGGAGGGAATTGATTGGGAAACATTTGTGGAGTGATTCGACCAATACTTTGTGGCCAACGAGCTAGATGGGGAAGCGAACGCTGCCAAATGAAGGGCGATCCTCCTCACCGTCTGTGGGGCACCAACGTCTGGCCTCATGAAGAATCTGCTCACTCCAGCGAAACCCACCGAGAAATCGTACGATGATTTGTGCACACTGGTCCGAGAGCATTTGAACCCGAAGGAAAGCTTTCTGATGGCGAGGTACCGGTTCTACACCTACAAAAGATCTGAAGGCCAGGAAGTGGCCGAGCTAAGACGCCTTGCAGGACATTGCAAATTTTGGCATTTGGTGGACATTTGGAGCACATGCTCAGAGACTTTTTCATACTTGGCATTGGCCACAAACCATGCTTCGCAAACTTTTGACTGTAGAGACCCCAACCTTGAGTAAGGCCATAGCAATAGCCCAGGCGTTCATTGCCACTAGTGACAATACGAAGCAAATCTCTCAGCACACAAATACTGCTACAAGTACTGTGAACAAAGTGATGTTGTTTTCGAATCATAACGTACAGGGCAGGGCACACATACCTGCATTTGCACATCCGCAGATGACTCAGAGTCCACCATCAAGGATGATGAATGCAAGACCATTAACATCTTGTTGGCGCTGCGGGGGTGATCATTGTTTCCATTCATGCCGATTCAACGAGTACGTTTGCAACAATGGGACACCTCCAACGAGTGTGCAGGCAACCTGCAAAGCCTGTTAAATCCGCAAACCACCATGTTGCAGAGGAGGACCGATCCACGGAGGATCACGACAGACCAGAGCCTCAGATAGAGGAGGCAGAGGTACATGGAGTGCACACATTCACCACGAATTGTCCCCCGATAATGCTGAATGTTGAACTAAATGGACTCCCGGTGTCAATGGAGCTGGACACGGGCGCGAGCCAGTCCATCATGGGCAAAAAGACTTTCGAAAGGTTGTGGTGCAATAAGGTCTCAAGGCCAGTCTTAACTCCAGTTTGCACGAAACTAAGAACTTACACGAAAGAACTGATTCCTGTAATCGGCAGTGCTACCGTAAAGGTCTCCTACGATGGAGCGGTGCACAAGCTACCACTCTGGGTGGTACCGGGCAATGGTCCCACGCTGCTCGGCAGGAGCTGGCTGGGAAAGATACGCTGGAACTGGGACGACATCCAAGCACTATCGCCCGCTGACGACAGTTTGTGTGCCCAGGTCTTAAACAAATTTCCTTCGCTGTTCGAACCAGGCATTGATTGAAAAAGAAGCGTTAGCGTGTGTCTATGGAGTAAAGAAAATGCATCAATACCTGTTTGGGCTAAAATTCGAATTGGAAACGGACCATAAGCCACTTATATCCCTGTTTTCCGAGAGTGAAGGGATAAATACCAACGCATCGGCCCACATCCAGAGATGGGCGCTCACGTCGTTACATACAACTACGCCATCTGCCACAGGCCAGGCACAGAAAACTGCACCGGTGCTCTCAGTAGGCCGCCATTGCCCACCACGGGGGTGGAAATGGTACAGCCTGCAGATCTAGCCATGGTTATGGAAGCATTTGAGAGTGAGCAATCACCCGTCACTGCCAGGCAGATCAAAACCTGGACAAGCCAGGACCCCTTATTATCTCTAGTCAAAAGCTGTGTGCTTCACGAGAGCTGGTCCAGTGTCCCAGTGGAAATGCAGGAAGAGATAAAGCCGTTCCAGCGGTGCAAAGATGAAATGTCTGTACAGGCAGACTGTCTTCTGTGGGGCAATCGAGTTGTGGCCCCCAAGAAGGGTAGAGACACCTTCATCAATGACCTCCACAGTACCCACCCAGGCATCGTAATGATGAAAGCGATAGCCAGATCCCACGTGTGGTGGCCCGGTATCAATGCGGACTTAGAGTCCTGCATTCACAGATGTAATACATGCTCGCAGTTAAGCAATGTACCCAGGGAGGTGCCGCTAAGTTTATGGTCTTATCCCTCCAATCCGTGGTCTAGGGTACACATTGACTATGCAGGCCTGTTTTTGGGTAAAATGTTCCTTGTGGTTGTAGACGCGTACTCCAAGTGGATTGAATGTGAGATAATGTCGGCTAACACGTCCGCTGCCACTACTGAAAGCCTGTGGGTCATGTTTGCCACACATGGCTTACCCGATGTCCTGGTGAGCGACAACGGGCCATGTTTTACAAGTGCTGAATTCAAAGAATTCATGACCCATAACGGGATCAAACATGTAACATCTGCCTCGTTTAAACCAGCATCCAATGGTCAGGCAGAGAGAGCAGTGCAAACCATTAAGCAGGGCTTGAAGAGGGTAACTGAAGGCTCACTGCAGACTCGCCTATCCCGAGTCCTGCTTAACTACCGCATGAGACCCCACTCACTCACTGGGATCCCACCTGCTGAACGTTTGAAAAGAGCACTTAAGACAAGGCTCTCGTTAGTTCACCCTGATCTACATGAACAGGTAGAGAGCAGGCGGCTTCAACAAAGTGCATACCATGATAGCGCAAATGTGCCACGCGAGATTGAAATAACGATCCTATATTTGTATTAAATTATGGGCAAGTCCCAAGTGGCTTCCCGGCACTGTCGTGGCCAAAGAGGGGAGCAGGGTGTTTCAGGTCAAACTTTCAAATGGACTCATTCACCGGAAACACTTGGACCAAATCAAACTCAGATTCACAGACTATCCTGAGCAACCCACCTTGGACCCCACCTTTTTTGATCCCCCAACATACACACCAGTGGCAATCGGCACCACGGTTGACCACGAAGCAGAACCCATCATCTACAGCAGCTCAGCAGGGCCCAACTCACCAGACAGCCCAGCAAGGCCAGCTGCACAGCAGCCCAGCGAGGGCCCAACAAATGATTCAACAACACCAGCTTTCACACCGAGATGATCAACCAGGGCAAGAAGGGCCCCAGATCGACTCACATTGTAAATAGTTACACTATTGACTTTGGGGGCGGGGGGGTGGGGGGAGTGTTTACTTGTGGACTTGTATTTACTCTGTACAGGCACCAGAAGGCTCATCCCCTGGAGTCCCAAGGGATCCCATAATCCCTTGGGAGCGCAGGTATTTAAGGAGGCTTCACAGATTGGAGAGGCACTCTGGAGACCTGCAATAAAAGATTACGGTCACACTTTACTTTGAGCTCATAGTGTTCAGTCTGACTCTTTCTCCATACATAACAGTTTTATCATAATGGAGAAATTTGAATTCCATTAATATAAAATTAGTTTTTCAGGGCCAATGTTCTGCAGTCAATATGCCATTAAAATCCCAGTTACACACCTTTTAACAAAGCTTAACTTTTTATGTGGTGTTTAGCAGGGATATTTGCGCAGAAAAGGGGAAGTTTTCGCCAGTTCAGGTGATTTCACTGATGCCAGCTATGGGGAGTTCCACAGGTCAGCCTGTGGCGGATCAGGGAATGACTGATCGCAACTTCAGGATCCACATTTATTTGTGCATGCACTAAATCCTGAAGTTACAGTCAGTTTCAGAGGAGTAATGACGGCAAACACTGACCATGTAGCCGACATTATCACCGCAAAATTTGTAATTTTAAGCTCCCATCTACATTACTTACTTTGCCATCAAGCTTTGTGTCATCGGCAAACTTGGATATATGGCTCCCTATTGTTGTTATTTAAATATAGTGAATAGTTTAGGTCCCTGCACAGATCCTTGTGGAAAATCACTAGTCAATTCCTTCCAATTGGAGTACATGCCCTTTATCACTACTCTCTGTCTTCAACCACCTAACCAATCTGCTAAACAGGTCATTAAATTACCTTTAAGTCCATGAGCTTTAATTTTAGCCAACAGGCTCTTATGTGGAGTGGGTCGGCCACTTTGGCCTAGACATTGGTCTGAGCACCAGCGTGCACCTGAACGGAGAGGCCCAAGGAGCGATGTAAATTGGTCCTGGGGCCTCAATAGCATATTTAGTCACTCCTCCACAGGCAGCTCATCCGAACAAAGAGATCGATGTCAGGCCTCCTGCCTTGCTGGCAAAAGCTAAGTGCAGGGAGGGAGGGATTGGAACAGGCTATTGGTTGGAGGGGGGTGGAGGCAACTGTGGGGTGAGCACTCTTGCTTCTCCTGACTACACAGGATCTTTTTTGTTAAGAAAAAAATTCACCTAACTTTCATTGGCGGCTGCGGGGAATTCTGAGTGGAGCAGGTCCATCTTGACTAATTTCTGAATGGGGTCCTTCAAAGGGCTCCTAATTTACATACTTGAGGGGCCTAAATCCTGTTTTAGCTGTCCGCCTGAAACATGGATGCAACGCATACCAATTTCGACCATTGCTTTGTAATTGGGCTCTGCGATACATCAGAACTGGAATCGTACCTTTGTGAAATTAGCAGACAAGAGAATGCAGTACAAATGTGCTAACTCATTTGTTACCAATATTGCACTGCCCCACTTCAACCTAAGTATTTTAATTTGATTTACAGAATTTCTTAATAAAAATATTAGTTAGATTTGTATTGTAAGATTTGTGTTAAAATAATTTGCTTAATTTATTAACAATTTAAAAGGAGTATTGGTGCTTATCAGATTGAGATCCAATTCGCTAGTAATGTTTTGAAGTTATTTCTGAACCTCATTAGTCCACTATTATTTTTCTGAGTTAGTCCAATTTAAATTGATTTAAACTTGAGATGTCCTTTCAGCTATTATTATCAGGTAGCACCTGAAGCTATCTAATAACAATTGTGATGCAAGATAAAAGATTAAAAGATATGAATTTGGGAACCTGGATGTAAAAAGCTCTCTCCCTTTCTCTGTGACCCCACTCTCTGTGATCCCACTTTCTCTGTGACCCCACTTTCTCTATTCCTCATATCTTCTCACCACAAAGCTCTTAGATTGGTTCAGGAAATTGAAATAAAAGCTATCCGTATAAGAAACCATTGGGACCAGTTGATTTATTGTTGTAGATGTTCTGAATCGGACACTGCAATTACGTATCTTTGTAACGTATATGAGTGGCCTGAATGATAGCCCAAAGTTCATAGGTTTTTAAATTCATGAGGTCAATTCATCAGTAAAGGGCAATCCCAGCTTTGGTGTTTAGACAAATAATTAATAAAGGTCCTGTCTTAGCTGAAGAACAAAAGGGAAAAAAAACAAAGGGAAGTAAATGCAATAAGCAATTGTTTTGACAACAAGATTCAAACTAAGATAAGTCTCTACATTATTAATTTCTCAACGAATTACGATGAACCGACATTGCTAATGCATATTAAAGGAAAGCCAACCAGAATAAGGACTTTATGGAGGATGGCGAGCATTGGAGTAATCAAGTCTGGAGGTGACAAAGTCTGAGGCGGGCAATATTATGTAGGTACAAGTAAGGGATCTTTGTGATAGGAAAATGGAGTTGCAAGCTCAGCTCATGGTTGGACAGGACTCTGAGGTTTTAAATATTTTGGTTCAGCTTGAGACAGTGGCAGAGGAGGGGAATGGAATTGGTGGTGAGGGTACAGAATGTGTGGCAAGGTCTGAAAACAATGGCTTTGGTCTTCCCAATGATTGCTGAAAGAAGTAATGGCTTGCTTATCCAAGTCTAGATGTTGGATAAGCTGTCTAACAGCACAGAGGCAGTGAAGGGGGTTGAGAGGGATGGTGGATTGGGCCAGCTGGGTGTTATTGATGTAACAAATATTCTTAACAAATTTTCCTGAAAGAAAAGAACATACATATATGTTGTGAAACCACTGTATGGTACTTATAGAGGAATGCATTAGGGAATATTTTGATTCATTGGGGTAGTCAGTACATTGTGCTCACATTGAGAAGAGCACACTGCATTGGGTGAGGATTATTTGATCACAGTCCCTGGGTTTTGGCTTGCTCGAGGGACATCAAAAATCTTACAAATACAGTGATGGGCCTTGTAAGGTTGGGGCATGCTGGAACACACAGAAGGGGTTGTTAGTTTGCAGCTCTGATTTTCTTGGAGGATGATCAGACTCTATGTGGGGGATTTCAAACATGATATGACAATGGATCAACCTAGCTAGGTCTGCTCCTCCACAGCGGCCAGATTATGACCTTTCAACAAAAGGCAGATAAAGTCGACACCAACCAGCATTACCTATTGCACTACCTCCAAATAAAACAGCTCCTAGTCAAGCTTAGGAAACACCCAAGTGAGCCAATCCTTCTGACAAATCCCACAATCACATCTCAACCCTATTTTTTGCTTCCAGATCGTAAGACAAAAGGGAAAGGCTTAAAGAGGCCCGAGTGATATCTATGCTAGCTCAAGATAATATGTCAAGCATACCATATTAGGTCCCTCGATTCCACCCCTCCCTGGAAGATGAATGCTGGTGGGGCTGAGACCAGAGGGGCATACTACTGCTACACATATCCTGTGGAGGAATTTGAAGGCATAAATAGTATGAAATGCCTCCCAACATCTACGGATTTAAGCCTCTGCCTGGTGGCTTACCCACGAGAGAATACATCCCTGCTGCAACCCACAAGCTCGTTTTACTACCATTGCTAATGGTAGTAGATGATATGTTCCCCCTACTGTGGCAGAGCAATGCTCTCCCAATGACTCTATCTCAATATTGATGTGTTGACTCTGCCTGGGATTTGGGCAATATCAGGCAGTTTTAAACCAGTCCTGGCACTAGACTATATTTTAATCTGTATTGCTTGTTCTAAAATCAAATTCCAATTGGCACTCAACCAGCACAGAGTACATGAAACAGAGGCTTCAGATGTGGAATCAAACAATAATGAACAAATTGAAAGAACATTGGCATTGCTGGGAACTTACTGCCATCCAGAGACCCCTGCAGTAAACATTCCATGCCAGCTTTAATTTGATTAGGGTGGTTAGAATCATAGAATTGTTACAGCACAGAAGAAAGCCATTTGGCCTGTCGAGCCCATGCCGACTCTCAGCTAGTCCCACTCCCCTGCCCTTTCCCCATAGCCCTGCATTTTTTTTCCTTCAGATACTTATCCATTCTCTTTTGAAAGTTAAGATTAGGTCTGCCTCCACTATCCTTTCAGGCTGTGCATTTCAGATCTTAACCACTTGATGCATAAAAAAGTTTTTTCTTACATCATCTTTGGTTCTTTTGCCAATCACGTTAAATCTGTGTCCTCTGGTTCTCGACCCTTCAGCCAATAGGAACAGTTTCTCTCTATCTACTCTGTCCAGACCCCTCATGATTTTGAACACCTCTATCAAATCTCCTCTCAGTCTTCTCTGCTCCAAGGAGAACAACCCCAGCTTCTCCAGTCTATCCACGTAACTGAAGTCCCTCAGTCCTGGAATTATTCTCGTAAATCTTTTCTGCACCACCTTTAAGGCCTTCACATCCTTCCTAAAGTGAGTTGCCCAGAATTGGACACAATACTCCAGTTGGGACTGAACCAGTGTTTTATACCGGTTCATCATAATGCCTATTTATGAAGCCCAGGATCCCGTAAGCCTTTTTAACTGCTTTCTCAACCTGCCCTGCCACCTTCAACGATTTGTGCACACATACTCTTAGGTCTCTCTGTTCGTCCACCCCCTTCAGGATTGTACCATTTAGTTTATGTGTTCTCTCCTCATTCTTTCTACAAAAATGTATAATTTGACACTTTTCCACATTAAATTTCATTTGCCACATGGCCATTTCACCTGAAGTCTATCACTCTCCTCCTCGCTGTTCACTATACTTCCAAGTTTCATGTCATTCGCAAATTTTGAAATTGTGCCCTGTACACCCACGTCCAAGTCATTAATATATATCAAGAAAAGCAGTGATCCTAGAACTGGCCCCTGGGAAACACCACTGTATACCTTCCTCCGATCCAAAAAACAACCGTTCACTACTCTGTTTGCTATCACTTAGCTAATTCCGTATCTATACTGCCACTGGCCCTTTTATTCCATGGGCTTCAACTTTGCTGACAAGCCTATCATGTGGCACTTTGTCAAACGCCTTTTAGAAATCCATGTACACTACGTCAACCGCATTACCCTCATCAACGCTCTCTGTTACCTCATCAAAAAACTCGATCAAGTTGGTTAAACACAATTTGCCTTTAACAATTCCGTGCTGGCTTTCCTTAATTAATCCACCCTTATCCAACTGGCTGGCCTGTAGTTGCTGGGTTTATCTTTACACCCTTTTTTAACAAAGTGTAACATTTGCAATTCTCCCATAATCTAAGGATGATTGGAATATTATGGCCAGTACCTCTGCGATTTCTGCCCTCAATTCCCTCAGCTTGCTAGGATGTATCCCATCCACTCTTGATGATTTATCTACTTTAAGTACAGCCAGCCTTTATAATACCTCTTTATCAATTTATATCCTGTCAAGTATCACCACTACCTCCTCCTTCACTATGTCTATGGCAGCATCCTCTTCCTTGGTGAAGACAGACCTGGCAATTGACCCCCCTGCGGAACCCTCACACAGAAGCCGAGCAACGATATAATAAGAGGCATATAGCTACACATAATATTATCGAAAAGATAATTGGAGTGCTGAAGCAGCGCTTTCGATGCTTGGACCACTCGGGAGGCAGGCTGCAATGCCACCCTGAGCAGGTTGCTCAGTTCACAGTGGTGTGCTGCATGTTGTATAATTTAGCCATCGTGTGGGGACAGGAATTGCCACAGGGGACTGCGGGACCACCTGAGGAGAGAGTGCAGGAGACGGAGGAGGAAGAAGAGGAAAATGAGGGGGAGGAGGATGACGAGGAGCTTCCAGATGAACCCATGGCACCATCTCGCCCCCCCCCCCAGACCGAACACCACAGCCGAGGTCACGTGGAGCGTATGTCACTGCAAAATTGTTACGTCAGCAGCTCATAAATGAATGCTTTGCTTGAATGTGGAGAGCTGCGTTATGGGACCCTGATGACTGTTACCCCAAAAGTTTGACACTGTACAAGAATGGTTAAATTCAATTCAAACTTTTATGCAAAAATCTCAAAAACATACAACAATTTTAAAACTTTAAAACTATAAAACAACTAACAATTTTAACAACTTTAATAACAACTTTAACAATAACTTTAATAACAACTTTAACAAAATTTTAACAACTTTAAAAGCAGTTTTAACAAAACTTTTACCACTTTAATAAACTTTCACAAATCAAACTTCAATTATTCAATGAACAAGTACAACAAAAAGACCCTTTACTGTCCTCGGCCACGACCTAGGTACCATCCTCGACTGCGTGATACACCACCCTTGGGACTATTTCCCCCCTTTCTTATTCACACCCTTTCCTTTCCCACTGCCCGTGAGCCTGGACCTCGCCGTGCTGTTACCAAACCGGCGTGCAGCACCGCACCCAGAGTACTGTTGCTGTCGTTGGGGCTCAGATATTGAAGGTGCAATAAAAGGGGCCTCAGGGGAAGCTTGCGATGTGGATGCCATGGCTTCAGGGCTGGAAGATGATGTCAGCACCCCACCCTCAGGTACTGTCGAACTGACTACAATGGCACGGGGTGGCTTCCGCGCCATGTCCCGATCCCGTCGATTGCCGCATGGCTTCGACGCTGTCGGCGGACCGCTCCATCGTGGTGATCATACGTGACATATCCTCCGACTGCCGCTCTGATAGAGCCGCAATGTTTATGGCTATCGTAGTTGTAGCCTTGAGCAACTCTTGACCTATGTCGACGCTGGCCTGTGACAGACGCACCTAGTCCTGGTACACGCCTACAGCAACCGACCTCTTCTGCACCAACTTCCGTTGCTGCGGCAAAGGCGCTGTAATACTGGGGGTGCCTTGCTGTGCATGGCTTGGTCCCGCAGAATCAGAGGAGCCATGGGGAATCCCCTGAATACAGACTCCATGGTGGAGGATGTTCCAGCTGGCCCACATGGAACTGGTGTATCCTCCTCCATCTCCACCCCTACCTCCACCTCCACTGGCTCCAGGATCAGCAGCTCTTCCTCTTCCTCTTCATCTTCGTCTTCCTCATCTCTGCCAGTGGTGAAGTCAGGAGAGGGCAGGGTGACACCAGAGGTGGAGGCAGTGGGTCTCTCTGTGTCGGTATGGTCTGAATCATCCGAGTCTGGAAGTACCAAACAACATTTAAAAAGCTTGGCACAGGGGAAGGGTCAGGGACTTATCGCAGTCTATCTTAAATGTCCAGTATTGCATTACATATCACAGCCAAACACATTACATACCACCAACATTGCAGTACATCACATGAGGCCAACATTACAGTACAATAAATTTACATTACATTACATCAGGCCAACATTACAGTTATAGTTACATTACATGACATGAGACGGCCGCAACACAGACTGGATTGTATTCACCTTACCATCCTGTGTGAGTGGGTCAGCTCCAATGCCGGGGACAGGTCACGGATTTCAATGTCAGTCAGAGGCTCCTGGATCGTGGGTCCTCCCCCTGTATGTCGCTGATCGGCTGCTATTGCAGATGTCTTCAGGACTGATGTTACACAGATCAGTGGGCATGATGAGGCAGTGCCCAGTAGCGAGGACATGGAGGGAAAGGTCACAGATTTCTGTTCCTGTCTCTTAGTCGTTAATCCCACCCCCATTCTGATGTTGTGTTCGATGACTTCACAGGGGCCGCGTATTGTGGCTGATTCATCGTCTATCTGAAGATATACAGCTTGTTCCTCTCAGAATGCTTAAACTTTATTATCAGTATACTGGCCTCGCAACCTGCCTCCAAGTCTTAGTTCCCCAGCCTTTTAGATATTTGGGTCTCTTAGCAGCCAGCTTTCTTATCTAGGTAAGTGTCACCTCTTGACCTGGGAGTTACAGCTAAGAGAACTTCAGCATTTTCTGTCTCTATGCTTCCTTTGTTCACTATAATAGCAGGAACAAGATACAATCCCCACCCCTTTCCTTCACATTGCTCGCTAGCTAAAATGTTAATGCAAAGACATCTGAGATACTTGAACATTTAAACCACTGTAAAATATACTAACATCTCCCATTAACACAGGGAATACAGTCATTCCCTGACTCCTCAATGTCAGTGTCAGCTGTGGCTCAGTGGGTAGCACATTTGCCTCTGAGTCATGAAGGTTGTGGGTTCAAGTCCCACTCCAGGGACTTGAGCACAAAATCTAGGCTGACGCTCCAATGCAGTGCTGAGGGAGTGATGCACTGTTGGAGGTGCCGTCTTTCAGTTGAGACACTACACCGGGGCCCTGCCTGCTCTTGCAGGTGGACATAAAAGATCCCATGGTACTATTTCGAAGAAGAGCAGAGGAATTATCTCCGGTGTCCTGGTCAATATTTATCCCTCAATCAACATCACTAAAACAGATTATGTGGTCACATTGCTGTTTGTGGGAGCTTGCTGTGTGCAAATTGGCTGCTGTGTTTCCTACATTACAATAGTGACTACACTCCAAAAGTAATTCATTGGCTGTAAAGTGCTTTGAGACGTCCGGTGGTCATGAAAGGCACTATATAAATGCAATTCTTTCTTTTTCTTCGCTTCCCTTCCCTTCCCTTTCCTTCCTTTCCCTTTTCTTCCCTTTCTTTCTTCCCTTTCCTTCCTTTCCTTTCCTTTTTCATGTCATACAGCATTACCAAAGGGTAAGCACATGGACTGCATGCACACACACATAATTGCAAACACGCAAACAGTGGCTGAAGTGAACTGTGTCCAGAGAGTGTTTTGGTATGATGTTGGATAATGTATCAACAGGTGATATGAATTTGTAAAGACAATGTATAAGAAGGTGTCAGTGTAAGAGGGAGCCTGGTGTACAGCCTTCTCATGCTCCGCAGGTAGATCTTCAGGGACTTGTTGTTCACGGAACTTATCGACTGACTGTTGTGCCGCATTCAGCAGATCCTAAAGACTTTTGTTTGATCTTCTAGAGCACCTATCAAGGCATTTGAAATGCTGCTTGAGGATGCCTCTGGCACATTCTACCTGTATTATGATCCACATCATTGCATGCACTTTATCATACCTGTGCTCCACAGCTTCTTGTGGCTGTCTGAGTTGTATCATGAGCTATGGCTGCAAACAATAACCTTTCTCATCCAGCAGCTAACCTTGTATTCTTTCTGACTCAAATAGTGGAGAAACCATGAAATGCCATACGGTAAAAGGATTGTAATTGTTGCCTGGGAACAGGACATTGGCCCTCATTATTCTGTGCTGATTGCCCCATCAATAACAATCTAGACTCTGGGAAATCCCGCTATCTGGAAAGAATGTACAGTCCTTCCATGCTTTTGCTGGTTGTCCACAGGGTATGTGTTAAACCGATATATTGCTGAAAACAACACAGCAATCACTCACTTTATGCATTGCATTGTGATTAATGCACTCTGTTGAAGCCTGGAATGAACTTGAAGTGTAAAAGTCGAGGGATGTAGTGACTTTGACAGCCATTAACAGTGCTGTGCCTGTGGTAGAATTTGCAAGCTTACGAACATACAAAATTAACGGGCAAGAAAAGACTAGCAGGTCCATCAAGCCTGCCTTGCAGCATGATGGCCAGACCATTGTGGCTAAACGCTTCTTCCCACCGCCCTTACCCCATACCTTGCCCATCGCCCCACCTCCCACCCACCCCCGCAGCCATATAATCTCCTGGGCGAGGCAAAAAACTGAGTAAAAGTGCTAATAAGGGAAATTATAGTCGGGAAAATTCCTCTCTGATCCCCTCAGGTAATCGAAACCAGTCCCGGATATCATGTGGACCACGTGTTCTGTATAGACACTGTGGTGGCTGGTGTGCAACGGTCACCACATGATAAAATAATCCACGCACAGGCATCTTCCACCCTTCAGGATGTAGTTCAGGACCTGGAATATTAGGTCCCGGAATATTAGGAACACCTGTGAACTTATCCTTTTTTGGCGTGGAAGCAAGTCATCCTCAATTTGAGGGACCGCCCATGATGATGATGATAGACACTGCTATATGATGCAGTCTCTGCCCCAGTCAGGAACTGGTCCAGCTCCCTCTTGAAGGCATGTGGACAGTCAGCATCCACCACACCATGATCAAATCACTGTTAATCAGGAGTCCAGGCCCTGATGCATTCTAGTATAGATTACTATAGATTACTATACTAGAATCTATAACTAGTATAGATTAGGACATGTCATTTTGGTAGTGATGCTCTTGTTCTTTGTGGGAGTGATCTTTGGGGTGTGACACAAAGTGAAACAGTGTAACTAATGTTAGCAGAGATACCAGATTACATTTTTGAATGTATCAGTACCATGCAAACCATTTTCCACTGGGCATCTAAACAGATATTCATTTTGCACATGAATTATGTTGATCATAAACATGTTGGAAAAATATTTCAGCCTGTTCATGATTTTCCTTTTTTAAACTGAATGCAGCGATGACAGCAAAGCATTGCATCCCTTATCATTGCCATGCCCAGTAAAATATGCTTCAGACCCCTGTGCTTCTTCTGAATACAGATAAAGCTGTATCTTAAATGGGACGTGCGTTCAGCTGTGTGATATCATATTATGCAGGGGAGCAGGTTAGAATTCATTAACTAATAGTATTTTTAATCTGACCAGCACTTTATTACTTGTTTAGAATTCCATGTTGCCCTGTACTCTAGCACTATTAGAGTTCAATTGTTAAAACCTCTCAATACTGCCAAAGCACACTAAAGTATTTTAATCAGACTGTTATGACCAGCAGTAATAAATATACTTAATTTCCTCAGATGCTAATTCCCTAATGTCTGTCCAGAACATAGTCTTCAAGGCAAAGTTCTTCACCTACAGTTGTTAATGCAATTCCTGCAAATTATTGGGATTAGTATGGAGCGTGCAAGTGGGGATCCAGAAAACCAGGCCAGGAATCTCTTTCACAGGACTCCTGCCTGATTCATGTGATGTTCTAGCTGATCCCTTTTGGCTGGCCATTAATTTAGATACAGTCCCCACCATGTACACCCGCCCACACATATATAGGGCCAATGGCACTAACCATTCACCATTTCCACTGAAGTCAATTGCAAAGACATTGGACATTAAGCGCGCTGTCTGTTTCGGGCAGCAGCAGATCAGACTTGCCGTATTCCATACACGTGTATCCCACAAAACTCTAATTCATTGTACCATTTAAGGATTCTACTACAGTTGCATACTGTTGTCCTGAAAGTTATTTCTAATTATGAGCTGCGTAATTCCCAGCAGCATTGAATTTCTCTAATGAGTAGTGCTGTCCAATTAGAATTAGTACTATAAATCATTTGTTTCTTAGTCGTTTGCAATGCGGTTTCGCCTGAACTTAATGCGTTACCCCCTTGTTGTATTTAAGTCATTATTGTTACTATAATTGACAAGCAGGCAGCTAAAGAAAGCAAGAATTGTAGATGCCGCTTTACTGTCCACTTCATACAGTGGGCAAATCGGGTTAACACCAATGCGCCTGCTATAAGTTGTGTATTATGATGCAGTAAAATGTATGTTAAACCACAACACAATTCCATGTCTGTTTAAGATGGGAAATCGTGCTGTGCCCTCTGCATCCCCTGCGGAGTAAGCGTAAAGGGGAGCTCCAGCTGCAATGGAGCTTCGAAACAGACCGTTTTTCTTTCCATTTTCATCTTTCGTACTTATTTTTACTGTTCTTTCAGAATTGTTATTTGTTTCCTCAATTGTTTTAAAGTTTATTCTTCAAATGAATACATTTTGTTATCAATAAATTTGTAGTCTGGGTTTGTCAATAATGTAATTACACCAATGACGAACATCCAGGAGAAAAACTACACAAGAGAATGCAATCAAAATTCTTTGTAATGGTTTAATTTTTATAAAGGATGTTGACGCTCCCAAGAGTGGTGTAATTATTCCTTAAAGTAGTATAAAGGAAATAAACATTTTAATGGTTAATAAACTACTATATAACATTTTAGACAGTAATAATGTGAAGAAAGAAAATGGATCCTATATAAAGAAGGGCCGTAGATTTATGTTATACTTTTATAGAACTCTACAGCTGTATTTATTTTGGTAAAATTACACCAACTTGCAAAGCAAAAAAACCTGACATACGTTGTATTTTTTCCAGTTGAATTTGTTTCTGGGTATATTAACATCACTGTTTTCATTCACTCTCATTACATTACAATCCTACATTACTGTGACTACACTTCAAAAGGACTTAATTGGCTGCAAAGCACTTTGGGATGTCCAGAGGGCTTGAAAGGCACTATATAAATGCAAATCTTTCTTTATATCTTTCATTCCCTGACTTTGTGCTTCTACCTTGTTTTCTTTTTATTTGCAGCCAGAGCTACCTACAATCTGGGATTGAGGTGACCATCAACCACAGTTTAGATCCTGCCGCCAACGAGAACTCCCCCAAGTTTCGCTCGAGAAATCAGAGCTACATGAGAGCTGTGAGCACCCTGAGCCAAGCTAGCTGTGTCAGTCAGGTGAGGTCTTGACCTTAAGAAACAAACATCTCCCCATTCTCAGCTTCTTAATACGAGTCAACGTCAGAAGCCATTTGCTGCCCTGATCAATCTCAACAGAGATTAAACAAGGACAGAATTAAGACTGTGAAGGGAAAGCCTTGATCAAAACAACGATATGTAATTGTGTGCATTCAAAATCAGCTTTTCCCAACAAGGTGAATGTTATCATTTATCAATTTAAAATAAGTAAATGCTCCTTGATCTAAATAGTTAAAAAGCCATTTATTTAGCACGAGGGATGAACACAGATTCAGGCTGATTTAAATTAATCCAGATTCAACTAAACTAAAACCACGCTCTGATTATAAGAATTCAGTTTTGTTCCTTTTTCCCACAAAAATAAAAAACCTTGTGAGATTTTTGTATTTTGTTGACTAAATAAGGCAATTTGAAAAGAATTCCTCTTATTTTGTGCGATTGCAGCAATGAGAACATCATGTTATCGACCTCGAACAAAATGGCAGGCGAGGAGCATGAACAGGAATATTGATTACCTGTCAGATCCACAGTCTCAGCATTCATCCAGGAGAGCCGGCAAAATTGAAAAGCTTTTAGACCATTCGATTAGCCTGGAGATGAGCCCTCAAGGGAATTTCTTAATTATCATGAGAAGCCTGGAATATTAGCTTTGGGAAAACTTTCAGTTTTCTCATAAAGCCGGCAATAGTCTCAAAGGTGGGCCATCGGGCATTACCCTGTCATCTTTCCTGGAAACATAGCCTCCTGTGTATAGGGGAAAGCCTCAATCCAAGAAGTGTGGAGATCCAATCATAGGGACAACTTTAGTAACCATCAGTATTGATCAGAAAGGAAATCTATTTTTAAAAAGTCATATGAGGAATCATTGATGTCAGACATTTTCAGTGCTGATGCAAGTGTAAGTAAGGCTACAGTATAAATTAGATGACTAAAGATAGTATGATTATTTAGGCTAGTCATAATGATGGGGAGAATGGTACTTCAAATGTCTGGTGTTTTATGTTGGTTTCAGATTACTTGTTTTTCAACAAATAAATCATCCAAGCTGAGTAAATCACAGTCACCCTAACTAATGCTATGACTAGCAGTTTGAAAAACAACTAATAGGAGTCCTGGTGAATGTTTTATTTGTTGAAAAACAAGTAATCTTTTTTTAAATTAAAAATGTTACGGTGAAATTCTGTTGAAGCAAATGTCTTTCTTTACCATGACACAATGGTTAATAGAGGACTTAAAACATTGAGGAAATCAAACCCTGATAAAAATAATTTAATCCATCACTTTGAGTTTCTGTCATCGGGTTTTGACTTCTTTTGTCATCATCATAGACAGTCCATCGAAATCGAGGAAGACTTGCTTCCACTCTAAAAGTGAGTTCTCAGGTGACTGTACAGTCCAATATGGGAATTACAGTCTCTGTCACAGGTGGGGCTGACAATGGTTGAAGGAAAGGGTGGGTGGGGAGTCTGTTTTGCCGCACGCTCCTTCCGCTGTCTGCATAAGTTTCTGCATGCTCTCGGCGACAAGACTCAAGGTGCTCAATGACCTCCCGGATGCTCTTCCTCCACTTAGGGCAGTCTTGGGCCAGGGATTCCCAGGTGCTGGTGGGGATGTTGCACTTTATCAAGGAGGCTTTGAGGGTGTCCTTGAAACATTTTCTCTGCCACCTGGGGCTCGCTTGCCGTGTAGGAGTTCCGAATAGAGCGCTTGCTTTGGGAGTCTCGTGTCAGGCATGCGGACCATGTGGCCCGCCCAACGGAGCTGTTCGAGTGTGGTCAGTGCTTCGATGCTGAGGATGTAGAGACATAATGGCCCGAAATTTGTGGTGGGTAATAACAGCGAATGAACAGCGTTCGCTTTTATTACCCCTTTGAAACTGACCACGACTTCAGGATGTAGCGCATGCGCATCCTCATGTGGAAGTCCAAAAGTTGTGGTCAGTCATTCACTGCTCCGACACTTGCTGCTCTGTGCCCACCCCGCCTCCTACCCCCCCCCCCCCCCACCCGGCCCGGCATAGCCAGTAGCCAGTAACCAGTGTAATCAGGGAAATCAGTAAAACTGCCAAAAACTTTGACTTTTCCATGGTAATATCGCTGTTAAATACACCATTAAAAGTTAGACATTGTTGGATTGGTGTAACTGGGGTTTTAATGGCGTATTAACTGCTAAACAAATGTTCTGACCATGAAAAGTGAATTTTAATTTTGTGGAGTGTCAAATTTATCCATTTAAAGTTTGTTCATCTGTATTTCAGGTTTACATTTTCCCCATGTGAGAGCTTCAATATTTGTTTTGCTCTCTAACATTTTTTAAAAGTTAGGAGAAAAGGATATGAGTCACTTCCTGGTTCCCAGACTGTGACAATTCTGCATTGTGATTGGCTGCTTTGACAGTTTGTTGACTTCACAGCAGCTCACGTTAGGGATTCCCCATTAACTTACACCAATGTCGACTGAATGTCGGAAAAGTCAAACTTCTCGCCATCGGAAGCTTACTTCGGGGCCAGCCGTGAATGTCTTTGCTTTGCCGCTGATCGCAAATTCTGGGCCAATGATGAGTATTGCACTATTGCACAAGGATCAGATCACTTCCCATTGAGTTTCGCTGGAACAGCCTTAAGCTTCTAAAATCCTTTTTCCTTTCACTAGCTAAGTAGCAGAATGAAAGCTCCAAATTTTCACCTTACTGTTGAAAAATAATCTTAAACCAAGTGCATAAAGCCTTGAATCTAATGGGCTGGATTTTCGGCTCGCTTGCGCCTTTGTTAGCGCCCCAAAGGGATGGTAAAGGGTGTTTCTCAGCGTTACGGCGGTGTCCAGCTTTTAGAGCCCAGCCGACAAATTCGGCTCATGGTTTGCAGCGGTGCAAAAACATACCGCCCCGCCCTCGAGATTCACTGAGACCGTGACGTCAATCGTCGTGTAACGCTCCGCTAGAGCCCTGGTTGCAAAATTAGGCCCTAACGCCTCATTAACCACCCATCCCAGAAAACATCTGAAAAACCAGGCATTCCCAGGGTGCAGCAGGCTGTCTTGGCAGCGTATTTAAATGGAGGCAGGAGTTTCCTACATCACAGGTCACATTGACTGCAATGGTTGCACACATCACGCTGCGTGAAGCTCCAAATTGAAAGTGGCAGTTTTATCTGCTATTACAGGGTCCTTACAATGTCAGTGAGAGAATTTAATGGGGGCATTACGAGTTCGCCAACGTATCATGCTGCATGCTATTGCCAGCTTGCGTCAAACTAGAAGAAAGGCTCTTGGCCATGTCAGCCCACGGATGAGGAGAGGCCGAAGATGTCTGGGGAGGAGGGCTTACCTGCCACAGGTTTAAAGGCACCAACGCTCATACCTCCGGCTATCTGAGGAGCAGTATGTGAGAAGGCTGTGCTTCTGAAAGGAAGTGCTGATAGAGATATGCCATCTCCTACAGGCAGATCTATAGTCTACCAGCGCCAACAGGATTGCGCTGCCAATCGCAGTGAAGGTGACTGTGGTGCTGGCCTTCTATGCATCCGGCTCCTTCCAGGCAGCAGCAGGGGACATATGCAGCATCTCTCAATACGCTACACAGCACTGCATTCGGGACATTACAAAGGCTTTGTACGCCTGCACAATGGACATCATAAAGTTCCCAATGAGCAGGGCCATCCAGAATGATCGGGCATGTGGGTTTGGCAGAATTGCGAGCATCCTGAGGGTTGAAGGAGCCATTGACTGCACACATGTGGCCTTGCGAGCACCATTCCACAATGCTGAACTATTCAGAAACCGAAAGGGATACCACTCCTTAAACGTGCAGCAGGTGTGCAACCACCCTCAGCACATCCTCGCAGTGAATGCCCGCTATCCAGAGAGCACACATGATGCTTTCATCTTGTGTGAGAGCACTGTCGCACGAATGTTTCAGAGACAAGGGGAAGGGTGCGGCTGGCTGCTCAGGGGAATAGATATGCGTTTCTGCGGCCACAACCAAGGCTCCAGGATGTCTCGGAGCGGGTGCAGGACATTCTGAAAAAGGAGGGTGAACAGCCAGTTGTCGTCGTACACATAGGTACCAACGATATAGGTAAAAAATGGGATGAGGGCCCACGAGATGAATTTAAGGAGCTAGGAGTTAAATAAAAAAATAGGACCTCAAAAGTAGTAATCTCAGGATTACTACCAGTGCCACGTGCTAGTCAGAGTAGGAATCGCAGGATAGCTCAGATGAATACGTGACTTGAGCAGTGGTGCAGAAGGGAGGGATTCAAATTCCTGGGACATTGGAACCGGTTCTGGGGGAGGTGGGACCAGGGTAGAGCCAGAACCAATGTCCTAGGGGGTGTGTTTGCTAGTGCTGTTTGGGAGGAGTTAAACTAATATGGCAGGGGGATGGGAACCTATGCAGGGAGACAGAGGGGAATAAAATGGAGACAGAAGCAAAAAATAGAAAGGAGAAGAGTAAAAGTGGAGGGCAAAGAAACCCAAGGCAAAAAACAAAAAGGGACACTTTACAGCAGAATTCTAAAGGGTCAAAGTGTGTTAAAAAGACAAGCCTGAAGGCTCTGTGCCTCAATGCGAGGAGTATTCGGAATAAGGTGGATGAATTAACTGCGCAGATAGCAGTTAACGGGTATGATGTGATTGGCATCACGGAGACATGGCTCCAGGGTGACCAAGGTTGGGAACTCAACATCCAAGGGTATTCAGCATTTAGAAAGGATAGACAGAATGGAAGAGAAGGCGGGGGTGGTGTTGCTGGTTAAAGAGGAAATTAATGCAATTGCAAGGAAGGATATTAGCTTGGATGATGTGGAATCGGTATGAGTGGAGCTACGGAATACCAAAGGGCAGAAAACGCTAGTGGGAGTTGTGTACAGGCCACCAAATAGTAGTAGTGAAGTTGGGGACAGCATCAAACAAGAAATAAGGGATGTGTGCAATAAAGGTACAGCAGTAATCATGGGCGACTTTAATCTACATATTGATTGGGCTAACCTAACTGGTAGCAATGCGGTAGAGGAGGATTTCCTTGAGTGTATTAGGGATGGTTTTCGAGACCAAATATGTTGAGGAACCAACCAGAGAGCTGGCCATCCCAGACTGGGTGTTGTGTAATGAGAAGGGACTAATTAGCAATCTTGTTGTGCGAGGCCCCTTGGGGAAGAGTGACCATAATGTGGTAGAATTCTTTATTAAGATGGAGAGTGACAAAGTTAATTCAGAAACTAGGGTCCTGAACTTAAGGAAAGATAACTTTGATGGTATGAGGAGCGAATTGGCTAGAATGGACTGGCAAATGATATTTAAAGGGTTGACGGTGGATAGGCAATGGCAAACCTTTAAAGATCATATGGACGAACTTCAACAATTATACATCCTTGTCTGGAGTAAAAATAAAACGGGGAAGGTGGCTCAACCGTGGCTAACAAGGGAAATTAAGGATAGTGTTAAATTCAAGGAAGAGGCATACAAATTAGCCAGAAAAAGTAGTAAGCCAGAGGACTGGGAGAAATTTAGAATACAGCAGAGGAGGACAAAGGGATTAATTAAGAGGGGGAAAATAGAATACGAGAGGAAGCTTGCCGGAAACATAAAAAAAGACTGCAAAAGCTTCCATAGATATGTGAAGAGAAAAAGATTAGTGAAGACAAACGTAGGTCCCTTGCAGTCGGATTCAGGTGAATTTATAATGGGGAACAAAGAAATGGCAGACCAATTGAACAAGTACTTTGGTTCTGTTTTCACAAAGGAAGACACAAATAACCTTTCGGATGTACTAGGGGTCCGAAGGTCTAGTGAGAAGGAGGAACTGAAGGATATCCTTATTATGTGGGAAATTGTGTTAGGGACATTGACGGGAATGAATGCCGATAAATCCCCAGGGCCTGATAGTCTACATCCCAGAGTACTCAAGGATGTGGCCCTAGAAATAGTGGATGCATTGGTGATCATTTTCCAACAGTCTATCGACTCTGGATCAGTTCCTATGAATTGGAGGGTTGCTAATGTAACACCACTTTTTAAAAAAGGAGGGAGAGAGAAAACGGGTAATTATAGACCAGTTAGCCTGACATCAGTACTGGGAAAAACGTTGGAATCAATCATTAAGGATGAAATAGCAGCACATTTGGAAAGCAGTGATAGGATTGGTCCAAGTCAGCATGGATTTATGAAAGGGAAATCATACTTGACAAATCTTCTGGAATTTTTTTGAGGATGTAACTAGTTGAGTGGACAGGGGAGAACCAGTGGATGTGGTGTATTTGGACTTTCAAAAGGCTTTTGACAAGGTCCCACACAAGAGATTGGTGTGCAAAATCAAAGCACATGGTATTGGGGGTAATGTACTGACGTGGATAGAGAACTGGTTGGCAGACAGGAAGCAGAGAGTCGGGATTAATGGGTACTTTTCAGAATGGCAGGCAGTGACTAGTGGAGTGCCGCAGGGCTCGGTGCTGGGACCCCAGCTCTTTACAATATATATTAATGATTTGGATGATGGAATTGAGTGTAATATCTCCAAGTGCGACCGCTTAAGGTGCATGGTGGGCAAATCAGTGGTGGGAGCAGAATGCTGTCATCCTGAGGAAGGACAGCACCTTCCATTTCCTCGTAACCAATGACACTCAGACAGGGCTGGGCCTCAGCATCCGGAGTCCGATGTGTGACCACAACTTCCCCATTGGATAGTGGGGAACATAGAGAGGACCAGTCAGCGACCGCTGACATCACCAAGCTGCAGTGTAGCTTGTGCCTGCGATGTGATCACTGCTGTAACCTCACCATGACATACGCCACACACTCTGGAACGTCACTGTTTTGAGGATGTAACTAGTAGAGTGGACAAGGGAGAACCAGTGGATGTGGTGTATTTGGACTTTCAAAAGGCTTTTGACAAGGTTCCACACAATAGATTGGTGTGCAAAATCAAAGCATATGGCATTGGGGGTAATGTACTGACGTGCATAGAGAACTGGTTGGCAGACAGGAAGCAGAGATTCCTTTTCAGAATGGCAGGCAGTGACTAGTGGAGTGCCGTTGGGACCCCAGCTCTTTACAATATACATCAATGATTTGGATGAAGGAATTGAGTGTAATATCTCCAAATTTGCAGATGACACTAAACTGGGTGGCAGTGTGAGCTGTGAAGGGGATGCTAGGAGGCTGCAGGGTGACTTGGATAGATTAGGAGGTTAGGTGAGTGGCCAAATGAATGGCAGATGCAGTATAATGTGGATAATTGTGAGGTTATCCACTTTGGAGGCAAAAACGCGAAGACAGAATATTATCTGAATGGCGGCAGGTTAGGAAAAGGGGAGGTGCAACAAGACCTGGGTGTCATGGTTCATCAGTCATTGAAAGTTGGCATACAGGTACAGCAGGCGGTGAAGAAGGCAAATGGTATGTTAGCCTTCATAGCTAGGGGATTTGAGTATAGGAGCAGGGAGGTCTTACTGCAGTTGTACAGGGCCTTGGTGAGGCCTCACCTGGAATATTGTGTTCAGTTTTGTTCTCCTAATCTGAGGAAGGATATTTTTGCTATTGAGGGAGTGTAGCGAAGGTTCACCAGACTGATTCCCGGGATGGCAGGACTGACATGTGAGGAGAGACTGGATCAACTGGGCCTTTATGCATTGGAGCTTAGAAGGATGAGAGGGGATCTCATAGAAACATATAAGATTCTGACGGGACGGGACGGGTAGAATTTTCCCGATGTTGGGGAAGTCCAAAACCAGGGGACACAGTCTCAGGATAAGGGGTAGGCCATTTAGGACTGAGATGAGGAGAAACTTCTTCACTCAGAGAGTTGGTGACCTGTGGAATTCCCTGCCGCAGAGAGTTGTTGATGCCAGCTCATTGGATGTATTCAAGAGGGAGTTAGATATGGCCCTTACGGTAAGGGGATCAAGGGGTATGGAGAGAAAGCAGGATAGGGGTACTGAGGGAATGATCAGCCATGATCTTACTGAATGGTGGTGCAGGCTCGAAGGGCCAAATGGTCTACTCCTGCACCTATTTTCTATGTTGCTATATTTCTCTGTCACTACTGGAGGCCATCTGCCTCCGTGACTGAGCAAGGATGGCCTCACTGGAGTCCTCAGATGCATGGACAATCTGTGAGGCGGCCTCCGCAAAACTCACAACAAGTTTGTCGATGCTCTGGGGGATCCTACCCAATGCACCCATGAGCTCATGGTGCATTTCCATGTTCTCCCTGGACATTGCCACCAAGTCTAGGTCAACGTCTGCCTGATCTTGAGCAGGACTACTGTGTCGACTCACCCTCTAGGTAACTGGCCTCCGAGCTTCCCCTCCCACTCGGCGTTGCTGTCGGCCACTGGGGCCAGGAGCCTCAGCGTCCTCAAACCCCGGAAAATCGCCTTCGTCCCCAGATGTTGTGTTGTCAGACGGTGCAACTGTTGGGCTGTGAGGTTCAAGCAACACACGCTCATCCCCTCCCTCATCGCCTCCTCCATGGCCAGATGTAGACAGCTCATGGGAAGGCTGGTGCGCTTGTGACTGGTCATCTGTAAGCAGAAAACAACAGATATGTGGTTAGTCGCAGGGGAGGGGGCAGGGTGATAGCAGGAAGGTGGCATTGGACATGTATATGTAAAGGGGCTAGGCAACTTCATATTGAAGTCAGACTGAGATTTAAGATGAGGTCAAAAAGGGGCAGGTTCTGTCCCAAATTCCAATATTACACTCCAAAAACACCCAGGAAAATCCATTTAAAATATTGAGTGGCAGCATGACGTTCATTGATCCAAGGCACTTATTGAACTCTGGCAATACTAGTTCTAATTTTCTATATTTGCAAAGCAAGAAAAAAAAGAAAAAGCGTTAAATTGACAGCTTCTATTTCATTATTGATTTTGTTTTTCAGGTGAGTGAAGCAGAGGTCAATGGACAGTTTGAGTCAGTTTGCGAGTCTGTTTTCGGAGAAATTGAATCACAAGCAGTGGATGCCTTGGATCTTCCTGGCTGCTTCCGCACACGAAGTCACAGTTATCTGCGTGCCATTCAAGCTGGCTACTCACAGGATGACGACTGTATCCCTTCAATGTCATCTGCGATTATGGCCTCCTCCATCAGATCCACGACAGGTGACTGCGCTGGTCTTTCACTTTCTTTGCCCCTGATTTCTTCCTCTTGTTTTAGAGAAGGTCTGTTAACGTCCATTGGCAAAGCCACAAACTCGGCTAAGATCCAGATATGCCAGATCCCGGCCTTAAGGCAGAATTGTATGTATGGCCTTCTGGGAGCAGAGCCTCTGCCTGCCCCTGTAAGGCCATTGACGTAAGGGGACAAGGAACCCCTAGATCAGCGGCTTGCGAGCCCCAACTCTCAGTTGGATCTCAACGATTGGCAGTGGTATACCTGGTCTGAGCAGATGGACCTTGCCCAAAACTGATGGAGCTGGGTCTTACCAGCTGGGTCAGGATGTCCTCCCCCCTGCCTTAAAGTTGGGGAGAAGCAAATGTTTTGTAAAAAAAAATTATAGCAGCTCCCTTTGTAAGCAGATTAAGGAAGCAGAAAAGTTATGAGGGAGAAATTCCCCGAGATCCAATTGGGGGCAGTTACCAACTCAGGACATGACTTCCTGCGCCCGGCGTGAAAGTCCCACCTCGGCCGCGAAATTGCGGTTACTGCCCCTCAGAGGAAGTGGAGCGCAATCTCGCGCACTCTACTTCCTGTTGGGGTGGGTCCCGGGATGCGATCGGCAGCGTCGATGCAGTTCAACGCCCCGCCCCTTCGCTTAAAGGGGAGGGCCTCTGCGGACTCTGCACGGCCTCTGATGGCCTCCACTAAGCCACAGGGCAGCATGGTGCCGAGGCTACAGCCCAGCACCCAAAACAGAGTGCCGGGCTGCACGCTAGCGGCCCGGATCACGCAAGGGCTGAAGAAGTCGGGCCGAGCGGTGAGTTGGCACAACCGGCAAGATGGCGGCACGGCACGCTCGCGACCTCCCCTTTTAACTTCCGCCTCACGAGCGGATGTCGGCTGGTTCAAGACCCAGCAGACTGGCGCTAACACTGCTCGTGACAGCCGTGGAGTGGAATGGAGTCGCCGCGCATGGCAATAATGTCATCGCTGGTTGCGTGGCAGCCTGGGGGGCTACCGGCAGTGCCTCCTCTATCTCCCGTAGCAGTGCCTCCTCTATCTCCCATAGCAGTGCCTCCTCTATCTCCCGTAGCAGTGCCTCCTCTATCTCCCGTAGCAGTGCCTCCTCTATCTCCCGTAGCAGTGCCTCCTCTATCTCCCGTAGCAGTGCCTCCTCTATCTCCCGTGCAATTGTGCAGGAGCTGGTACCAGACTATTCGTAACTTCGGTGTCCTATCAGCCGCATGCTGAGTTTTTTACCCTTTATTCTCCCTATAACGAAGAATGCCTAGTTCCATGTCCGTAATCATCCACTTCTGCCCCTACCTCAGCCCATCTGCTGCTGAAACCTTCATTTGTGATCAGTCTTGATGATTCTAATGCTCTCCAGGCCAGCCTCCCATTCTCTTCAGCATAAACGTCAGCTCATCAAAAGCTTTGCAGCCCATATCCTCTCCTACACCAGTTCTTGCTCACCAATGCCTCATAGTTAAGATTTGCATCCACATATTTAAATTGTTTTATAGCCTCAGCTCCCCCTATCTCTGTAACCTCCCCACACACTTTCCATTCCTCTGACTCTGGCCTCTAGTGCGCTATCCCTCCCTTTGCTCCACCATTGCCAGCTGTGCCTTCAACCACCAAGGCCCCTCGCTCTGGAATTCCCTGCCTAAGCCCTTCCACTTCTCCACCTTGCTCGCCCCACTTAAGACCCTCCTTAAAACCACCCTAGACCAAAATTTGGGTTGCCCGTTCTAATATCTCCTTCTTTGGCTCAGCATCCTGTTTATTAATTACACTCTATGAAGTGCGTTGAAATGTTTTTCAACTTTAAGGATGCTATATTAATGCAAGTTATTGTTGTCGAAGCTCAGTACCTGTAATTACAGGACATTTATATCTACCCAGTGATGCTGCTGGACAGCATAATGCTTGGAGCTCTGCATATTAAACCATTCTTTGTCCCATGGGAGAAGCCTACAGACATATAAAGCACTTTCAACATAATAGATACATCCAGCAGGTAAATAGTCTCATACCATTGCCTTTGAAATGACCTATGGCTTGCCAGAGTGCAATGTGTATTCTCTACAGCCTGCAGAAGCAGCTAACAGTAACTCAATGTAAAGTGATAGTCCGACTTGTGTACCAAGATAATTAAATGTATGATCATTTTTAGTAGTTAGAATTAAGACTGAAAGTCCTTGTTCATCATGTGGTAATAAAGTGTGATTAATTAGTTCAAATGATCTCATATGTGGCAAATGCAAAGTTCAAGCAACTTACACAATTAATCTTCCTCGCTGTCTTGTCATTTTGCTTGTTGAAACCTATCCTGACGTACTAATAATGCACAAGCAAAAAATTGCAGATGCTGGAAATGTGAAATAAAAAACAGAAAATGCTGGATATACTCAGGAGGTCAAGCAACATATTTTTCTTCATTCCTCGGATGTGGGCATCGGTGGCAAGGCTAGCATTTATTGCCCATCCCTAATTGCCCTTGAGAAAGTGGTGGTGAGCCGTCTTCTTGAACCGTTGCAGTCCGTGTGGTGAAGGTACTCCCACAGTGCTGTTAGGGAGGGTGTTCCAGGATTTTGACCTAGCGACGAATAAGAAACAGCAATATATTTCCAAGTCAGAATGATATGTGACTTGGAGGGGAACTTTGAAGTGATGGTGTTCCCATGCACCTGCTCTCCTTGTACTTCTAGGTAGTAGAGGTCGTGGGTTTGGAAGGTGCTGCCGAAGAAGCCTTGGCGAGTTGCTGCAGTGCATCTTGTAGATGGTATTCACTGCAGCAATGGTGCGCCGGTGGTGGAGAGAGTGAATGTTTAAGGTGGTGGATGGGGTACCACTCAAACAGGCTATTATATCCTGGATGATGTTGAACTTCTTGAGTGTTGTTGGAGTTGCACTCATCCAGGCAAGTGGAAAGTATTCCATCGCATTCTTGACTTGTTCCTTGTAGAGGGTGGAAAGTCTTTGGGGAGTCAGGAAGTGAGACACTCGCTACAGAATACCCAGCCTCTGACCTGCTCTTGTGGCCACAGTATTTATGTGGCCTGTCCAGCTAAGTTTCTGGTCAATGGTGACCCCCCAGGATGTTGATGGTGGGGGATTCGGCGATGATAATCCCATTGAATATCAATGGGAGGTGGCTAGGCTCTCTCTTGTTGGAGATGGTCATTGCATGATACTTGTGTGGCGTGACTGTTATTTGCCACTTATAAGCCCAAGCTGAATGTTGCCCAGGGCTTCCTGCATACAGGCATGGACTGCTTCATTATCTGAGGAGTTGTGAATGGCTCTGAACACTGGGAAATCATCAGCGAAAATCCCCATTTCTGACCGTATGATGGAGGGAAGGTCATTGGTGACGCAGCTGAAGATGGTTCGGCCTCGGACACTGCCTTGAGGAACTCCTGCAGCAATGTCAAGGAGCTAAGATGATTGGCCTCCAACAACCACAACCATCTTCCTTTTATGCTAGGTATGACTCCAACCAGTGGGGTGTTTTCCCCCTGATTCCCATTGTCTTCAATTTTACTAGGGCTCCTTTGTGCCACACTCGGTCAAATGCTGCCTTGACGTCAAGGGCAGTCACTCTCACGTGACCTCTGGAATTCAGTTCTTTTGTCCATGTTTGGACCAAGTTTGTAATAAGATCTGGAGCCAAGTGGTCTGGGTGGAACCCAAACTGAGCTTTGGTGACCAGGTTATTGGTGAGTAAGTGGCACTTGATAGCACTGTCGTTGACACCTCCATCTCTTTACTGATGATTGAGAGTAGACTGAAGGGGTGGTAATTGGTCGGATTGGACTTGTCCTGTTTTTTGAGGACAAGACATATCTGGGCAATTTCCCACTTTGTCGGTGTTGTAGCTGTACTGGAACAGCTTGTCAAGAGGTGCGGCTAATTCTGGAGCACAAGTCTTCAGCACTACAGCTGGGATGTTGTCGGGTCCCATAGCCTTTGCTGTATCCAGTGCGCTCAGCTGTTTTTGACTATAATTTGGAGTGTACCAAATTTCTGAAGACTGACTTCTGTGATGGTGAGAACCTCAGCAGGAGGCCAAGATGGATCATTCCCTCGGCACTTCTGGCTGAAGATGGTTGCAAATGCTTCAGCCTTGTATTTTGCACTTACATGCTGGGCTCCGCCATCATTGAGGACGGGATGTTCATGTATCCTCCTCCTCCCATGAGTTGTTTAATTTTCCACAACCAGTCATGACTGGATGTGGCTGGACTGCAGAGCTTTGATCTGATCTGTTGATTGTGGGATTGTTTATCTCTGCTGTTTCCATTGTTTAGCATGCGTTGTAGTTTCACCCGGTTGGCACCTCATTTAAGATAGGCCTGGTACTTTTCCTGGTATGCTCTTCTAAACTCCTTATTGAACCAGGGTTGGTCCCCTGGCTTGATGGTAATGATAGTATGAGGGATATGCCGGGCCATGAGATTACAGATTGTGATAGTATACAATTCTGCTGTTGCTGATGGCCCACAGCACTAGAATTTATACCACCACAATCTCTAACTTCATTACCCAGCATATTCCTCAATCTACCATTACTTTCTGTGGAGAGAACATAAGAACATAAAAAATAGGAGCAGGTGTAGGCCATTTGGCACCTCGAGCCTGTTCCGCCATTCAATAAGATCATGGCTGATCTGATCTTGGTCTCAATTCCACTTCCCTTCCTGCTCCCCATAACTCTTGACTCCCTTGTCATTCAAAAATCTGTTTATCTCCACTTTCAATATATTCAATGACTTGGCCTCCACAGCTCTCTGGGTTAGAGAATTCCAAAGATTCATGATCCTCTGAGAGAAGAAATGTCTCCTCATTTGTATGTTAAAACCCTTATTCTGAAACTATGCCTCCTAGTTCTAGATTCCCCCATGAGGGGAAATATCCTCTCTGCATCTACCCTTTCAAACCCACTCAGAATCTTGTATGTTTCAATAAGATCACCTCTCATCCTTCTAAACTCCAAGGAGCATAATAGGCCCAACCTGCTCAACATTTCTTAATAAGATGACCCCTTCATCTCAGAAATCAACCTCATGAACCTTATGTGAACTGCCTCCAATGCAAGTATATCCCATGCTGTTAAGCGAAGCAAAAGAGGAAATAGCCGGGGGCCTGACCATCATTTTCCAGTCCTCTCTCGCTTCAGGTCTGGTGGCGAGGGACTGGAGGACAGCTAATGTGGTACCTTTGTTTAAAAATGGAGAAAGGGATAGACCGAATAATTACAAGCCAGTCAGCCTAACTTCAGTGGTGGGAAACTTATTGAAAATAATTCTGAGGGACAGGATAAATCTTCATTTAGAAAGACACGGATTAATCAAGGACAGTCAGCACAGATTTGTTAAGGGAAGGTCGTGTCTAACAAACTTGATTGAATTTTTTGAGCAGGTAACAAAGAGGGTAGACGAGGGTAGTGCGTTTGATGTAGTGTATATGGATTTTAGCAAGGCTTTTGATAAGGTTCCACATGACAGACTGATCATGAAAGTAAAAGCCCATGGAATCCAGGGCAAAGTGGCAAATTGGATCCAAAATTGGCTCAGAGGCAGGAAGCAGAAGGTAATGGTTGATAAGTGTTTTTGTGACTGGAAGGCTGTTTCCAGTGGGGTTCCGCAGGGCTCAGTACTAGGCCCCTTGCTATTTGTGGTGTACATCAAAGATCTAGACTTCAATATAGAAGGCATGATTAAGAAGTTTGCAGATGATACTAAAATCGTGGTTGATAATGAAGAAGAAAGCTGTAGACTGCAGGAAGGGATCAATAAACTGGTCAGGTGGGCAGAACAGTGGCAAATGGAATTCAATTCGGTGAAGTGTGAGGTAATGCATTTGGGGTGGGCTAACAAGAAAAAGGAATCCACATTAAATGGTACGACACTAAGAAGTGTAGAGGAACAAAGGGACCTTGGAGTGCAAAGTACAGATCCCTGAAGGTTGCAGGCCAAGTAGATAAGGTGGTTAAGAAGGCATACAGAATGCTTGCCTTTATTAGCCGAGGCATAGAAAACAGGAGCAGGAGGGTTATGCTTGAACTGCATAAAACACTAGTTAGGTCACAGCTAGAGTACTGTGTGCAATTCTGGTCACCACATTACAGGAAAGATGTGATTGCACTAGAGAGGTTACAGTGGAGATTTACGAGGATGTTGCCGGGATTAGAAAATCTTCGTTATGAGGAAAGATTGGACAGTCTGGGTTTGGTTTCCTTGGAAAAGAGGAGGCTGAGGGGAGACCATAATTGAGATTATAAAATTATGAGGGGCCTAGATGAAGTGGATAGGAAGGACGTGATTCCCTTCGCAGATGGGGCAAAAACCAGGGGGCATAGATTTAAAGTAATTGGTAGAAGGTTTAGAGAGAACTTGAGGGGAAATTTCTTCACCCAGAGGGTTGTGGGGGTCTGGAATTCACTGCCTAAACGGGTGATAGAGGCAGAAACCCTCACCACATTTTAAAAGCATTTGGATGTACACTTGAAGTGCCATAACCTACAGGGCTACGGACCAAGAGCTGGAAAGTGGGATTAGGCTGGAAAGCCCTTTGTTGGCCAGCACGGACATGATGGGCTGAAATGGCCTTCTTCCGTGCTGTAACTTTCTATGATTTTATGCTATCCCTCCTTAAATAAGATGCCCAAAACTGTATGCAGTACTCGAGGTGTGGTCTCACTAACGTCCTGTACAGTAATAAAAGGACTTCCCTACTTTTATACTCCATCCCCTTTGCAATAAAAGCCAGCATTCCATTTGCCTTCCTGATTACTTGCTGTACCTGCTTACTAACATTTCGTGCTCCATGTACAAGGACCCCCAGGTCCCTCTGTACCTCAGCATTTTGTAATCTCTCCCCATTTAAATAATAATTTGCTTTTTTATTTTTCCTACCGAAGTGGGATAATCTCACATTTTCCCACATTACACCCCATCTGACAAATGTATGCCCACTCACTTAACCTATCTATATACCTTTGCAGATTCTTTGTGTCCTCTTTCTTCACAACTTGCTTTCCCACCATTCTTTGTATCATCAGCAAATTTGGCTACAGTACACTCACTCTCTTCATCCAAGTCATTAATATAGATTGTAAATAGTTGAGGCCCCAGCACTGATTCCTGTGGCACCCCACTAGATACAGTTTGCCAACCTGAAAATGACCCATTTATCTCAACACACTGTTCTCTGCTAGTTAGCCAATCCTCCATCCATGCTAATATATTATCCCCAACCCCATGAGCTCTCATCTTGTCCAGTAATTTTTTATGTGACATCTTATTGGAATCGAAATACACCACATCCACTGGTTCCCCCTTTATCCAACCTGCTTGTTACATCCTCAAAGAACACCAGCAAATTTGTCAAACATGTTTTCCCTTTCGTAAAACCATGCTGACTCTGCTTGACTGTATTATGATTTTCTAAATATCCTGCCAATACATCCTTAATAATGGACTCCAGCATTTTCCCAATGACAGATGTTAGGCTATCATTTTCTGCTTTCCGTCTCCCTCCTTTCTTAAATAAGGAGAGAGTTAATGAGCTGGATTTTAATGTGCAGGAGTGCCTGTGACAGGATCCCACTCTTGAGATGCACTCCTCCAACCTCTCTGCAATCATGGACAGTGTGGTTAGAACGCCTGTCAGTACATCACTCAATCTCTGCTGCTCAATAAATATCCTCTTCATTGACGCCCCACAAGATACACCATTTGCATCCAGCTGGGCAGAGTTCGGAGGCCTGTGCTCTCCGACGTGGGCTCTCCGCTGCTGTCCCTGTCTCTACCATCTGCTCTTGCTCACTTGTGAAGTGTGAGTCACCAGGTGAAAACCTAACTATCTGTCTTACTGCTCCCACCAAATTGCGAGTATCTGAGCTGGTTTACGGTCTGCATAGGTCCTGTGATGGTGCACCCTCAGAGGGATTGAGTTCCCTCTGCGACCTTGACCAGCTCCTGCTGGACACGTGAGGGCCCTGTGGGAGATCAAAGACATGAATGAGTACAGTCAAGGTAAGAATGTTTGAAGTTATCATTGTGAACATGCTCACTGTTGACATCAAGTCAGCATGACTGAGTGTTGTATGCCATGTGATTGTCTAATGTTGTATTCTGTCACCAGGTAGCTGTGACGTCCCCGTCTCCTCATCTCCGATGGCTAGGCCTGCTGAGGTTCCAAGGACCTCCAGCGCCACCTCCTCTGCAGCTGTTAGTTGCGAGATGGCTGGAGGGCCACCTCTGGTCCTCTTCCGCTCTCTGCTGTTCTGTGCTCGCTTCTCCTGCAAGGAGGGAAAGACGAGACCTATGAGCTAGAGTAATGGCATGTTTTCACCCAATAGATGGAGAGCATTAGTTGAGGATGACTATGAGGGAGAGGCATGACATTGCATTAGGATGAGGGTGAGTGTCAGTGGTGGATGGAGAGATGGGGATGTGAGGAAGTGATGTGAAGGATGGATGCACCTATAAGGTAATTTGGTGTGAGGAGTGATGTGCTGGAGCAGGCTTGAGATGGCAGAGTGAGGGGGTGAGGTGATATGCATATCAGTCTGTAGGTGAATGTGCCACTGCTCTCACCTTTCTTGCCCTGCTTGGGTCATTGAACCACTTCCTGCATGGGAATCAGGAGCGTGGCACCACTCCCCTGCTGTTGATCTCTTTTGCCCTCTCCAACCACACCTGGTTTCCCAGCTGGCTTCGTCCTCCTGTTGCTAGGGAAGCGTATTTCCCTCCAGGTCCTCACAGCTCCCAGCAGCACATTCAGAGAGGCGTCCGTGAAGTGGGACGGAGTCTTTGATCGTCTAGCTTCCATTTCTGACCTTCCTTCTCTCTTCTTCCAACTCCAACTGCTTCAACTTGCACGTTTTAAATACTGGATTTGAGATCGCGTCATGCGGGTTGTCATCACGCCCGCTGACGCTAATTGGCCGGGAAACCTGGAAATGTTAATGAAGTGGTTGTGTTAAAAATCCACTGACAGGCACATTTAACATATTTCCAGGTTTCCCACATGCTATCGGGCCCTCCCGCTCCCAGCGCATCTGCACATTAAAATCCAGCCCAATGTTTCAGGTCGATGACCTTTCGTCAAAACAGCTTTCTGTGATCATTGCAAACGACATGATGTAAACAGGTAGCAGGTCATCAATCACATATCTATAGAAGACGATTACAAGGCTGTTTTATTGTGAGATACTGGGTTATTTACTCTGTGTATTATGAACCAGTTGTGCCTCATCTTTTATTATTCCTGAATTAGATCTGTATAAACCAGTGTGAAAATAGATGTATGGTTTCTATTTCTTTTCCACTTCTCACTGAAATAACAGGTTTTATTGATGAGCTTGACTGGTGAGTGTTGAGAACAAAATTGGAAAACCTGACAGGCCAAGAACAACACAGTCTATTTGACAAAGTGCCGCAATCATTCTTCAAATCTGTTTGTTGGGACTGATCATTATGGGGAATGTTATTTGTTTTGAATTGGAGAAACCTACAGATTGTGCGTTTCTGAGAGTAAGCAGCCAGAGTCCATTTCATGCTTTGGTGCTCGCTTCATCTTTCTGAATGATTATCAGAAGCATTCTCATGCCATAATATTAAACCTGCTGCTTTATTACTTTATGGGAACACTGTTGATATGGTCCGAGCATTCTCCATTGTTAAAATAAAACAACAAAATAAATCAAAAATTACAGCATTGTATCTCTGCAAGACCATTGCACGAATAGCTTGGGGAGGAGGCAGAAAAATTTAAAAATGTAAATTCACTTGTAATATATGACCATTCAAAGCTGAAATGTATGACAAGTTCCATTTAACATTGTGAACTGAACTCTGATCTCGACCTTAAATGGTCAGGGGGATGGTGTTTATGTTATTCTTAAGCTTAAGTATGTTAAAGCAGTCTGAATGTCTCATATACATATATATATATAATGTAGCAGGTAAAGGGATTTATCCTATTACTTTCAAACCTTGAAGAATCAGGAAAAAGAAAATCTGTTCAATTTGTAATACAGGATTAACAAAGCCGCCTTCTGGCAAAGGCTGCTGGTGCTATAATCAATGCCATTGTTTTCTGCAGGTTACATTCATTGCTATTAATTAACACAATTAACTCACTTGATGACATGACTAACTTCTGCAAATGCATAATGCTTTTTCCCCTGGAAAGTTTCAAAAGTTTTCACGGGGTAGAGTTTCCGCTCGTTTTTTTCACTGCAATTCGCCTGAAATTGGCATAATCCTCGCAAAAGATCACAGGATTTTAAGCGCAAATTCAGCACAAATCAAGTTTCCACGATATTTTGCACTAGTCTAAAGAAACATTGCACTGGAAGTCGGTCCATAAAATTGGCCACGCCCCCAGGTCGAATTAATCACCGTGGCGAGTTTCCACTAATTGTGCCCGTTTGCAGGCCATTGAGGAGACTGTTAAGTTTTTTTGCGTTGGGCGCAAGGACACTAATACGGATGTTGTAAAAGATTTTAAATGTAATTTTTTTTATTTACTAAGAAACTAACTGCTGTACCGCAATATAACTAGCAAATGGTTCTGTATCGTTTTTAAACGTCATTTACAGTCATTTTAAATCGGGTTACTCACAGTGGTGGATTAACACTGATTAAACATGCTTATTTTTTGTGATCCCATTTTCAGCTGTAGTAATTAAACTGGACAGAGTTACTACTTTTAAATATATCAAGGAATAACTTTTAAAGCAAATTTTTTTAAAATAACATTTAAAACACTGACCAATTGTGCTGGTTAATGGCAGATTTTGCGTTTGGCGATATGCAAATGAATTTGAGCAGAACCACGAGAGAAAAAAATCTTAATGAATTTTGCAATTTGTACCCATATCACCCAAAGTGGAAACTCGCCCCCCGTGTTTTTAATTTGCTAATTCACCTTCAGAGGGCAGTGTAGTAATGCAGCACTGTGCCAATGCACCTGCAGCAGTAGGACGTGAGCTCCTCCGCATTATTTTCTGCATGTGACAATGCCCATTGGAGGTCAGTCGGTTTCCCAAAGGCTGGGAGAGACAGGGAGATAGGGAAAAAAGTAAGAGAGAGTGTCACTCCAGTCTACATGCTTTTAGGAGCTGGCTGAAATGTACAACAAGCACCATTTGATATTGTGAACCGAACTCTGATCTCTACCTTAAGTGGTCAGGGGAATGATATAACATGGCCAGCCTGGACATGGTATGCATTAGGAAGAGCTATAAGTGTGTGTAAAAAAAAACAGGTGAAATCCCATATAAAAGCACACATGACATAATCTATAAAAAGTTTAACAATTCAGTAAGTTGTCCAGTAAACCTATTAAGTTTCTTGACCCTATTCAAGATTTCTGCAGATAATTACAATAGCCATCTTTTGTGAAAATATTTTCAAATATAGTATACTTTTGGAGTAGAATTGTTTTGACAACTATATGAAAACTGTTCAGAGATTTACTAATTACCATTGAGAAAAATTAATGTAAAATCAATACCATAGAATTAAATGTTGCACTTCATTACAACTCACTTTATCATATTTAACCTTCATAAAATGCAGCCAAATTATACACCAATAGGTAACAACAACATTTCTAATTGCTACATGAATTAATATTTGATTTAATTTGTAATAGCCAAGAATTTATCGCAGTGCATTAAAATTAGAGTTCATAGAAAGAAGAATTAGGATTTAGTATTAACATACTTGTATGAAAATGTTATTCATTATTCTAGGTGTGTAAGTATCAAAATTATCTCTCAGAATAGGTTACAGCAGGAATCACAGGCTTCCTGAGAAGAAGGGAGAAAACTGGTAAAAGAATGACAGGAGAATTGTGGGGTGAATTTTCTTGCAAAACATCCACGAATTTGGAGGAACTGACCAATTGCCAAGGTTCCCTTTGCCCTGTGGTAAAACTGTAAAGTGGGATGTAGTTTGTTGGTCCATAACTTTAAGCTTAAGGAATATACCTGTTGGCCACTATTGTGTTTAGATCCATAACCCTGCTCCCATAATTAAACATTTAATTCCTGTGTTTAGCATACTTCCCTGCAGTGCCTTATCTGCTGCCCAGCCAATGTAAGTGTTGTGTATACTAACTGATGACAACAGGCCAGTGAGAGAAACATATCTCTAAGTGAGCAGAATGAGCAGCCAGTAAATGTCCAGTTTCAATTCTTGGTTTTCAATCAATTATAACAAAGCTTTCTAGACACTCACTTCTCTGAAAGTGAAGTCATGTTTTAGGCATCCTGATCTTATCTGAAAATGTTGTCAAGCAAAATCGATACCTGGTTTCGCATGGGTATTAATTAGCTCGATTAAAGGGGTGGGCAAGTTCCTGAGTAAGCATTTAAGACCATGAGATAGCACGAGTTGTCAAGCCGGAGCGCACAATACAGATCAGGGTGTGAGACTACGGTCAATATTAAATTGAAGGGATATGCAGGAGGATATTAGTTAATTCTGACCAGTAATAGATTATCTTTTCAATTTCAGAAATGTGAAATTTGCAGTTTTCTTTTTAATCTGATGACTTCCTGCATTGTATTTAATTTAATTTGATTTCCCTTTTTAAAAAAAAAAATGATTTTTTTTTCCCCCTTCATTTAGCATTCCCTCTCTACGGCATGCAGCATTCCTCGCCGAGAAATCGGGAATTCAGCGCGTGGGGAGTTTCAGGCATGACAACACGTCCTAACACTCCGCAGCATATTGGTATACCAGCATCGAGCACTTGCTCTGTGCTTTATTCTTTCTCTGTCTCCGTCTCTGTCAAATCGTGGCATGATTTCTTGCTGTCTCTGGGTGTTAGTGATGTGATTCTGTGTCATTTCTCCAGTCAGACAGCAAAATAGGATGAAAAGTCTAAAATGTAACCAGGTTGGACAGGTCATAGATTAGAATGGAAGTCACTGTGGAAATAACAACAGTGACAACAACTTGCATTTATATTGCCTCTTTAATGTAGAAAAACATCTCACGGTGCTTCACAGGAGCATAATCAGATAAAAATTGACAACGAGCCAAAGGAGGAGATATTAGGAGGGGTAAATAAAAGTTTGGTCAAAGAGATAGGTTTAAAGGGGAAGAGAGGTGGAGGGAGGAAATTCCAGAGCATAGGGCCTAGATGGCTGAAGGCACGGCCCCCAACTGCGTAAGAATTGGAGGAAGGTAGAGTTTTTGGAGGGTTGTAGGATTGGAGGATGTTACGGGAAGGCCATGGTGCGTTTTCAACACGAGGAGAAATTTCAGTTTGAGGCATTGGTGGACCGATTAGGATAAGGACAACAACATTTTGGATGAGCTCAAGTTTATGGAAGTTGGAAGATGGGAGGCTGGCTGGGAGAGCATGGGAATTTCTAGCCTGGAGGTATCAAAACCATGCATGAGGGTTTCAGCATCAAATGGTCTAAGGTGGAGAGGGGAGAGGAGATATTACGGAGGTAAAAGTAGGCAGTCTTTGTGATGAAGTGGATATGGAGTTGGACGCTCAGCTCAGGGTCAGATAGGATGCTGAGGTTGCAACAGTCTAGTGCAGCCTGAGACAGTGACCAGGGAGAGGGACAGAATTGGTGATGAGGGGGAACAGAGTTTATGGCAAGGGCCGAATACAATGCCTTTGGTCTGCCTAATGTTTAATTGCGGGAAATTTTGTCTCATCCAGGACTGGATATCATACAAGCAGGCTGATATTGCAGAGGCAATGGAAGGGTTGAGAGAGGTAAAGCTGGGTGTCAAGTAATTATGTAGTACAGTGATTTTCAAAGGGACAGAAAAATAATCATGAATTTAGAATGAATAAAAATGAAAAAACATGTAACACATTCAGAGGATGGGAATACTGTTAATAAGGAAGGTTATAAGCTAGATAGGCGAAGGCAAGTGTGCGATAACTATGCAAAGAAAGATATAGATTGAAACAGAAAATGACAAATGAATCAGTTAGGAAGACATGGCAGAAAGCAAAGAGAGAGAGAGGATGAACTCTACAAATGGTGAGTCATCTGTTATCACTATTACCACTGGCATGAGTGCCAGCAATGATTTCCGTCGTGCTTCACAGCACAGGAAGTTTGGTTGTCCTTACTCTTCACATTCACAAATCCTCATTTGAATGTAGCTACTTCCTTACTTCTTCTGCTTATACTGACCGATGTGCTGCACTCGGGGGAACGACAGCAGAACAAGTCCTGGGTAACGCCAACTGGCATCAGTGTGATTTCAACAGACATTCCATTTTCAACGGCAGCCCAATCGGATGCAAGAATTTTAACTGTTCTTTTACTCAAGTAAAACATTTCTCGGGTGGGTTCAAAGCTGAATGCCAGCTGCGATTGTGCACAAGCCTGTAGAATGCTTGACACTTCTGAGCCAGGAGCAGAGGAGTGCACAGGACCAGAAGGCATCATTGGACAACCTGGACAATCCCAGTGTTCAAAAAAACAGAGTCTCTCATATTCCTCAATTACTTTCTCTGCCAACCATGGTCTTTTCTACCATTCACATTCACAAATCCTCATCTAGCTATTTCCTGACTTTGTCAGCTTCTATCTATCCAGTTCCTTTTATAAATGCACCAGCATTACATGCCTCCCCTGATAGTTTACTCTATATATTTACCATCCTCTAAAGCTCTGTTAGCTCAGTCCAAGAAACAACTGCAAACTTTCACTGAATATGAGACTTACTTTTTTTTCACGTTCTGCTTAATTTGGTATCTGGCTTTGAGTTTGAAAGGTGATTTGACAATATAGGGATATGCTAGTTTAAAATCTATGATCCCAGGCTTGAATCCAGGTGATCACCTTTAAAGAACACACAACCTCGAAACAAGGTGTTCTTTCCGTCTCATTACCGTAAGTGTGGGAAAGAAATTTAAAATGTTTATAACTTAGAAACCACTGATCCGGAATTTAATTTGTTTCTTGGTTGAAAAGTTGCCATTTGTTTTATCAGAAACAGACAAAGTTAATCTTAAACTTATTCCAATTGCCTAAGCTGAGTGTATTAAAATGAAGATGGCGTTTAGTGTCACTAACTACTTAAAACACATTGAGGTAGGAGAAGCAGAACGATGCCAATTGAGATACATTGAAGTACGTCAGACCCTGCTTCTACAGCACAGGTTGCTCATGCAGCTAAATAGATCTTAAGGGGCCTCACAACCGACAAAGTGGAAATGCTTTCCAGTGAGAGCTTAGTAAGAGGCTGAAGAACAGAAAGAAAGCTGGCATACAATACAAGACTGCAAATCTGTTAAATACTGTACTGCTGTTACACATGAGTTGCTGCAATATGTTCCTCGACTACTGATATTTCATGGCAGGAACTGTTACATTGAAAGGCATTTCAGTTTTTAAGAGAGTTCCAGGAATTCTGTTCACATTGTGGTTCCATGGAAACGCTCAAAAATAAATCATTTTATTGGTTAAAAAAAAAATCATAAATCGAAGAAATAGTGGAAGGTGAATGACTATGAGCTCAATTACCATCTGGTTTGTTGGGCTATAAGAAACTTATGAAATAGGAGCAGGAGTAGGCCATTTGGCCCAACCAACCATGCTCCACCATTCAATAAGATCATAGCTGATCCGATCATGGACTCAGCTCCACTTCCCTGCCTGCTCCCCATAACCCTTTCCTCCCTTATCACTCAAAAATCTGTCCCATCTCCGCCTTAAATATATTCAATTACCCAGCCTCCACAGCTCTCTGGGGCAGAGAATTCCATAGATTTACAAACCTCTGAGAGAAAAAATTCCTCCTCATCTCAGTTTTAAATGGGCGGCCCCTTATTCTAAGACTATGGGCCCAATTTTCCCAACCCCTTTTTTCGGCGCACTTACCCTAAATGCGGCAACTTTGCGCGCTGGAATCAGCGGCGAAAAAAAAGTGGCCCCATCTTGCTCACTCTGCCGAGTCTCCCGTGTCCTAGTGCGCCGTACATAGTGCAGTGGGGAGCAGCAAGCACTGCCGGCAGCTGTTCGCATGCGCTTTGGAGTCTGCGTGCATGCTTCTCACCCTCCCAGCGTGTCCTGCAGGCTGTGAGCAGGACCCGATGCTCGCAGCCCCATCCTTAGCCGAAGGGACGCCCCGATCTTCGCCGCACCCTATCCCTGGCCGAAGGGATGACCCGATGTTCGCCGTACCCTATCCCTGGCCGAAGGGATGACCCGATCTTCGCCGCACCCTATCCCTGGCCGAAGGGATGACCCGATCTTCGCCGTACCCTATCCCTGGCCGAAGGGATGACCCGATCTTCGCCGCACCCTATCCCTGGCCGAAGGGACGACCCGATGTTCGCCGCACCCTATCCCTGGCCGAAGGGATGACCCGATCTTCGCCGCACCCTATCCCTGGCCGAAGGGACGACCCGATGTTCGCCGCACCCTATCCCTGGCCAAAGGGATGACCCGATCTTCACCGCACCCTATCCCTGGCCGAAGGGATGACCCGATGTTCGCCGTACCCTATCCCTGGCTGAAAGGATGCCCCGATGTTCGCCCGGTGAGTGGGGAATATCCTGCAGTATTTATTTAGGGTCGCTCAGAGTTGTCAGAAATGGAGTGCAAAAATTGGGAATTTGGTAAGTGGGAATTCGGTGCAGAGAGGGGAAGGAGGTTCTGTTTTTTGGCATCAATACTTGTTGTGATTCATGTTACATATTTAAATATTTCATATAATCTACCTATTACTTAAACTAGATCAAGTAATGAGTTATAAAACTATAAGATAAGTTGATTAAATAGATGTTGAAAGGTTGTTTCCCCTGGCTGAGATTATCCACTCTGGACCCGAGAAAGATAGATCAGAATAAATGGTGTGAAACGCGGAACTGTGGTGCTTTAAAAGTACTAACCTGCGCCGAATTCTTAACGGCCCGCAATGTTTTTCAGAGCTGCCCACATACGCTGATCTAAGTGGATTTGGAGTAAGTTTTAACTGGCCAAAGTGGCATAAATGGCCAAAACTGGTGTAAGTGGCTGGGAACGCCCCCTTTTGGAAAAAAAATCGTACCTAACTGAGTTACTCTGGAGCAAGTTTATTGGGGAAAATGGCATTTTTTAACTGACGCCAGGAAAACCAACTTACTCCAAAAAAATTGGAGCAAGTCATAGCCAAAATTGGGCCCCAAGTCCCCTAGTTTTAGTTTCCCCTCTGAGTGGAAATATCCTCTCTGCATCCACCTTGTCAAGCCCCCTCATTATCTTATATGTTTCGATAAGATCACCTCTCATTCTTCTGAACTCCAATGTATATAGGCCGAACCTACTCAACCTATCTTCATAAGTCAACCACCTCATCTCCGGAATCAACCTTCTCTGAACAACCTCCAATGCAAGTATATCCTTCCTTAAATACAGAGATCAAAACTGTAAACAGTACTCTCGATTTGGCCTCACCAATACCCTGTACAGTTGTAACACGACTTCTCTGCTTTTATACTCTAACCCCCCTGCAATAAAGGCCAACATTCCATTTGCCTTCCTGATTACTTGGCTGTACCTGCATAATAATGTTTTGTGTTTCATGCACAAGGACCCCCAGGTCCCTCTGTACTGCAACACTTTGCAATATTTTATCCATTTAAATTGTCATTTGCTTTTCTATTTTTTCTGCCCTGCCAAAGTGGATAACCTCACATTTTCCCACGTTATACTCCATCTGCCAAATTTTTGCCCACTCACTTAGCCTGTCTATATCCCTTTGCAGATTTTTTGTGTCCTCCTCACAATTTGCTTTCCCACCCACCTTTGTATCATCAGCAAACTTGGCTACATTACACTCGGTCCCTTCATCCAAGTCATTAATATAGATTGTAAGTAGTTGAGGACCCAGCACTGATCCCTGCGGCACCCCACTAGTCACTGTTTGCCAACCGGAAAATTACCCATTTATCCCGATTCTGTTTTCTGTTGTTAGCCAATCCTTTATCCATGCTACTATATTATCCCCAACCCCGTGAACTTTTATCTTGTGCAGTAACCTTTTATGTGGCACTTTATCGAATGCCTTCTGGAAATCCAAGTACACCACATTCACTGGTACCCGCTTATCCACCCTGCTCGTTACATCCTCAAAGAACTCCAGAAAATTTGTCAAACATGTGCCTACAACATCAAAAAACACATTGGTGAATTTGTATGCTCATCAAGACGATGGCTAACCTTGGTGGAAACTGGACCATTTTCGCATTTCAACTCCTCAGTTTTATTATCAAGCATTACCAGGTCAGGTACAGTCCTGTCAGGATGTATTTACACTGTAGCTACTCGTCTTGAGACTGACAGCAACAGTTCAGATTCCAGCAAAGTACACCCTATTGACATCGCTTGTCTTTTTCCTGGCTAGAACTTTAACTCCCTGTTTAGGACAGTGTTGTGTGCGTGCCTGGATATATGTACGCATATGTTACATTTTTGGGTCTTTCCTAAACTTATTATTCTATAATGGACCGGAAATCGTGCTCCCTATGGGCGCATATGAGGTGTGCACATGCCCGTAGGGTTCCCGGAAGTTCTGGGTTTAGGTATTCGCTTTGCATGTGCCTAAACTCGGCACTTGTGGACAGTCAAAAATTCTGTTGACAGATCACACGCATCCGAAACTAAAGGGCCTCCGTGGGCAGAGAGTTGGGCTATTTGCCCAACTCCTGCCCGGTGACTGTCCTTCAAATACTTATGACTGAAAAAAGCAGGCATAAGGCCTGTTTTTATTAGCGCAAGACTTTTAAAGTACAGAAAAAGTCATTTTTTAAAACAATTTAAACATTTAAAATCCCGTTAAATAAGGTAAGTTTATTTTTAGACCCTTTGACATATGTAAATTTATTTTTCAAAAAATCCATTTTTTGTTTTAAACAATTAAATTCAATTTTTATTAATTTAAAATATGTGATTTTAAAAAAAAAAGTTATTTTCAGTGTTTCTGTGTTTTGGGGGGTATTCCCATTCATATTTATGCTGATTCCGTATATACGCCGAGTGTATGCAGAAAACAAGCGCAGGCAGCGGAAGGAGCGTGTGGCAAACCAGATTCCCCACCCACCCTTTCCTCCAACCACTGTCTGTCCCACCTGCGACAGAGACTGTAATTCCCGCATTGGACTGTTCAGTCACTTTTGGAGTGGAAGCAAGTCTTTCTCGATTTCGAAGGACTGCCTATGATGGTTGGGCCAGCCCATTGATATGTACGATCCTGGGATACATGTGCGTCTAGGCAGGCCTTCACATAGAGGATCAGGACCAGAAGTCTCTGAATCTCCGGGACCACCAGGTAGATTCATCGAAATTTTTTAGGTCAGAGGCATCCACCCGTGGGAAGCCGCCGACCACAATTTCTGATTAATTCGATTACTCTCATGGACATACTTGGGAGAATGTCTGTCTTGCCTTGAGAGGTGATGAGCTTCCAGTAATGCGACTGAGGAACAAACAGCAAAACCCTTAGCTGCTGCACTTACCCTGTGTCACCATAAGTTCTCACTTCAGGCTTCAAAAGCAGCAGCGTATCACCATCAGACCTGATTTACAGGTTAACATATCACACAAAAGATGCACAAACAAGTCAGTAACAGTTATGTAATGTTGTTACATATTTACAGTAGACGTCCTTCCACCATCTCCTCGAGTGGCCAAAATAAAAAAAAAAGAATTGCACGTTCCCAAATTGTGATTTTCCATCCATCAACCAAAGCTTGGAAGTGTGTCATTTTGCAACATGAAGTCCGGGCATGCAGAAGAGCAATTTTTAATCCTATCAAGTTCTTTCAATAAAGCAAATTAGAAATAATGGGGCTGAAAGACCTGCGGGACCAGCATCCCAGCCTAAGTGGCGGGGGGATGTGCCTGCCCTAGACCGATGGTGCTGACCCAGCTCGAGCTTGTAGGGTCAGGGCAGTGGGTAGGTCCTTTATTTAAATACCCTGGGTGGGCACGCACAGCACATGAGGCACATCTTGGACCTCCCACCTACCAAAGGAGACCTGGAATCCCAGGTTGGGGGGGGGGGGGGGGGTGGGCAGGTGGCGGCGGGAAATGTAACCAACCCATAAAGATAGAGTAAGCACAGAGAAAGCTGCTTTCTTTGGGGCTCTGTGCCATAACCCTGGTCTGGACTGCTAGCTGAGATTCACTTCTGCCATTTGGCCTCCGATACTCCTGGTCTTACTCAGCGTACCAGTCACCAATGTTGCCCCTGGTGTATCCCTGGCCAGGGCCACATATCTTCCCAGTCTGGACTGCCAGCTCCCAGCCACCACCTCCCATGCTACTAGCCCTGTTTAGAGTGGACAGACACTCCACCCCTAAAGGTCTGAATGGAAACTTTGGAGGAAGACCAGGATGAGGTGTATCCAGGTGCCGGCCTAATTTCCAGCCACACTTCCACTGGAAGTACAACTGGGATGCACCAGAAAGACTCTGGATTTTGGGCCTCCACACCTGTAAGTATTTTCAATACCACATTAAAATTGCCAATATTGAGCATGACTTCTAGAAATATAGGGCTAGAATTTCCACTGCACCACTGCCCAATTTCTCGGCAGCATTGGCCGTTTTGGGCGAGAGCCGGGTCGGCAAAAATTTCCACATCTGAGTTCCGCGGGCAGTTTCGAAATACTGCTGGGGAGCAGACCGCCAGCATACACTGTCCATAGATCGCCATGGCGCGATTTTTGACTCAACGGTGACCCGCAGGTAAGTTGAAAGAAAAAACGTCCACGAGAATCAGCAGGAGCTGGGCGATAGGTAAATAGCCCTGCATAAAAAGGTAAGTTAATGGATTATTTTTAAATTCTCTTAGTAATTAAGGTGAAAAGGGTCCTGAGAATGTTTTCTGATTTTTTATTTTACGCTTTATGAAAACATCTTTTTTTGTGTTTTTCTCCTCCTAGGCCCAATCTGCAGCCTCGGTGTAAATTTTAGTAATTATCGCCCTTTTTTTTAAGAACCACCCAATCGGCCCAAGATTCCATTTTCCGCCAAGGATCGGAGTGCGAGGTCCATTTTTTTTTTGTCGGGCAGATTTTTTCTTTTTATGAAATTTTTCGCCGGCGATAATTTGAAAATCTTATTTTGGGCGGCAATCCAGTGCTGGCAGATTTTTGGGAAAATCTAGCCTAATAGTCACTTATTGTTGAAATAAGCACTTTTTTTCTTTTTTTTTATCTAAACAAGAATTGAGTGCACTATCAGCATAGCACAGGCCTTCCACTCCAGTAGTTTTTATGGACTAATATGGAAGCCATAATCTTACTTCTTCATGCAGTATGTCATCAGTCTCGCACCTTATTTTTACTTGAAAGAAAATTGCCCGAGTGATTCATGTATCACAAATTAAGTATCACAGCTCCTTATCGCAATATATTTTCAAGTGTTTGTGTTTCGCATGGATAGAGCAGAGAATCATCACTAAGAAAATTTCTATTACATTTTGTGTTACACCATGGTTAATTTAAACAGACAGAAAATTCAGCAGGCTGTGTAAGGGCTATACAACCCTCCAGGCCCAATATTACAATATGCACCTCTATGTGATGTTCTGCATAGGACCATAAGAAAGGCAGTCTTCTCCAACAAATGATGGGTTTGAATTGGAACATAACATGCATGTACTCCTGTTAAGTATAATGCTGATTTTCTATCCTTTCTAAAATACTTGAGCAAGACTTATATAATCTATATTGTATCCCATGTAAATTATTTTGGGACAATGCTCTTTCATGGTAACCCAATAAGGTTGGTCAGAACCAATTTAAAAACTTTAGAATAGTCTTGCATCTGGTAGACAAATAATCATTCATTGGGTTTCACATGGATATATGACAAAGAAACAGGCCATTCGACCCAACAAGTCCATGCCATCGTTTAAGCTCTGCTCGAGCCTCTCCCATCTTTCCTCATCTAAATCTATCAGCATACCCCTCTATTCCCTTCTCCCTCATATGCTTGTCTAGCCTCCCCTTAAATGCATCCATGCTATTCACTTCAACCACTCCCTGTGGTAGCAAGTTCCACATTCTCACCACTCTTCGGGTAAAGAAGTTTTTTCTGAATTCCCTAATGGATTTCATGGTGATTATCTTATATTGATGGCCTCTAGTTATGCTCTTCCCCACAAGTGGAAACATGCTCTCTGTATCCACTCTATCAAAACCTTTCATAATTTTAAAGACCTCTATTAGGTCACCCCTCAGCCTTTTTTTTGTGTCATATAACATTCCTGTGAAGCGCCTTGGGACATTTTACTACGTTAAAGGTGCTATAAAAATGCAAGTTGTTGTTTTCAAGAGAAAAGAGACTCAGCCTGTTCATCCTTTCCTGATATATATACCCTCGCATTTCTGGTATCATCCTTGTAAACCTTCTCTGCACCCTCTCCAGTGCCTCTATATCCTTTTTATAAAATGGCGACCAGAACTGTACACAGCAGTCTAAGAGTGGTCTAACCAAGTTTCGATATAGATTTAGCATAACTTCGCTACTTTTCAGTTCTATACCTCTAGAAATAAACCCTATTGCTTAGTTTGCTTTTTTATGGCCTTGTTAACCTGTGTCGCAACTTTTAGTGATTTGTGAATTTATACTCCGAGATCCCTTTGTTCCTCTATGCCACCTAGCACTCTCCAAGTAATAAGTGATCTCCCTATTCTTCCTACCAAAATGTAATACCTCACATTTATCTGTGTTGAACTTCATTTGCCAATTATATGCCCATTCTGCAAGTTTATAAATTTCCTCCTGTAATTTGTTGCAGTCCTCCTCAGTGTTGACTATCGCCCCCAATTTGGTGTTATCCACAAATTTAGAATTCCAAAGTTTAAATCGTTAATATGAATTGTGAACAACAGTAGTCCCAGCACTGATCTTTATGGAACACCACTACCCACCTTCTGCCACTGTGAATACCCCTACTCTCTGCTTTCTGTCTTGAATCCAGCTAGCTATCCATTCTGTTACTTGTCCCCTGACTCCGCATTCTCTAACCTTGTTCATCAGTCTATTATTGCAGGCCTTTTGAAAATCTAGATAAATTACAACTACTGCATTACCATTGTCTAGTCTCTCTGTTACCACTTCAAAAATTCAATGAGATTGGTCAAGCAAGATTTTCACTTTTTAATTCCATGCTGACTATTCATTATTATATTTTAGGTTTCTAGATGTTCTTCTATTTTCTCCTTTAGTAGGGATCCATTATTTTTCCAACCTCCGATGTTCAGCTGACTGGTCTATAATTCCCTGGACATGTTCTATCCTCCTTATTAAACATAGGTATTACGTTAGCTATCCACTAGTCCTCTGGCACTACACCCTTTTCTAACAAATTATTAAATATGTGCAGCAATGCCTCTGCTATCTCTTCCCTAGATTATTTTAAAATGCGTGTTCATAATCCATCCGGACCAGGGGTTTTATTCTCTTTGAGTTTGATTAGTTTATTTAATATGTTGAGGGGAGAGAGGGAAGGCTTCTTTTCCCACGAGCGGGCCCACGGATATAGAGGGTCGACGCTCGCCCCAGCCCACGTAGCAATTCTCGAAGTTAGCAGACAGAGACGGATGGCAAAGTATAACGATCTTTATTACGAACGTCCGGGAACACCCCTCATCACAGCCGCCTGTGAGTGGAGATGCTCTCCGAACAGCACAATCATACAACTTTTATACATTTCAAAAACCCCTCTGTTCCCGGACAAGACCTCCCTAGATTTCTAATTGGACTACCTTATCAGTGCTACTTCTCTAATTGGACTACCTTATCAGTGCTACTCCGGATTGACAGGTCATGAGCTCTGACTGACAGGCCATGATCTCGTGACCATCTTAGACCGTTCCCAGAGTGGTATCATTAGGTTGGAATTTGTTATACATTTCCTTTGGTGCCATGAAGTCTATCTCGGGCCTTTTCTCACGGCCTTATCAGCGGTCTGTTTAGGTTTCCTCCTATTGATAGTCCATGTTGGAATACTATCTGGTATCCCAACCCATAACAGTACCTTCTGGAGCCTTGGTGCTAGAATGTACAAGGCGTGAGAAGAAAGGTCTTTACCTCCTTATGGGTCAGTGCAGGAACCAACACTTTAACCCTTGTCCCGCTGGTACCCCTAATGCCAAATTTTCCTCTTATAAATATATCCCCTCTTTTTATTTTAAATGTCTTCCTTTGCTATAACATAGTGGCAGTAGAAAAAAAGTTACACAGCTATCAGCAAGATAAAAATCGAATCGATGTGGATAGAGATAAAAGATAATAAAGGATCAATCGCACTAATGTACAAAATATTATACACTAATAGATGTCGTCTGTAGACCACCTAATAGTGGAAGGGAGCAGGAGGAAGTAATATGTAACGGAACCAACCAGGGGGCAGGCTATCACAGGCGTCACCAACCCCATTGCTGTCCCGGTCCAGCTGATCCCGGTTTAGAACTCACTCACAGTTATCCAAACTGTTCCTGATTCCATCTCCATCCATGTCATGATCACATGCATCTCCTTTCCCATCACCATCGATGACCTGCTGATTATTGTTAACGATCAGTCTGCACATTAATCTCCAAAATTATCCTGGTCTGTGTTTCTCTGGTTGACAATTGTGATCAGAATGCAGTTATCCTGCTGGTTAGGAACTCCATCTCCATCTGCATCATCATCACAGTGTCTCCAACCCCATCTCCCTTTGCATCATCCTGTCCAGAGTTTGATACTGTCACACATTATCCTTGCGGCAGTTTCTTTCAGGGCATTCATCTTTCTGAAGAACACAGTGGCCGAGTGTGATATCTGTTGTATCTAGATACCACACTATTATACTATAGCAGCCTTACCCAAGTTACAAGTGAGAACTCAGCTTCCCTGCTCTCGGTGATTAGCACCTACTCAGGACAAACACTTACAGCTGACTTACCGCTGTCAACTGCCACTGGCAGGCAGCATCTGGTAGCTGTTCGCTTCTGCATAAAAACATTATATGAATGTATGCTGTTCTTGAGTAGGAATTTAAATTGTAACTAAAACATAGTTACCCTCCTCCCCTCACAAGTTTCTGATCTTGTTCGCTTCGTCAGTCCAATGAACAAACATTAGATTCAGCAATTCCGATTAGGAAGCAAGCATTGGAGAACAGGTGAGTAAATGATCTTGAGTTGCTATTGTGCATTTCTTTGTGTGAAGTTCAAGAGTTATCCAAGACCTTTGAAGAGGGCTATTGCTTGCCCATTGCCTCAGGAGGGGAATCGGGGATGACTCGAGGAATGGAACCGAAAGAGTGAGTTGGAACAATTAATACTGCAGGTTATTCTTTCAACTGTACAGCAGCATGATTAAGTTCAGTGTAAGAAGAGAAAAGGAAAGGGAAAAGTTGAGGACAGAGGTACTTGGAGGAAAAAATGCAAACTATAAAAGATCAAAAAGAAATCTTGTCCAGATTAATAGAATGAAAAATTAGCAAATAGAACCAGAGATTAGAAAAGACAAATTTATAAACAGAATATAGGAACATAAGAAATAGGAGCAGGAGTAGGCCACATGCCCCATCGAGCCTGCTCTGCCATTCAGTACGATCATGGCTGAACTTCTATATCCACTTTTCCGCCCTATCCCCATATCCCTGATTCCCTTCGTGCCCAAAAGTCTATCGATCTCAATCTTGAATATACTTATTGACTGAGCATCCATAGCTCACTGGGGTAGAGAATTCCAAAGATTCAGAACCGTCTGAGTAAAGAAATTCCAGCTCATCTCAGTCCTGAATGGCCGGCCCCTTATCCTGAGACTGTGACCCCTGGTCCTAGGCTCTCCAGCCAGGGAAAACAGCCTCTCAACATCTGCCCTGTCAAGTGTAGAAATCATATATTCCAGAAAGCATAAAGGGAGTGCATCAAGAGCTAGGGATCCATGTAGGAATATGAAGATTAGATCAACTTTAAAATTTTAAAAGAGCATTCAGCACTTATAGGGCAGACAAATCTAATATCTCTTTTTATAACAACTAAGGAAGTATGAGAGAAATTAGAAAAAATATAAAGGGTAATAAAAAGGCACATTAGTAGTATAAGAATTATCACGGTATGGATACAGTCGCTAAGAGATTCTCTGCTACAAATTGTGTGGAAACAGAGGGCCCAAGTTTCGGGCCGCGCCTAGAACGGCGCAGCCCGACCTGGACGCCCGTTTTTCGCGCCACAAAGTGCGCCTAAAAAAAACTTACAGATTCTCCGGCTCCCTGCTGGTCCTCTGGAGCCAGGCGCAGCGCAGCACGAACTGTAGGGGGTGGAGCTAGGTCCCTACGCTGAAAACAGTGCCAGGACCTCTGCATATGCGCGCTACAATGGGTGCGCATGTGCAGTAGCTCCAGGCGACCAAAACTGTGTGGGAGGGGCCCGAAGCATGCAGCCCCTAGCCCTGACCGAATGGCCTCACTGGGGCTGCGTGCATCAGGCTGCCTCCCACGTCCAGCTCCTGCTTCCTCCCGACCCGACTCGACTCCCGCTTCCCCCCCGCCCCAAGACCGGACTGGACTCGACCCCCCGGACTGGACCCGACCCGCGCTCCCACCTCCCCCACCATCCGACCAGACCAACCTCTCTCTCCCTCCCTCCCCCCCGACCCGAACCGAACCGACCTCCCTCTGCCCCCCCCCGACCCCCCTCCTCCCCCCCCGACCCGACCCGCGCTCCCTCCCTCCCTCCCCCCCTACCCGAACCAACCCGACCTCCCTCCTCCCCCCCCCCTCCCGACTCCCCTCCTCCCCCCCCCCCGACCCGACCCGACCCGTGCTCCCGACCCCCTCCCCTCCACTCCCCCCCCCCCCACAGACCGGATCCGACCCGACCTCCCTCCGCCCCCCCAACCCGACCCGTGCTCCCGACCCTGGACCCCGGACCCGACCCGACCCAACGCCACCTACCTGTAAATCTGGTGCTGGGGACGGGCCCTGCCCGAAGTCTTGGGCCCGGCCCGTTCAGCCCCTCTCCCCCTTCTCCTCCCCCCCTCCCTTCTCCTTCCCCCCTTCTCCTTTCACCCCCCCTCTCCTTTCCTTTCCCCCCTTTCTCCTTTCCTTCCCCCTCTCCCTTCCCCTTCTCCTCTCCCCCCTCTCCTCTCCCCCCCCCTTCTCCTCTCCCCCCCACCCTTTTCCTCTCCCCCCCTTTCTCCTTCTCCTCTCACCCCCCCTTTCCCCTTCTCCTCACCCCCCCCTTCCCCTTCTCCTCTCCCCACTTTCCCCTTCTCCTCTCCCCCTTCCCCTTCTCCTCCTCCCCCTTCTCCTCCCCCCTTCCCCTTCTCCTCCCCCCTTCCCCTTCTCCTCCCCCCCTTCCCTTCTCCTCCCCCCCTTCCCCTTCTCCTCCCCCCTTCCCCTTCTCCTCCTCCCCCTTCCCCTTCTCCTCCTCCCCTTCCCCTTCTCCTCCTCCCCTTCCCCTTCTCCTCCCCCCTTCCCCTTCTCCTCCCCACCTTTCCCCTTCTCCTCTCCCCCTTTCCCCTTCTCCTCTCCCCCTTCCCCTTCTCCTGCCCCTTCTCCTCCTCCCCTCCTGCCCCTTCTCCTCCTCCCCCCCTAACCCCTTCTCCTCCCCCCTTCCCCTTCTCCTCCCCCCTTCCCCTTCTCCTCTCCCCCTTCCCCTCCCCCCTTCCCATTCTCTCCCTTCTCCCCCTTCCCTCCCCCTTCTCCCCCATCCCACCCCCTTCCCTCCCTCCCCCTCTGCCTCCCTCCCCTCCCCCCCTTCTCTCCCTCTACCCCCCTCCTCCCCCTCCGCTCGCTGTCAGAAACACAGACACTGACAGATAGAGAGTGAGAGACACACAGAGACAGACAGACAGAGAGATAGAGACACTGACAGAGACACACTGGGGGGGGGGGGGTGTGGGGGGGGGCATCCCAGCACGCTGTTGGAGGGCTCCCGGTGCTGCAGTCGGTAAGTAGAAAATGTTTTATTTATTGATTTAAAAAAAAAATTATTTCTTATTAATTTTTTTTGATTGATTTATTGGTTGATTTATTGATGTTTTTATCATTTATTATTGATGATAGCTCTTTATTTGTAAAACTGAAGTGTTTAATGTTTGTAAACTTCCCTTTAAACCTCCCCCCCATTCCCTACGCCTGATTTGTAACCTACGCCTGATTTTCTAAAGTGTAGACAAGGTTTTTTCGAGCGTACAAAAATCTTCACTTACTCCATTCTAAGTTAGTTTGGAGTAAGTTTTCACTGCCGAAACTTTGAGAACAAGCGTAAGTGGCCGGACACGCCCCTTGTGAAAAAAAATTCTGTTCCAAAGTGAAACTGTTCTAACTGACTAGAACTGGAGCAAACTAAATGCCGAGAATTTGAATTTCTAAGATACTCCGTTCTACACCAGTTGTTCCAAAAAATCAGGAGCAACTGAGGCTGAAACTTGGGCCCTCAGAGTCCGCAAATTTGTTAAGAGGGAGTGAAATGGTTGTTTAATAAAAGAAGAATATTATGGAGCACAAGCAATGAGCAGGAGAGTGGGATTAGACTTGAAAACCCAAGTAGAGGAAAATAATGGTGCAGACTTGATATGCCAAAATGGTCTGTTCCCAGCAGTAACATTCTATGATTCTGCAACAGAACAAATTGCTCCAATCTGCTATCCTATCTGCTTCATGATTCCAAGAATTCCTAGTTATCTCAAATATAGAAGATCATCACAAATCCATCATGTCTCTGAGATTCCCCTTGTCCCGCTATACTACTTAATGTAACACTGAGGGGGTGCAATGACTCAGGACAGAAAGGCCTAAGTGCGCTATGCCTATGAAGGCCTTTCGGTGCCATATTGTGCTGTCCTGGGCCATTAACATGGCTTGCCGTGTTTGTGATTCTGGGGCACTGTCCCCAGAGGACAACAAAGTGACTTGGCTGGCAGGAGGTGATGGCTAGGGCCGCTGCTGTGTACAATACTTGAAAACATATGCAGAAGAAGATGGCACATCTTAAGGAAATGGCCAAGATGTAGCCTAACAGCAGTATCAGACACCAGGTAGATGGTCTAAATACGTATTCTGCAAAGTGATGGCTGTCAACCTGCTGGCCCATGCAAAGCCCTCAGATAAACTTACTGCTATTTCTGTGCTCACCCCGCCCATACCCCAGCAGGGCGCACATTCAATCTGCAACATACAACTGAAACCCTCAGCACACCTGGAGGACGAGTCTGCGTGGCTAGGTGTGGAGGAGCAAATGGTCACGCCAGAGGAGAAGCTATCTGGTTGGCTAAATGACTGCCATAATTTCCTTCCAAGTTGCAACACTGCAGGGAAAGTGGCTTGCCGTATCTTGCTTCTGTTAATACTCAGTAATAAAGCAGATGAAAGTGCTTCTCAATTCACAAGTACATCTCTGACCAACACATTGACTTGCATTGCAGATGATTCCAATGCTGATGTAGAAGGAGATGGAGGAGGATGTATTGAGAGCAATAATGACCTTGATTCACAATGTCACCCCTATGTTGCAGATATCCTTGCAACAGATGACACATCATTGTGACTGCCTTTCTGCTGACATGGAGCCTGAAGAGGAAATTGGTGATCATTGCCAAGTATGTGTGCCAGGGCCTGCAGACATAGTCGGTAGCATATTGCGTGATGTGGGCATTCCAGCTCCGGTGCCAACTCAGCTCTCTGGCATGTGTCTTTTCATCATATACCACTTCGACCATGAGAGACTGGGATAATTTTAGAATCATAGAAATTTACAGCACAGGAGGCCATTCAGCCCATCGTGTCTGCGCTGGCTGAAAAAGAGCTATTCAGCCTAATCCCACTTTCCAGCTCTTGGTCCATAGCCCTGTAGGTTATTGCACTTCAAGTGCATATCTGAGTACTTTTTAAATGTGATGAGGATTTCAGCCTCTGCCACCTTTTTAGGTAGTGAAAGACCCCCACCATCCTCTGGATGCAAAAATGTTTTCCTCAACTCCCCTCTAATCCTTCTACCAATTACTTTAAATCTATGTCCCTAGTTATTAACTGTACGTTTTGGCAATAATGTAAAATGGGAGACCATCTGTTATACCCCTCTCAAAATCAGGTGGGGTTTATAATGTGTGGTTGATCGATTTAGCCCATTATACACTAGCGGCAAAAAATGAAGTTGCCTCACTGTGTCTGGGCCACTTTAAATGCAGCCTTTTTCATTAATTTTACTTTGCCAACTGCTACAAGACTCTATAGCTTGCAATTACTTTGTTGAGTCCCTGAGCTGCAGCAAAATAATTTATTGTACGAGGTCATTTGAATGAAGGGCATGTTAAAAGACCTTCATTGTTCAGCATTGTGCAGTATATATCTCTCAATGCACCTCAACTGAAGCTTTGAAGTACTTTTAACATATTCCCTTCATTCAAATTACCTCATACAAGAAATTGTTTTTTCAGCATCTGAGTGAACATAATTATTATAGAGATTCATTGTGGCGTCCCAACTACTTCTCGGAAATTTACTAAGATAAGCTGTTCGATTTGACTAGGTGACCTACACTTGATGAATGGAGCCGCTTCCTCTGCCGAACCAGTGTGTCTTTGTCTCCCTTCTCTACGTTTAATATGTACTAATATTCCGGGTCTTCACTTTTAATTGCTGGCCTCTTCCAACAGCTTGCAATCAGTTTTATCTCTGTCAGGCTAGATAACAGTTCTTTCCCCATGGGTAGCTCTTTTGTGGATATATTGGCCCAGAAGTCCCAATCAAGGTCTTCCCGTGGGCAAACTACTGAAAAAAGGAAAAAAAAATGCGCACTTATCTGAAAGTGCTGCGCCCGTTCGAGCTTCAGATCCTGAGGCCTTCACTCCCTGTGCATCGGAGCACGTGTATGTTGGGACGTCCGTAAGCTGGAGCTCAAGTCACATGGCTCTGGGCAGCCAATCAAGGTACAGTATTTTCTCATTCATAATAATGGGAAGTCCGTAAGTTGGAGTTCCTATTATTATGAATGAGAAACCCCCCCAAACACACACAACACTAATAAAAAAATTAAAAAATACACTAATATTTAAGATTCATTTAAATTAAAGTTCTTTTTAAAAAAGTCTGGAAAATATTTTTTTTTATAAGTTTTTTAAATTATGCCTTAAAATAAGCTTACCGTAGTGGGGAGGGTTTTTAACAATAAAATATGTTTTCATATGTGTTTATTTAATTTAATTTTAATGCTTATGTATGTTTTTAAACATTCGCACCTGTAAAAGTAGGCTATACGCCTGCTTTTTCAGGCACAAGATTTTTGAGGACATTTGCTGGGCAAGATATGCGTAAATATCGCAAATCTTGCCCTTGCAAGTGTCCTCGCTCCCGATCTGGCTACGATCTGTCAAGCTATCGGAAAAGCCGGTTTTCAGCGCATGCGCATTGCGTGCTGAAAACCGGCTTTTCCGATGCCTTCTCGGGTCCGTAGAAACTTCATAAGGGCCCGGGACATTGGAATTTCATGCTCATTTATTCATAAGAAAAAGTAATTGATTCTTGTGAATACATCGACAGCTTCAGGTGGTTCAGAATACTGTCCCAGCTGTAGGTGGCTTTATGTACATGACAGTGCCAAAGCTACAGAAAGGCATGCACATTTGTCTTACCTGTTCATCATCCCCACACAGATTGAAAAGTGGAATTTGTTTTTCATAGAAATCTAAAACTGGGGTGTTGAAGTAATTGATTATTGAAAGTGAGTTGATTTTGGTGCATGACCGATAACTTCAATCAATAGTCTGCTGTTAAAGCTTATCAAGAGCTACGCAGAGAAGTATCTGCACTCTATTACGTGTGCAACCTGAAATAAGATTGCTAACATGGCAAGAAAACCATTCATTATAATAACAATTCATATCATTTCGCAATACAGCACTCTCAGCGGGAAGCAGAGGTTACAGGGAGTGCAGTTCAGGAAATCACGAGCATCATTCCCTGCTGTGAGTGCCGGGTTATGGAATCAGCCCTGTAGTGACCTCTACCATCAGAAAATTACATGACACCTTTTTTTTCTTTTCATTGTTTCCCATTTTATCTCACATGTGTTCCAGCTCAAAGCACTTCAGTTAGGCAGCATGACAGCTCATTTATATTGCAGAACTTCTGCCAGTGGAAGTATAAACCTTGTTGCTAAATCTGTCCTGCTTAAACTGCAAGGCAATATTTAGCAACAAGAGGTAACTGCAAATGTACAAATAATGCACATGTACAAATATTAGAAGGAAAAGGAAAGACTTGCATTTATATAGCATCTGATATGACCTCAGGACGTTCCTAGATGCTTTACAGCCAATGAAGTATTTTTTGCAGTGTAGTCACTGTTGTAATGTAGGAAACATGGCAGCCAATTTCCACACATCAAGTTGCCACAAACAATAATGAGGTAGATAACCGAGTATTTTTTTTAGTGATGTTGGTTGAGAGATAAATGTTGGTCAGGTCATCACATTGAACACGCGTAGCTATTTTTTTTAAAATTAATTCATTGGATATGGGCGTTGCTGGCAAGGCCAGCATTTATTGCCCATCCCTAATTGCCCTTGAGAAGCTGGTGGTGAACTGCCTTTGTCAACTGCTGCAGTCCGTGTAGTGAAGTCACTCCCACAGTGCTGTTATGAAGGGAATTCCAGGATTTTGACCCAGCAGTGATGAAGGAATGGCGACATATTTCCAAGTCAGAATGATGTGTAACTTGAAGAGGAACTTGCAAATGATGGTGCTCCCATATGTCTTCTGCCCCTGTGCTTCTAGGTGGTAGAGATCGCGGGTTTGGGAGGTGCTGCCGAAGAAGCTGCAGTGCATCTTGTAGATGATACACACTGCAACCACGATGCGCTGGTGGTGGAGGGAGTAAATGTTTAAGGTTGTGGAAGGGGTGCCAATCAAGCAGGCTGCTTTGTCTTGGATGGTATTAAGCTTCTTGAGTGTTATTGGAGCTGCACTCATCCAGGCAAGTGGAGAATATTCCATCAAACTCCTGACTTGTGCCTTGTAGATGGTGGAAAGGCTTTGGGGAGTCGGGAGGCGAGATACTTGCTGCAGAATACCCAGCCTCTGACTTGCTCTTGTTGCCACAGTATTTATGTGGCTGGTCTGGTTAAGTTTTTGGTTAATGGTGGCGCCCAGGATTTTGCTGGTGGGGATTCGGCGATGGTAATGGCGTTGAATGTCAAGGGGCGGTGGTTAGACTCTCGCTTGTTGGAGGTGGTCATTGCCTGGCACTTGTGTGGCGCACATGTTACTTGCCACTTATTAGCCCAAGTCTGAATGCCACCAGGTCTTGCAGCATATGGGCATGGACTGCTTCATTATCTGAGGAGTTGCGAATGGTACTGAACACTGTGCAGTCATCAGCGAACATCCCCACTTCTGACCTTATGATGGAGGGAAGACCATTGATGAAGCAACTGAAGATGGTTGGGCCTAGGACACTGCCCTGAGGAACTCCTGCAGTGATGTCCTGGAGCTGAGATGATTGACCTCCAACAACCATCTTTCTTTGTGTTAGGTATGAATCTAACTAGTGGAGAGTTACATTTGAACGTTGTCAGCCCAAACCTTTCTTAATGCAAAAAGGAAGTATAAACAGTCCAGAAATGTGGGCTTGAGAGGTCACACAGGTTTATAACCTGATACGAATAGGTTTATAATAATGTTCAAGCATTCAGTAATGATGGAAAACATGATTTGTAATGTTTGCTGATGACTCATTGGTCTGGACTTTCCTCCACTATCCCACCCCAAATCCAGTGGGATATCAGTGGAAAATGCAGGAAAATTGGGCAGTAAGACCTACTGCCATGTTACCACCCTGACCACCATTTTCCTCTCCCTGACCCAGCCAGGAAGGTTGTCGGTAGCCTTTTCACCACCTGCCACATGGAAATTCCAGCAGGAACGCAGGGCCTGGCAAGATACTCCATTTCCCTGCCTTCTGCCATTCATCCCACCGCTCCCAAGGACCACCAAGAGTGGGGTAACAGTAGTAGATGGGACAGTGGCAGACTGCCCAGTAGAAGCTCTCTGGAGGGAGAAGGCCCATTAGTGGGCACTACTACTTCCCCTTAGGCCTCAACCACTCACTACAGGAAGGCCTCAGCTCAATCCAATACGTAAACAAAAAACTGAATGATGACCTTCAGGCTGTGTCAGAATGCAAGGTCAGATCATGAACATTATTTGAGAGTAGTCCCAGCATGTAGTGCGTGCCAGGCTGTGACCATGTGAACAGGCAGGACATGGGACAACATTTCAGACAGCAGCAGCCAGACTTGGGCTATGGCTACCATCAAGCACTGACAGCATTTTCTCATGGACTGTCAGGGTAGTACAAGTTGGGCTGGGCTGACAGGCAGGGAACAGGGAAGAGCCAGGCAGGAGAAACCTTTACTGAATATTTTAACGTCCTCCCTACAATGCTTATTCCAAATGGATGTTGTACTGCTGAGTTCCTGCCAGACACTTAAAAAAAATAAAGAACCTTTAACTTACCTTTATTTTTACTCAACTACTGCCCTGTTTCAGGCTGCTTCCACAAGGCGGTTCCCTCAACGATCTAGACGGGCTTCCGTTGAGACCAAGCTTATGCCCTGGCAATTCTGTCGGTGATGCAAGTTGGCGGTTTTGCTTCCGGCGGTCATTTCGCAATGTGGGCGGTACCATTCAAAAGGTAAGTGGGAAACTTTCGCCGGGCGGTTTCTCTCAGAAAAACAGCTGTACCACTGAGAAAACCGACCAAAAGAAGGCGAAAGTCTAGCCCAAAGGCTGGAATTTTCACCTTTGCTTTGGATGAGTGGGTACGGGGAGCATAGCGGGTCCGAAATGCAATGCTTTCAGCAATGCACTGCTCAGAACAGCTTTCACTTAATGATCCCAATTGAAAGAGTCATGGGCCCTATTAAATGGTGCGGGTCTGATGTCATCATCGATGACTCATTTCCAGCGCCCATATTTAAAGCAGCCTTGCACTGAACTCACTTGAAGGTTTCCAGAGGAGGGTGGAAGGTGTGAAAGAAAGGCCACAGGAGAGATAAAACTTTTCAAACATGGATAGACAAAGGGCTGCATCCCGGTTCTCTGATTCTTCCTTGCAGACTCTTGTGGAGGCTCTCAGAGCACACAGGGAGGTCCTTCTCCCAGGCAAAGGAGCTAGCTCCACAAACAACGAAGAGAGCCTGGCTGGATATTGCTGAAGACTTGGATACAATGCAGGAAACACTTCAAGGATCACACAAGGTCAGGAAAGATGAGTGCACTGCCACACTCACCCTCATCCTGAAGTGCCTGTCAGCACATCCCCGTCGCTCTGCCTTCCCAAGCCTACACCTGCTCATCATTCCTCACCAACATACCTTGCAGGTCCACCTATCCTTCTCTCTCTATGCACCAACTCACATCCCCATTGGACTAATCACCCCTCACACTCGCCCTCATCCCAATGCAATCACAGCAAGTAACACTTCAGAAGGAGGCCATTTGGCAATGGCACCCCGCTCCCTCATAGTCACCCTTTACAGATGTAACCCATCCATTCCTTACACTCATTCCATCACTCTCACTCAAACTTCTCTTCTTTCCCTCCTTGCAGGAGAAGAGAGCCCACAACAACAGGGAGAGGGAGAGAACCAGAGGTAGCCCTCCAGTCATTGCATATCTGACAGCAACAGAGGCAGCTCTAGAAATTTCAGAAGATCAAGAGACCTAGTGGTGGAAGATGGAGAGAGGGGATCATCCTAGCAACCTGATGATAGAATCACATCTCACAGAGCCACATGACATACAGCAGTCATTCAGTAGTGACACATGTCAGCAGCCAGTGAAATGTCATCATGTGTATAATGGTAACGTTACCCATTCTTATTATAACACTTCTAATTCCTCTCTTTACTCTCCCACAGGTCCATCAATGACCCTCCCCCACTGTCCAGCTGGAGGAGGAAGACAATTCCTCAAAGGAACCTCCAGCCTTTGAGGGTGCAGCATCACCCAACCCAAGTGCAGCCAGCACCAGTGCAGATACACGCACCTCGGTGGGTCCTTTGCGCTCAGAGTAGAGTTGTCACCTGGTGTCTCACAATTCACAAGTGAGCAAGAGCCGGTGGTGTTGACAGGGACAGCAGTAGAGACTCCTAACTAGAGGACGCAGGATGCTCCAAGCTCTGCTGAGCTGCATGCAGACACTGAGCCTCGGGGGCCATCGAGAAAGAAGGTGATCTTGAAGGGGTAGCAACAATTGCATGAGGCCCTAGCATCTTTGGCAGCTGCGATGTATGCAAATGTGTAGAAAATGGAGGAGTCCATCTCTAACATGAGCACCTCCATGTCACAGGCGATGGCGGTGATGTGCCTTTCCATGGAAAGGATGGTCCCCTGCATGGAGCAGCAAATGCACCATTCACATGAGCACGTGCTAGCCGTGGACAACAGATGACAGGCGCTCATAGACCTCCTCTCAAGGAGGGATGTTAACGCTGACTTGGGCCTTCATCGCCCCACTGCTGTACAGCAAGGTGCTCACCAGCTCCTTGCTAGCAGTGAAGTGAGACTGGCCCATGAGAGGGATGATGATGACAGGGGACATGGAAGTAGGGACTCTTCTCAAAGTGCTCACACTTCGCACCCGTTGCTTCCCTTCAGTCAGAGCCCCACGTAATTCCTCGGATTGCGACAGCCGATTTTCTCCCTGCACAGTTGCAGGAGGAGCAGACTTTGGCGAGGCCATCACTGGCTCCAAAACCCAGAGGACGTCCGCCAAAAGTGTTTACGCAGTCACAGCAGGGAAGTGAGCAGCCTGCAACTCACTCTGCTGAAGTCACAGGGGTTGCACCTCATAGAAGCACATGGAAAAGAAAATTGACGCAGATTTAGATGCACAGGGGACATGGGTGGATTAACAAATGTTAGTACAATTGTTAAACTCCCTTCAACTGGTCCAGTGAAAGCTCTGGGAGAAAGAAAGACTTACATTTATATAGCACCTTTCACGACCACTGGCCAGCGGGAGTCGAGCAGTCAGTCGAGGAGGCGGGAGCTCGGAGCAGCGCGAGTCCAGGGTCGGCGAGAGGCCTATAAAGGCCAGCGGGAGTCGAGCAGTCAGTCGAGGAGGCGGGAGCTCGGAGCAGCGCGAGTCCGGGGTCGGCGAGAGGCCTATAAAGGCCAGCGGGAGTCGAGCAGTCAGTCGAGGAGGCGGGAGCTCGGAGCAGCGCGAGTCCAGGGTCGGCGAGAGGCCTATAAAGGCCAGCGGGAGTCGAGCAGTCAGTCGAGGAGGCGGGAGCTCGGAGCAGCGCGAGTCCGGGGTCGGCGAGAGGCCTATAAAGGCCAGCGGGAGTCGAGCAGTCAGTCGAGGAGGCGGGAGCTCGGAGCAGCGCGAGTCCAGGGTCGGCGAGAGGCCTATAAAGGCCAGCGGGAGTCGAGCAGTCAGTCGAGGAGGCGGGAGCTCGGAGCAGCGCGAGTCCGGGGTCGGCGAGAGGCGTACCGGTGCAGCTACAGGGAGAAGGCAAAAAAACAAAGGTGACGTCACAGCCTAGGGGGTAAGTGATTGGCTGGTGATTGGTGAGTAGTTTTTCTTTTTCTTCTTATATTGGTCAGTAACTTTTAACATTGTTATTACCAGTTTAAGTGTATCTAAGGGTTAAGTCATGGCAGGAGAGCTCGGTCGGGTGTTATGCTCCTCCTGTACCATGTGGGAACTCAGGGACGCTTCCGGTGTCCCTGACGACTACGTGTGTGAGAAGTGTATCCGCCTCCAGCTCCTGACGGTCCGCGTTGCGGAATTGGAGCTGAGGGTGGATTCACTCTGGAGCATCCACGATGCTGAGAATGACGTGAGTATCACGTGTAGTGAGTTGGTCTTACCGCAGGGAAAGGGTCCACAGCCAGATAGGGAATGGAAGACCAACAGGAAGAGTAGAGCAAGGAAGGTAGTGCAGGGGTCCCCTGCGGTCATCCCCCTGCAAAACAGATACACCGCTTTGGGTACTGTTGAGGGGAATGACTCATCAGGGGAGGGCAGCAGCAGCCAAGTTCATGGCACCGTGGCTGGCTCTGCTGCACAGGAGGGCAAGAAAAAGAGTGGGAGAGCGATAGTGATAGGGGATTCAATTGTGAGGGGAATAGATAGGCGTTTCTGCGGCCGCAACCGAGACTCCAGGATGGTATGTTGCCTCCCTGGTGCAAGGGTCAAGGATGTCTCGGAGCGGGTGCAGGACATTCTGAAATGGGAGGGAGAACAGCCAGTTGTCGTGGTGCACATTGGTACCAACGACATAGGCAAAAAAAGGGATGAGGTCCTACGAAACGAATTTAAGGAGCTAGGAGCTAAATTAAAAAGTAGGACCTCAAAAGTAGTAATCTCGGGATTGCTACCAGTGCCACGTGATAGTCAGAGTAGGAATCGCAGGATAGCGCAGATGAATACGTGGCTTGAGCAGTGGTGCAGCAGGGAGGGATTCAAATTCCTGGGGCATTGGGACCGGTTCTGGGGGAGGTGGGACCAGTACAAACCGGACGGTCTGCACCTGGGCAGGACTGGAACCAATGTCCTAGGGGGAGTGTTTGCTAGTGCTGTTGGGGAGGATTTAAACTAATATGGCAGGGGGATGGGAACCAATGCAGGGAGACAGAGGGAAACAAAAAGGAGCCAAAAGCAAAAGACAGAAAGGAGATGAGGAAAAGTGTAGGGCAGAGAAACCCAAGGCAAAGAACAAAAAGGGCCACTGTACAGCAAAATTCTAAAAGGACAAAGGGTGTTAATAAAACAAGCCTGAAGGCTTTGTGTCTTAATGCAAGGAGTATCCGCAATAAGGTGGATGAATTAATTGTGCAAATAGATGTTAACAAATATGATGTGATTGGGATTACGGAGACGTGGCTCCAGGATGATCAGGGCTGGGAACTCAACATTCAGGGGTATTCAACATTCAGGAAGGATAGAATAAAAGGAAAAGGAGGTGGGGTAGCATTGCTGGTTAAAGAGGAGATTAATGCAATAGTTAGGAAAGACATTAGCTTGGATGATGTGGAATCTATATGGGTAGAGCTGCAGAACACCAAAGGGCAAAAAACGTTAGTAGGAGTTGTGTACAGACCTCCAAACAGTAGTAGGGATGTTGGGGAGGGCATCAAACAGGAAATTAGGGGTGCATGCAATAAAGGTGTAGCAGTTATAATGGGTGACTTTAATATGCACATAGATTGGGCTAGCCAAACTGGAAGCAATACGGTGGAGGAGGATTTCCTGGAGTGCATAAGGGATGGTTTTCTAGACCAATATGTTGAGGAACCAACTAGGGGGGAGGCCATCTTAGACTGGGTGTTGTGTAATGAGAGAGGATTAATTAGCAATCTCATTGTGCGAGGCCCCTTGGGGAAGAGTGACCATAATATGGTGGAATTCTGCATTAGGATGGAGAATGAAACAGTAATTTCAGAGACCATGGTCCAGAACTTAAAGAAGGGTAACTTTGAAGGTATGAGGCGTGAATTGGCTAGGATAGATTGGCGAATGATACTTAGGGGGTTGACTGTGGATGGGCAATGGCAGACATTTAGAGACCGCATGGATGAAGTACAACAATTGTACATTCCTGTCTGGCGTAAAAATAAAAAGGGGAAGGTGGCTCAACCGTGGCTATCTAGGGAAATCAGGGATAGTATTAAAGCCAAGGAAGTGGCATACAAATTGGCCAGAAATAGCAGCGAACCTGGGGACTGGGAGAAATTTAGAACTCAGCAGAGGAGGACAAAGGGTTTGATTAGGACAGGGAAAATGGAGTACGAGAAGAAGCTTGCAGGGAACATTAAGGCGGATTGCAAAAGTTTCTATAGGTATGTAAAGAGAAAAAGGTTGGTGAAGACAAACGTAGGTCCCCTGCAGTCAGAATCAGGGGAAGTCATAACGGGGAACAAAGAAATGGCGGATCAATTGAACAAGTACTTTGGTTCGGTATTCACTAAGGAGGATACAAACAACCTTCCGGATATAAAAGGGGTCAGAGGGTCTAGTAAGGAAGAGGAACTGAGGGAAATCTTTATTAGTCGGGAAATTGTGTTGGGGAAATTGATGGGATTGAAGGCCGATAAATCCCCAGGGCCTGATGGCCTGCATCCTAGAGTACTTAAGGAGGTGGCCTTGGAAATAGCGGATGCATTGACAGTCATTTTCCAACATTCCATTGACTCTGGATCAGTTCCTATGGAGTGGAGGGTAGCCAATGTAACCCCACTTTTTAAAAAAGGAGGGAGAGAGAAAACAGGGAATTATAGACCGGTCAGCCTGACCTCAGTAGTGGGTAAAATGATGGAATCAATTATTAAGGATGTCATAGCAGTGCATCTGGAAAATGGTGACATGATAGGTCGAAGTCAGCATGGATTTGTGAAAGGGAAATCATGCTTGACAAATCTTCTGGAATTTTTTGAGGATGTTTCCAGTAAAGTGGACAAAGGAGAACCAGTTGATGTGGTATATTTGGACTTTCAGAAGGCTTTCGACAAGGTCCCACACAAGAGATTAATGTGCAAAGTTAAAGCACATGGGATTGGGGGTAGTGTGCTGACGTGGATTGAGAACTGGTTGTCAGACAGGAAGCAAAGAGTAGGAGTAAACGGGTACTTTTCAGAATGGCAGGCAGTGACTAGTGGAGTGCCGCAAGGTTCTGTGCTGGGGCCCCAGCTGTTTACATTGTACATTAATGATTTAGACGAGGGGATTAAATGCAGTATCTCCAAATTTGCGGATGATACTAAGTTGGGTGGCAGTGTGAGCTGCGAGGAGGATGCTATTAGGCTGCAGAGTGACTTGGATAGGTTAGGTGAGTGGGCAAATGCATGGCAGATGAAGTATAATGTGGATAAATGTGAGGTTATCCACTTTGGTGGTAAAAACAGAGAGACAGACTATTATCTGAATGGTGACAGATTAGGAAAAGGGAAGGTGCAACGAGACCTGGGTGTCATGGTACATCAGTCATTGAAGGTTGGCATGCAGGTACAGCAGGCGGTTAAGAAAGCAAATGGCATGTTGGCCTTCATAGCGAGGGGATTTGAATACAGGGGCAGGGAGGTGTTGCTACAGTTGTACAGGGCCTTGGTGAGGCCACACCTGGAGTATTGTGTACAGTTTTGGTCTCCTAACTTGAGGAAGGACATTCTTGCTATTGAGGGAGTGCAGCGAAGGTTCACCAGACTGATTCCCGGGATGGCGGGACTGACCTATCAAGAAAGATTGGATCAATTGGGCTTGTATTCACTGGAGTTCAGAAGAATGAGAGGGGACCTCATAGAAACGTTTAAAATTCTGACGGGTTTAGACAGGTTAGATGCAGAAAGAATGTTCCCAATGTTGGGGAGGTCCAGAACCAGGGGTCACAGTCTGAGGATAAGGGGTAAGCCATTTAGGACCGAGATGAGGAGAAACTTCTTCACCCAGAGAGTGGTGAACCTGTGGAATTCTCTACCACAGAAAGTAGTTGAGGCCAATTCACTAAATATATTCAAAAGGGAGTTAGATGAAGTCCTTACTACTCGGGGGATCAAGGGTTATGGCGAGAAAGCAGGAAGGGGGTACTGAAGTTTCATGTTCAGCCATGAACTCATTGAATGGCGGTGCAGGCTAGAAGGGCTGAATGGCCTGCTCCTGCACCTATTTTCTATGTTTCTATGTTTCTATGTCTCAAAGCGCTTTACAGCCAGTGGTCGTGAAAGGCGCTATATAGTACTTTTGGAGTGTAGTCAATTGTAATGTAGGAAACATGGCAGACAATTTGTGCACATAAAGCTCCCACAAACAGCAATATGATAATGACCAGATATTCTGTTTTAGTGATAAATATTGACCAATGCACCAGGGAGAACTTCAATGATTTTCTTCAAAATAGTGCCATGGGATCTTTTACATCCACCTGAGAGAGGAGATGGGGCCTCGGTTTAACGTTTCATCCAAAAGCTGACATCTCTGACAGTGCCGCACTGGCGTGCCAACCTAGATTATGTGCTCAAGTCCCTGGAGTGTGACTTGAACCCACAACTTTCTGATTCAGAGGCGAGAGTGCTACCCACTGAGCCACAGCTGACACCAATAGCACACTTTCGATGCCGTCTTCCAGTGTCCTTCAAACTCACTGGTCTCATTGCGATTCACTAGGTGCCTCAAGCACGTTACAGGTCACAAACCGCACTTCACACACAGTATCCAATAGATGTCCCATGTGCTGAAGCATCTCAGATGCCCAGCATCTGTGCACCAATGTGCCATTAATAGCTTATGCTACAAATAGTCATTGCTTATTGTAAAAATGTTTTACTGTTTTTGCATATTTAACAGAAAACATCGGAAAATCTACCTGCTCCTCTGCTATTCCATCAACCGTACAGATGAGCTCAGCCCCCGATGGGCTAGGAACATAGGAGCAGGAGTAAGCCATTAAGCCCTTTGAGCTTGTTCTGCCATTCAATGAGATCAAGGCTGATCTGTGACCTAACTCCAAAGTATCTATCAATGTGCACAACAAAGGAATCCCAGGGATCTTAATGTCCTCTGTGTGTAATTGTTAATCCAGTACATATTGAATGGTCAGCAATTGTAAATCAATCAGCAGTACCAGAATGTTCTGATGTCACTTCTGCTTCGGTTTGCCTTTGTGGCTTGTGACCAATTTAATAATGTCAAATCAGAAATGCTAAATCTGTCTTCTGCTAAATGCAATTGGCTTGAAACATTCAAGACACCAGCAGTTGCATTTTTGTTAGACACTGGGGCCTAGAAATTCCTTTGTGGCCCGTTTAGAAGCGGTAACATCTGCGAGGCGGGACATTCTGTGGCAGGCGCGGAAGTCCCGGCCACTCGAAAAATTCGGGTTACCGCCCCCGAAAGGAAGTGGAGCACAAAATAATGCGTGCCACTTGCTTTCTGGGCAGTAATGTGGCAGATGGGTTGGGAGCGGGACACAGCGCAACGCACTGGGCCACATAGCGCTGCTGCATAGGATGGGCTCTTCCTTTCATTAAAGGGACGGGCCCAAGCTGCAAACTCTGCAGGTATGAAACAGGCCTCCATGGACCACCGGGGAGTGGGGTTGCCGTGCCAACAGCCCGCTACTCAAGCAGAGTGTCGGGCTAAACGATAGCGGCACAGACCCTGCGATCTTAGCGCCAATGGGGCGGCAAAGAAAAACGGCACATTTTTTTTTAACATGGCCACGACCTCCCCTTTAAGTGATGCCCCGCAAGCGGCCCACAGCCCGGTTCACGTCCCCTGACGGTGTCGCTGACATCGCCCGGCACAACTTCAGGGGCGCTCCCCAATTTTTGTTCTGGAGCAAAAATGGGGCGTTGCGCGTGGTGATGACATCATCAGCATTGGTGCAGTGGAGCAAGATGCTATGGTTTATCGCTGCTGCTGAACTCCAGCGGAATTTAACGGGAGTCGGTAGTGGCGCCACACCCTGCCGAAAAGTCGTTTGCGTCCCGTGAGCGCTCTCAGGGGCACTAACGGGAGGTGCAAACGACCCGAATTTCTAGGCCTAGGAGAATTTGATAAATCTTTTTTCTGACAAAAATATTATTTGCGGTGAAAATATTGTTTTGTTGAATTTCTGTTAGTTCTGATCATCATTCCCATATTGAACTGCGGAAAAAAATTTGCAGGCATGGAATCTGCTAATTTAGGTCCTATAGTTTAGAAATTATCATTTGCGATATTAGTGTACAGGCACCTTACATATTTCTATGATAGTTCTGTTTCTCCTACTTTTGAGGTATTAATCCCTTTATTTGGCTTTCAAAGAAAGAAAGAATTTGCATTTATATAATGCTTTTTACAACCTTAGAATGTCCCAAAGCAATTGACAGCCAATTAATCACTGTTGCAGTATAGGGATAAACGGCAGTCAATATGCACACAGCAAGGCCCCACAAACAAAAATGAGATTAATGGCCAGATCATCTATCTTAGTTATGGCAGCCGAGAGATGAATATTGGCCAGGACACCAGGATAACTCCTGTGCTCTTCTTTGAATAGAGCCATAGGATCTTTTACATCCACCTGAGAGGACAGATGTGACCTCAGTTTATTGTCTCATTTGAAAGACAGTGCAACATTCCTTCAGTACTGCTCTCAAGTGTCAGCCGAGAGAATGTGCTAATAGAGTGGAGCTTGAGCCCACAACCTTCTGACTCAGAGGCTAGAGCCAAAGCTGATACTACTTTAAAAGGCTGCTCTAGCAAGGGGGTTGGAATAAAAGAGTGAAAAATGAAGGCCAGGCCGCATTAGCCTTGCGCTCCAGACCTCAGGAAAGATATTGGCACAGAAATTCCTCTGGGGGTCTTCCCGCGAGCAATTGCCTCCTCGCTGGATATTTTTAACGAATTTACCTGGTGGTCTCTAGGAGGTGCCCTGATTTTCGATGGGGAGGCCTTCTCCTCCCGCGCTGCGAAGCGCGCTTCTATGCAGAGGGTCCCGACGCAGAAGATGCAGTCATGTGTGACTGCTCAGCCAATCAGGTATTTCACAGGTTCCCAATAATAGCACTGAAACTCGCGTATCAATGAGTTCTCAGTGGTAATAATGGGAACTAAAGCAATCACACAAAATAATAAAAAATAAAAAACAGACCATACATATTTAAATTAATTGAAATTTAAGTTATTATGTCTTATAAAATTAAAATAGTTTCCCGATTTTTAAAAAAGTTTTTTTAATTATGGTTAAAAATAAACTTACCGTAGTGGGGAGGGTTTTTAAGAAGAAAATATGTTTTTATAACTTTATTTTAAAATGTTTTTGTCTATTTTTAAATACTTGCGCCTGTAAAAGTAGGCTATATGCCTGCTTTTTCAGACGGCAAGATTTTTGAGGACATTTCCAGGGCAAGATATCCGTAAATATGGAAATCTTGTCCTGCAAATGTCCTTGCTCCCGATCTGCAGATGATCTGTCCAGCTAGAAACTTGACAGATCGGAAAAGCCGGTTTTCAGCGCATGCGCATTACGCGCTGAAAACTAGCTTTTCCGATGCCTTCCCGGGTCCATAGAACCTTCGTATGGACCCGAGACATCGGAATTCCAGCACCATTTTGGCCTTGGAGTCGGTACAGCACAGATTCATTTGAATGATATCAGGGCTTAAAGTTATGAGGACAGGTAACAAAAAACTTGGTTTGTATTTATTGTGTTCCTAACACAGATGAGGCTGCACACAGGGAGGTTAAAGTAACAGTGACCTCAGTCTTTAATAAGACACTCCAGAGTGAGGAACAGGCCTTAGGGGCCGGCTTATATACAGTGCTCCCAAGGGATGCTGGGATCCCTTCGGACTTCAGGTGATGAGCTCCCTGATGACGGAACATGGGAGTGCATGCTTTACAGATAGACAACATCCGCCCCCCGCAAAGTCAAAGTGAAAACTATTTACAAGGTGAGGCGGTCGGGGCCTTTATTTCCCTGGTGGACCGCCTCGGTACAAATGTCTGTTCTGGTGTGTTGGCTGTGCCCTCACTGGGCTGGCGTGTTGTTGGCCCTGCAGGGCTACTAGGTGAGCCTGGTCTTGCTGGACTGTTGGGCGTGATGGGTTCGATTTCCTGGTCTGGCGTGGTGTCGTTGATCCTTTGGGTGTGTGTTGTAGGCTCAAAAAAGGTGGTGTCTGCTGTGGGTTGTTCAGGGCAGTCTGTGAATCGCAGCCTCGTTTGGTCCAGGTGCTTTCTGCAAATTTGTCCATTGTTTAGTTTGACTACAAACACCCTATTCCCTTCTTTAGTTATCACCGTGCCCGTGATCCACTTGGGACCATGTCCATAGTTTAGCACATACACAGAGTCATTCAGATCAATTTCTCGTGACACAGTGGCGCGACCATCATTTACATTATATTGCTGCCGCCTGCTCTCTACCTGATCATGCAGGTTGGGGTGAACCAGCGAGAGTCTGGTTTTAAGTGTCCTTTTCATGAGTAGCTCAGCCGGGGGCACCCCTGTGAGCGACTGGGGTCTTGTGCGGTAGCTGAGCAGTACTTGGGACAGGCGGGTTTGGAGTGAGCCTTCTGTGACTCTTTTAAGGCTCTGTTTGATGGTTTGTACTGCTCGCTCTGCCTGCCCATTGGAGGCTGGTTTAAACGGGGCCAAGGTGACATGTTTGATCCCGTTGCGGGTCATGAATTCTTTAAATTCGGCCCTGGTGAAACATGGCCCGTTGTCACTGACCAATATGTCAAGCAGGCCGTGGATGGCAAATGTGGCCCTCAGGCTTTCAATGGTGGCAGTGGCAGTGCTTCCCGACATTATTTCACATTCAATCCATTTTGAAAAAGCATCCACCATCACCAGGAACATTTTACCGAGCAACGGGCCTGCATAGTCAACATGGATCCTCGACCATGGTCTGGAGGGCCAGGACCACAAACCTAGTGGTGCCTCTCTGGGCACGTTGCTCAACTGAGCACATACGCTGCATTGCTGTACATAGGACTCTAAGTCAGAGTCGATACCGGGCCACCACACGTAGGATCTGGCTATCGCTTTCATCATTACTATAACCGGATGTGTGCTGTGGATATCCGAGATGAACGTCTCCCTGCTCTTTTTTGGTAGCACTACGCAGTTACCCCACAATAGGCAGTCTGCCTGAATGGACAGCTCGTCCTTTCTCCGCTGAAACGGCTTGATTGGCTCTTACATTTCAATGGGGATGCTGGCCCAGCTCCCATGCAGTACACAGTTTTTGGCGGGCTGTGACAGGTGATTTATAATTTTCAAACACTTCCATGACCATCAACAAGTCCACGGGCTGCGCCACCATCAACAAGTTTGTAGGCTGCGCCATTTCCACCCCTGTGGTGGGCAATGGTAGCCGACTGAAAGCATCCGCATAGTTCTCGGTGCCTGGTCTGTGGCGGATGGTATAGTTATATTGCTGATAGCATGAGTGCCCACCTTTGTATGCGGGCTGAGGCATTAGTATTTAGCCCCTTGTTTTCAGCGAATAGGGATGTGAGGGGTTTGTGACCGGTTTCCAGCTCAAATTTGAGGCCAAACAGGTACTAATGCATTTTCTTTACCACGAACCCACAAGCTAATGCCTCTTCCTCAATCATGGTGTAGGTCCTCTCAGCCTTAGACAAGCTCCTGGAAGCATAGGCGACAGGTTGCAACTTCCCCGCAACGTTAGCTTGTTGTAATACACACCCGACTCCGTATGACGATGCGTCACATGTTAGCACAAGTCTTTTACACGGGTTATACAATACAAGCAGCTTGTTGGAGCATAAAATGTTACTGGCTTTCTCAAAAGCAATTGTTTTTTTTCCCCATACCCAGTTCTCCCCTTTGCACAATAACACATGTAGGGGCTCTAAAAGGGTGCTTAACCCCGGTAGGAAGTTACCAAAATAGTTGAGGAGTTCCAGGAACGACCACAGCTCCATGATGTTCTGTGGCCTGGGCGCATTCCTGATAGCCTCTGTCTTGGCGTCTGTGGGCCGAATGCCGTCCGCCGCGATCTTTCTCCCCAAAAACTCCACCTCTGTGGCCATGCAGATGCATTTCGACCTCTTCAGCCGCAGCCCTACGCGATCCAGTCGCTGGAGGATCTCCTCCAGGTTTTGTAGGTGCTCGGCGGTGTCCCGACCCGTGACCAATATGTCGTCCTGAAAGACCACCGTGTGTGATACCGACTTGAGTAGGCTCTCCATGTTTCTCTGGAAGATCGCTGCAGCCGACCGAATTCCAAACGGGCATCTGTTGTAGATGAACAGTCCCTTGTTCGTGTTGATGCAGGTGAGGCCCTTCGAAGACTCCTCCAGCTCCTGCATCATGTAGGCTGAAGTCAGGTCGAGCTTGGTCAACGTCTTGCCTCCTGCCAGCGTCGCAAATAGGTCGTCTGCCTTAGGTAGCGGATATTGGTCCTGTAGCGAGAAACGATTAATAGTTAATTTATAATCACCGCAAATCCTGACCGTGCCATCACTTTTGAGTACTGGAACAATCGGGCTGGCCCACTCACTAAATTCCACTGGGGAGATGATGCCCTCGCGTTGCAGCCTGTCCAGCCAGATTTCCACTCTCTCCCTCATCATGTTAGGTACCGCTCGCGCCGTGTGGTGAATGGTTCGTGCCTCTGGGACCAAGTGGATCCGCACCTTCGCCCGGAAAAGTTTCCAATGCCTAGCTCAAAAAGGGAAGGAAATTTGTTAAGAACCTGGGTACATGAGGCCTCATCGACATGTGATAGCGCTCGGATGTCATCCCAGTTCCAGCGGATTTTGCCCATCCAGCTCTTTGGTGTATGTTCTCAGTTTCGTGTGGATGGGGCTCGGGGCTAGTCTGAATGCCTTGTTGCACCACAGTCTCTCAAACATTTTTTTACTCATGATGGATTGGCTAGCGAAAGTGTCCAGTTCCATGCTACAGATAAGCCATTCAATATTATGTTTAACATTATAGGTGGACATTTCGTCGAAAATGTGTGCACCCCGTGTACTTCAACATCTGCCTCCTCTCTCTGAGGCTTGAAATTGCTTTGATCCACCATGGACCAATTTTCCTCTGCCACGTGGTAGTTAGCAGGTTTTGCAGAGCTTGCAGCTCATTTGCAAGCTCGTTGGAGGTGCCCCATTGTTCCACAGCTCTTGCAAATATACCCTTTGAAGCGGCATGAATAGGCTGAATGGAAGCCTCCACAATGCCAACAAGGTGTGAATTGCCTTGCATTCATCCTTTGTTGGGGACTCTGAGTCATCTGGGTCACCTGAGGCCTGCTGGCAGTTTCAGACTCGTGGGTTCTGCCCTGTACATTTCTGCTCGCAAACACAGTTCCAGTTAATTTATGAACATTGCTAGCACTTGTGTGCTGAGAGATTTGTTTGGTGCTATCACTGGTGGACATAAACGCCTGTGCTATCGCAATGGCCTTACTGAGGGTCGGTGTCTCTACAGTCAAAAATTTTCATAGGATGGTCTCGTGGACAGTGCCCAGTACAAAAAGGTCCCTGAGCATTTGCTCCAGGTAGCCATCAAACTCACATTGTCCTGCAAGTCGCCTTAGCTCAGCCACGTCGCTCGCCACTTTCTGACCTTAAGATCGCTGGCACGTGTAGAACCGATACCTCGCCATCAGCATGCTCTCCCTCGGGTTAAGATGCTTCAGAACCAGTGTACACAGCTCCTCATATGACTTATCTGTGGGTTTCACCAGAGCCAGAAGATTCTTCATGAGGCTGTAGGTCGGTGCCCCGCAGACTGTGAGGAGGACCGCTCTCCTTTTTGCAGCACTTCCTTCTCCGTCCAGCTCGTTGGCTACAAAGTACTGGTCTAGCCGTTCGATATAGGCTTCCCAGTCCTCACCCTCCGAGAACTTCTCCAGGATGCCCACAGTTTGTTGCATCTTTGTGTTGGATTCATATTCTCGTCGCCAGTTATTGTGTTCCTAACACAGATGAGGCTGCACACAGGGAGGTTAAAGTAACAGTGACCTCAGTCTTTAATAAGACACTCCAGAGTGAGGAACAGGCCTGAGGGGCCGGCTTATATACAGTGCTCCCAAGGGATGCTGGGATCCCTTGGGACTTCAGGGGATGAGCCCCCTGGTGGCGGAACATGGAAGTGCATGCTTTACAGATACACAACAGTATTCAAACGAGGTTAGAAGGTTGAGGAGTGATTTAATCTAGGTCTTTAAAATGATAAAGGGACTCAACAGGGTAGATGCAAAGAAACTGTTTCCTCTGGTGGAGGACTCCAGAACAAGGGGCACAATCTTAAAATTAGAGCCAGACCTTTTAGGAATAAATCAAGAGTCACTTTTTGACACAAAGGGTGGTGGAAATCTGGAACTCGTTCATCCAGCAGATGCTGGCTCAACTGAAACTTTCAAGACTGGTATTGACAGATTTTTGTTAGGTCAGGGTATCACAGGATATTGAGCAAAGGCAGGTAGATGGACCTAAAATACAGATCAGCCATGATCTATTTGAATGACAGAACAGACTCAAGGGATTGAATGGCCTCCTCCTGTTCCTATGAAGCTACATGCTCCTATAGTGACTTTATTTCTAAAATTAAAATGATTTCAGTACAGCAGGAACAACTAAATAAGTGAGTGCAAGAAAATGATCCTGTTAGAAAAGTTTGACTCCGATGGATCACTGGGTAAATGCAAACTAGGAGGGGCCCAGATTTAACCGCTGATCTCCTTCGAGTCAGCTGCTCTAAGTTGGGTTCAGTAGAGATGAAACACCTGCCCTGAATGCCCCAAGCAGGATGAGCTTATATACACACAAGAGCTATCACTGCTTTCAGCAGGAATGAATTTTACCAGTTGAGTACTTAATTGAATAAGAATCTCTGAATGGTGGCATGAAGTTGCGGTTAGAAGGGCCGATTGTCACCCCTCATATTTTAATAAGTTTGCACAATTGAGCCACACAAAAAACAGAAATGTCCTGGTTCAACCATAGTCTGTGCTAAGTGACTGGATCTCAGTGCTGGGGGAGTTCTACAATTAGCCTCAGTGACCACGGGCAAGGAAGTAAAATAAAATTCATCCAGGGTTCCCCTTCCTGATCTCTGTCCAGTGACAGCTGTTGGAAATTGCATGCATGTGTATGTCTGATGGGGATCAGAATTGACTCAGATACTCAAATAACCGGCCAACACTCACTATCCTTGTATACATATAAAGGATGGCTACTTGAGTTGCTGACACTGTCAATGCTGAGAGCTGAGGTGTTTGTATTGAAATGAGAAACAACAGCTTCATTTGCAATAAATACATAGCAGATAACGCAGAAAACCAAAGTGCTGAGAGAGGTGGGAAAAACAGTGTGATTGTACAGTCTCCTGTATTTCTGCCTATGCATGTGTGACCCTTTGTAACTGAAACCGAGTAGCTATAATATCTCAAGTTTTTTTAAAAAGCAGCTAAATAAATATAAGTCATAAATAATTGTGAAACTAATACTTTAGGCACATAGCAAGTTTTGAGAATACTGTTAGATTCACATTTAGTAACTTCCCCTCAGTGAATAAACTCACAAAATTTTTCAAATTTTGCAAACATGAACTTTCTTTCTAAACATAGAAATTATGATTTGCTAGAAACTATAAGGGAGTCTTTCCTGGTTCTGCACCCAAATGTGCTGGATTACCTGGGTCCCACAAATATCAGAAAACCGAGCAGGTTAGAACATACTACTTTAAGGGAACCTGCCAGCTTTTAATCCTGTTTAAATTAAATATGAGGCATATTAAGCAAGTGAATGAAAATAGATTGCAAATTAATGTTTCAGTATAATTTCTATATTTCTGGATTTTGGATAATTTTTCCACAGAAAGGATTTTCCACAGGGGGCAAGTTATATTTTAGATGTTGTATTTTTAAGAATTGTGTAGTTGCCAAAAATTAAAAAAGGCACTGAGACAATTGATCAGTAAAATGATCATAAGACAAGATTTAACGCCGCTTCCCCAAAGATTGTAACTATTGAGCAATTTTTTTAGCCTTCCCCAACAATTGATGAAAAACTTTACACTCAAGTCTCAGATCCTCTTTTTGGCTGCAATTGGAGGGAGATTTAGAACGACAGAGACAGAGACTCACACAGAGGCCTGGCTTTTCCTCATTGTTGCTGAGTTTCAGCGAGCGCCTATGCCTCCATATCCATCCCAACTCCGACCCGACCTATTTTCTTGGGTTCGTCAGAGATCCACCGAGGTCTACCAGCAGGATTCTCACTGTCAAAGAAGGTCCGGCTAGTGTCAGCATGGAAATTACAGCAGATTCCGTTGCAGCACGAGAAGATCCAACGAGGGGCTTAATGGGGAAGAAGTGTCCCAAAGATCAGAATAAGACCTTCCACTGGAGCCTTGGCTGAGACTGAGTCATTCGTGTCTGGAGGGAGAGGAGGCTGCTCCTATGTCCTCCATTTGAGATTTACCACCACCTCCCAAAGCCTTACCACTACCAGTAAACATGGTGGGCAGCCAATGCGATAATGCCAGTTTCACATTGCTGCCCGAGACAAATTTCTACCCCGATATGTTCAAGTGGGATCACAGAAGACAGTTCCCCCCAGGGTAGTCACTCAAGTTTTAAAGAGAAAACTGCAAGGACAGTCAAATCCAGCAAGGGCTGGAAGAAGGTTCGAATGTAGGAGTGTCCTTAGGAGTGATCTTCTTTAAGCCAAGTAAGACCAATATGCGAAAAATGTATTAATTGGTATTGCTTTGCGAAAAAGACGTGCACTGATTAAACTGTGAGTCTCATCATAACTATAGCTCTGTATGTTGACTCGCTGTGAAATAAAGCAGCTTAATTAATTCTGTCTGGCCTAGCCTTATCAGGTGTTTTCTCAGTTATCTTCAAAAAAGCACATGTGCAACAGACGCAAATATCCAATTCATATCACAAGGGGATACTATGATTATACTCCTGAGTTAAGGCAGTGCAGGTACACCCCCGAATAGAAGAAGCTCAGACTGCTTACAAGAATCACTAGCACCACTGTACTCAGGAGAATATCCCTAACCTTGTAATAAGTCTTTTAATTGCAATTACAGAAATCTGCAGATACAATAATGATGCTTTATGCAGTTGTGCTAGAATGCTGATGGTCCATCCCATTAAAACACTGCAATAGAAGCTAATATTAAATGCATGCTAATACAAAATCTGAAATTAAGATTGGGAACCAAGGTGGCCCACGTGTATAACATGCCACACCTGAGAACAGTGGAGTACAAGGCTCCCCTGCAGTGAGTCCTAAATTCAGTCAGATTGTTGGGGACTAAATGGCCCAGCATTTCCATCGTGCAGTTGCAATCAGTGTAAGTTGATGGGGAATACTGAAAGCTGTGATGTCCACAAGCTGTCTAAATAGCCAATCACAAGGCAGAATTCTCACAGACCGAAAACCAGGAGGTGAGCAAGCTCCTTTGATTCTCACTATTTTTTTTAAATGTTCTCGAGAGCAAAACAAAGATTGAGCTCTCACATGGGGAACGGTAAACCTGAACTAAACAGGAACAAACTTTACTTTAAAATAAAATTTCTTAAAAATTTAAATTTTTATTAAAATGGATAAATTTGGCACTCCACAAAATTAAAATTAGTTTTTCAGTGCCATGATGTTTGTTTTGCAGTCAATACGCTGTTAAAAACCCAGTTACACCTAATCCAAAAGGGTCTAACTTTTAATGGGGTATTTAACAGCGATATTATCATGGAAGATGGGCCCCCGGCCCCCGGCCTGCGAGCACCATCGAAGCATGCCAGAGAGTGGAGGGAGCAGCGTGCCGGCCTACCACTTCATGGAACAGCACGTGCTGGAGTAGGAGAGCAACGGCAGTGAAGAGAGACATCACCAAGGTCCAGGTCGGTTCTTGGAGCGTGGGCAGATACAGCAGGAGCGGCGAGGTCGGGGCGAAGGAGAGGCAAGAGATTGTAGAGGGATAGGTGATCGGGGCCCAGGAGAGGCGTGAGTTCGGGGCCCAGAAGAGCCAAGGGCCCAGGGGCAGCACGGACCAGCCCACACTGCGATAAGTGTGCGCACTAGGTCCGTGCAGCAGAGCTGGTCTCCAGTCATCTTGGTTAATCCTTGCCACTGGACCAAGTCCGAGCTCTGTCAAGCCCAAGTCCGAGCTCTGTCAAGCCCATGTGGTGGTTGGTGTGAAACGGTCACCACACTTTAAAAAATTCCACGCAGTGGCATCTTCCACCCTTCAAGATTTAGTTCGGTCCCTGGAATATTAGGTCCTTCATTGAAACACCTGTGAACTTTTTGACGTGGAAGCAAGTCATCCTCGATTTAAGGAACTGCCTATGATGATTATATCATGGAAGAGACAAAGTTTTCATCAGTTGCCATGATTTGATAGATTACACTGGTTGCCGCCTGGAAGGGTGCACAGTGCAGCCAATGGCAGAGCAGTGAATGACAGACCACAACTTCATGATTTCCACATTAGGATGCACATGCGCTACATCCTGAAGTTGCGGTCAGTTTCAGAGGGTAATAAAAGCGAACACTGTTCATGTCTTACTACAGTTATATAGGGCCTTGGTGAGACCACACCTGGAGTAGTGTGTGTAGTTTTGGTCTCCTTACCTAAGAAAGGATATATTTGCCATAGAGGGAGTGCAGCGAAGGTTCACCAGACTGATTCCTGGGATGGCAGGACAGTTGTATGAAGAGCGATTGGGTCGACTAGGCCTGTATTCACTAGAGTTTAGAAGAATGAGAGGGGATCTCATTGAAACGTATACAATTCTGACTGGGTTGGATAGGCTGGATGTGGGGAGGATGTTTCCCCTGGCTGGGAAGTCTAGATCAAGGAGTCACAGTCTCAGGATACGGGGGGTTGGAAATTTAGGACCAAGATGAGGAGAAATTTTTTCATTCTGAGGGTGGTGAACCTGTGGAATTCTCTACCACAGAAAGCTGTGGAGGCCAAGTCACTGAATATATTTAAGAGGGAGATAGATAGATTTCTAGACACAAAAGGCATCTTAGGGGTATGGGGAGAAAGCGGGAATATGGTGTTCAGATAGAGGATCAGCCATGATCATATTGAATGGTGGTGCAGGCTCGAAGGGCCAAATGGCCTACTATGGCTCCTAATTTCTATGTTTCTATGTTATTACCCACTGCAAATTCCGAGCCATTGTGCCCAATGAGGCAGAAATTCCAATATGAGCACAACAGCAGTGCTAGTGCATTTGCATGGATGCATTTTGCACTGTTGACACGGTGGTGGGATGTCCCCAGGTTTTCTGCTGTCCTCTCGTTTATTCACTGTTAATACCTGGAAGAATTAGGGATGCAATTTGCATCCTGCGGCGAGAGCACAGAGGCCAGTAAGTGGGGGCTGGGGAGGGGGGGAAGCGGGATTTTGCGGACAGGTGCATTAATAGTGTATGCAGATCCTTAAAGCAGCACGTGCCCTTTCCGCAATGGCATAGTTTGCAGGTGGACATTGTTTGCTGTGGATTGTGTGCTGAGAAGAAGCAGGATTCGAGCAAAGTGCCTCGAATGGGAGGAATGCAGCAGTAAAATTAAAACCAAAGACAGGGGAACAAGTGGCACCATGGGCATGTTTGCCCATGGGCCAGTCGATGGATGGCTCATTCTAACGATGCTGATCTAAAGTTTTGGTGCCAAATATGATTTAAAACAATTACAAACTTCTTGAGATTAACAACAATATTCACCTGAGCGGTAGCACTGAACAGACACTTTCGCATCGGCTACCTGTTAGACGCCCCGCCTGATATTTGGTTGTATTGAAGCCAATGGAATTGAACACCGGGCGCGGCATATAACAGGAGCAGTTGTGTTACCGCTTACACATCTGCTCCTGTTATATGCCGCCCATAGATAAATTTCTGCCCCTTTGTGTCGCTAAAAATTGGGTACGACCCACAGCAGGCAGAGTTTAGAGTGTGGAGAAAAGGAAAAGTATATAAGGGTTCGGTTCAATAAGCCAAAGCACATGAGTAAATAAAACACTGCCCTATGCTAAACGTAAGCTGGCATAAACTGGTATCCCTCTTGTTGCTAAGCAGGTCAAGAAAGTCGGGTCCTGATATATCAGTGGGACAACGTGCATCTCCGTGTGGTCCCTTAGTTTCTAACCCAGGGCTGACAGACTTCACTCCATTGGCAACAAGTAGCGCACCAAAACCAGAAGACGACTGTTGCTGAATTCTTTACTTTCTCACCAATTTACAGCTCTCTTGAAGGTGTTGATTCTGTGACACCACACCCCCTTCCTAAGATTTGGATCGTTGACATATAATTTGGTATATTTCCCACTTTTTTAGATTTCTTCCTTTCATGCCAAAAATAATATATCCTGGAAGAATTAGGGATATTTTAAATATAAAACTAAAGTAGATGTCGGCCTTCTGTACAACTTTCCCGGATTGGTTATTTTCATTGGGAACCTAACCCCAAATACAGCTTGGTGATTTGTGAACTGAAACACTGACCACAATAATCCCAACCCGCAGTGCTTTCTACCGTCATAAGAATCTCCGCGCCTGTTCTGTTCTGGAACCCATGGCATTCCCAGGGGCAAGCGAGAGTTACTTGGATTGAGCAAATGCCAATTTAGCTATTTCAAATAAACAATTGTTTTGTTTTTTAAAGTAACTTCAGGAGGAATAAGGCTGAGTCAAATCTTGGCAAATTCAGAAGTGCCATGACAGGAATGGGTAAATAAAGGCCATGAATTCAATCACACCACAGATCACCGTATTGGTCAAAAAAAGCAGTAACAACTACTCTTGAAGAAATTAAGCCTTCAGAAAGGAGATGTTCCTTTGAGGAAAATGGAAAGTTAATAAGAACATAAGAACATAAGGAATAGGAGCAGGAGCTCTTAAACCTGCTTCACAATTTAATAAGATCATGGCTGATCTGACCTTGGGATCAGATCCACTTCCCTGCCCACTCCCCATAACCCTTCACTCCCTTATCATTCAAAAATCTGTCTATCTCCACAAATATAGCCTCCACAGCTCTCTGGAGCAGAGAATTCCAGACACTTACGACCCTTAGAGAAGAAATTCCTCCTCATCTCCGTTCTAAAAGGGCGACCCTTTATTCTGAAATTATGCCCACTAAAAGCTGCACCACAGCACCTTATTTGATATGTGTACCACTTTCTGAACCAAATGCTACAGAAGGACCACTTGTTGCCGTGAAGTCCATTCACAATCAACAGTGGGGGGATATAAAACACTAATAGGCCATATAACGCAGTGCATTGAGGCAATGCTTTCAGAATTTATCTCATCAAGTTTTAAATTGAAGGTAGATAGCAAACATCAGGTACAAGCACAACAGGGGTCCTCAAGTGATACACCTGAGGCTTTGAAACACTGCAACATGTAATTTTCCTAAAGTGCAACTTGTTTTATTAATCCTGTGGTGTTTGTTGGTCTTCAGTCTGCACCTAATTCAGTTTGAGTTTTGTTAGTGTTCTTTTTAATGCAAGTTACCCTTCAGATGAGCAATTTAGTGATTGAACTGACTTTGTGCTTGTTCCTTTCCCCCCCATTGAAAACAGTGGAAGCCCTCATGAGCATACCAAGATCATCCTGCCCAGGGACACTATGCTGTTTTCCCATCCTCTTGAGATCTCATAGTTCTCTTAATGGGCACAAGCTGATTGATGTGGTGCACCTTTATAAACATAGACTTCTACAGGCAGATCTTCCTTGAGAGCGTGCAGTTGTAAGCAGATGGGCGATTCTTCCATTGTATATTATACTCTATAACATAAAGAAGCTGATCTACATATTTCACATGGCATCACAGACTAAGGTTCCCGACCATCCCGGAATGACCAGGAGTTTCCAGGATTTGGTAGCACCTCTCCCGAGCTCTGCCACCAGCAGCCCATGAGATCAGCTATTTAAATTTCCTGCCGCAGTGCCCCTCCTCCGCCATGGCATCACCGCATGCTCTTAAAGCTTCAGGCTCAGTGACGTCACTAGAGTTCCCAGTCCTCCCGGTTTGGGCGGGAGCCTACAGGAATGGGTGATTGTTCTCCCGAGCGCTGGTGCTGGCGACTCGGGAGAAACAGTTCCTGTGTGCCTGTTTTGCACATGCGCAGTACCCCAGCTATCGAGGCTTGCCATTAAATCACATTATCCGAGCCCTGCTGGTCTTCCCACTATTCATTACTGGTTGTGAGGATGGTGGCATTGCGGCCAACAGACATCACCTGGAAACTCCGTGAGTCTTGAGAGAGCAACTGGGGAAAGCGAGAAATACAAACTGGTGAGAGAGCAACAACAACTTGTATTTATATAGCGCCTTTAACATTGTGAAGGCGTTTCACAGGAGTATTATGCGATAAAATGTTGACACTGAGCCACATAAGTAGAAATTAGCGTTGGTGGCCAAAAACCTGGTCAAAGAGGTATGTTTTAAGGAGTGTCTTGAAGGAAGAAAGAACGGTAGAAAGGGGGAGAAGTTTGGGCAGAGAGTTTCAGAGCTTGGGGCCTAGGCAACAAAAGGCATGGCCACCAATGGTTGAGCGATTATAATCAGGGATGCTCAGGAGGGCAGAATTAGAGGAGCGCAGACATCTCGGAGGGTTGTGGGACTGGAGCAAATTACGGAGATAGGGAGGAGCGAGGCCCATTCAGGGATTTGAAAATAAGGATGAGAATTTTGAAATTAAGGCGCTGCTTAACCGGAAGCCAATGTTGGCCAGCGAGTACAGGGGTGATGGTGAGCGGGACTTGGTGCGAGTTACCCCACACAGGCAGTCGAGTTTTGGATCCACTCTAGTTTATGTAGGGTAGAATGTGAGAGGCTAGCCAGGAGTGCATTGGAATAGTCAAGCCTAGAGATGAAAAAAGGCATGGATGAGGACTTCCGCAGCAAATGAGCTGAGGCAAGCGTCGAGACACAAAACCGAGACAGAGCAACACAACTAGGGCAGAAAGGAAGAGTTCATGTCGGCCTGTGATGTGCGCTGTTGTATAATAGCCCTGAAATTCCGATGTCCCGGGTCCGTACAAAGTTTCTGATCTGTCACATATCGGGAGCGAGGACACTTGCAGGGCAAGATTTCCGATATTTACGCATATCTTGCCCAGCAAATGTCCTGAAAAATCTTGCGCCTGAAAAAGCAGGCATATAACCTACTTTTACAGGCGCAAATGTTTAAAAATACACAAAAACATTTTAAAATAAAGTTCTAAAAACGCATTTTATCATTAAAAACACTCCCCACTACGGTAAGTTTATTTTAAGGCATCTTTAAAAAAAGTCGTGAAAATATATTTTTATAAGAACTTTAATTTAAATGATTCTTAAATATGTAGTGTATTTTTCTATTTTTTATTAGGGTTTTGTGTGTTTGGGGGGGGTTTCTCATTCATAATAATGGGAACTCCAACTTACGGAGTTACCATTATTATGAATGAGAAAATACTGTACCTTGTTTGGTTGCCCAGAGCCATGTGACTACAGCTCTAGCCCTGCGCACATCCTGACGTGCACGCGCTCCTATGCATAGGAATGGAGGCCTCAGGTTCGGAAGTTCGAACGGGCGCAGCAGGAACAAGTAGGTGCACATCTTTTTTAACTTTTTCAGTCGATTGCCTGCGGGAAGACCTCAATTGGAATTTCAGGCCCGATATGTTTTATTCCGGGAGAGAGGCAGCTTTGGTCCTGCACTGTAAAGCCTGAGCCTCACCTCCCAGAAGCTGAGTTTCCATGATGTGATGTGGGAGTCAGTGAATTGAATTAGGTTTGGTTTCTGGTTTTGCAAATTATTTTTATAACTTGCTGTGTATTGTACAAAAAAGGCATGAAATTGTATGAAAACGTTATTTATATCGATGACACGACGAAGCACTTGTATTAGCTATAAAACTTCTTCATGCTTCGATATAAATTCCTAGTTTTAATACATAACCAATGAAGTAGTCAGAGTACGGCCTTGAAATTCAGCAAGAGTTCCACTGTTGTTCTGCCATAAATCCTATAGGAGACCGCCAATGCCAGTCTCTAGAGGCTTGGTTAGCAAGGTTGAAGTGTTTTATTTAGGTTTAACATGCTCAAATACTTTTACCACAGATGGAAGAATTTTCCACAGCTTTTTATTGACGTCAGTCTGTGTGAATTAATACCTAGTGATCTCACCCTGTTGCACTCTGTTCATTTGTTACTTTAGTTTCATCTAAAAATGTATCAAGGCTAAGATTGTGGAATGTAAATCAGGTATCAGTGCTCACACTGAATCTGAGTGGAGTGAGACTACCTAGTCCAGAGAGTCCCGTTTCTCCTTGCTCCAGAGCCAGCTCAGGCCTGACTTCATGTTGAGGCTGGATTTGCACTTTGTGAAATATTGGACTGAGGTGAAATCACTTTGTACCAACTCCAGTGTGAATGCACCCCTTGACTTTCTTTTGCCTCTCAGATTATTAGGTTTTCAATCCAGTATCTGTGGGTAGAAACTGTCATGTTAACATAAGAGAGAGGAAAAGGATGATCAAACCAATTAAAACTATTTTGAAGATTTGGTTATTAGCATTAGGTTACATTAGGTTATGAGGTCATGCTTGCCACATGCAAATTGCAAGTTATCTGATTTTAAATTTCACTTTTAATTAATTGACCTGAGATCAAAATCAGCACTCCGAATATCTGGACAGATAATGAAGCCCCCAAAAACAGGTACGGGCACCCCGCGCCCGTTCTGAGGACTGCAGGCAGCAGGTGAAACTTGTGCTGCCTGCTCATTTGCATGATTTTGCCGTTCAACCCAGCGCTGAACACGCTGCTGAGTGTCTGAACGGTCACTAGGAGACCCAAGTTCATGCGAGGCTGGCACCAACTAAAACTAACCTGCAATACTTAAAGGCGGTCTGCACCTATTAAAGGGGAGGTGCATTCCGCCTGCAGATCATCATTCAACTGGCTGAGGAAGACAGTGCAAAAAATCAATGGTGGCACAACCAAGGAAGATACTGGAGGCCTTGGTGCAGGAGATTAATTGGAGGAAAGAGATCCTCTTTTCACAGGGGCCAGGAGGCTCTCCAGGCAACAGATCAAAGTGCACTGGGGGAAGATAGCCACTGTGGTGAATACCAGTAGTGTAGCCCCGAGGATCTGGCGCAGTGCTGGAAGAGGTTTAATGACCTCACACGAGTGATCAAGCTCAATTAATTTCTCTTCAAATGTCATATCCCATCAACTGCACCACTAGCCTCACACAATGCTCAATGCACCACACCCCCATCACTCACCTACCAACAATCTCTATCAATCACGACTCATACCTCACATTCAGAGCTACACCTCACCCTCATACACTTAGCAGTGAGCAGTGCTATGAGTCTTACACCCACATCTCACAGATTGCACACATTGGTAGCTATTCAACCACTACAGGCACATCACCCAAACACATTGCACCACATTCAGTGATACACTTCCCTCACCCAAATACATTGCACCACATTCAGTGATACACTTCCCTTTCTCTTGCAGGTAAAGGTGGCGCTAGCAGAAACTAACCGGCAGGGTTCAGGCTCGCCTGCATCACCTCACCCTCTTGGAGGGGACAGTGCAGGCTATTCTTGGCAGGTGCATGGCTGAGCCCGTGGCCAGCAGCAGGGCTGAAAGAGAACAAGATGCTGGTATCCTCATGTGTTATCCTGCTTCTCACATCCCACTTCACCCTCATCCCACAATCTCTTCTGATTTATATCTGCACGTGGTGTAAGCATGCACCTCCTGCTTTTCCCCACTTCCTTCACCACAACCCTGCCCTTGTGCCTTTCTCATTTCAGATACCCAAGAAAATCCAAACTGCCCTAATAGTGGGTGTAAACGAAGAGGAAGAGAAGAATGATGAAGAAGAAGAAGAAACACCATCACTTGATCTGACATATCACAGCCACCAGCTCAGATACTGGTACTGTATGGTTTAGAGGGTAGCTTAGAAGCTGGGATCTGCATGTGGTGATTTGTTAGCGTGAATGTTTTCTCGCAAGAATCACTCAACACTCGGCATCTGTTCCAATGCCAAAACGGCCTTTATTACGCCGGCGGGGAGGAAGCCTCTGGTCTAAGTCCAGGCACCTCTCTCCACCGAACAAAGAAATTCATCGATATTTATATGTTTTACAATAGTTCATTACAATTACTCAGCCCATGTCGGCTGGACACAATCCAATCATAACGATTACAAATCGATTCCACTGGGCCAATGGAAATGGCCCCCAGGCACCAGGGGACTGCGTGATCATCTCATGTTTTAGCTGGGGCTCATTCATGGCCTCGTGATATTCTCCAGACCCCCTTATCTCTACTGACCTTGGATTCTGCTTGCGCCTAACCTCCTTATCCTTACACAGTCACAGGAATTTCTTTGTTCAGTATTCTGCTAGGACATCTTGTCTGTGGTTTGTTGATTAAGGGCGTTCTGCTGAGCTCGCCCTTTCCAGTGTTCCTGTACACGGAACTGCAGTGTCATCAGCTACCCAAAAATGTAGTCAAGCTAACTGTTAGCTGAATTCCCCTAGTGCTTTGCGGAATCCCTGGCAGCCATTTTATATCTGGCTACCATTTTACACATACATACATGCATACATATATTCAGCAGGTGCCTTTGCCTTTGAAAGTGCCCTCCAACATGAGTCACCGGCAGAGAGTGAGTTACAACCAGGGCAGGGTAAAGGGTAGCGCAGGTGATAGCTCCCCTGAGAGCGAGATCACACACGAATTCTCCTGCAGAGCACTCAGATGAGGACTTCGAAGGGGCAGCCTACTGAAAAACGTTGATGGGTATGCACATTGAAATGTTTGGTACATTGGCAGGCCTGCCAGAAAGCATGAGTGTAAAGTCAAGGAGCATGGAGCAGTCTGGCACTAACCTTGCACGGAGCTTTGCGCAGAGCTAGGAGCCCATTTTTTCAAGCATAGGATAGGTGGTAAGATCCATTAGCGCACTTGTGGATCCAACCATGATTCAGCATCTGATGGCCGATCTGATGGCCAATTGCAGCACAAGCAGAAGCCACCCAACATCTGAGTGCTGCAATGCAAGCTCAGACTACCCTCATGCAGGCTCACCTTGCTGCCACACAAGCTCAGACAGCTACCATCATGGCTCGGTTTGCCAGTGTGGAAAGGAGCTTGCAGGGTGTCACAGCAATCTAGCAATCTGTCATCTGACAAATGGCTAGGAATTCCGAGGTGCCACCCCTAGGGAGTGGCCGTGGCTCCGTGGAGTACGAACCTGCTATCTTGCTTGTGGAGTCCCCCATCACTGCTATTCTGCCAAAGCCCATGCTGTTGTCTGTCAGCCAGCCCAGCCCAGACTGCTGTCGAACTACTCCATGCTCCTTCACTTTACACTCGGGCTCCCTGGCAGTCTACAGCCGGGTGTCCTAGGCTCAGAGCTCCTCGAGGTCGTCCTGCAAGGCCATCTTCAGTCTCCCCCATTGAAAGTCAGTAGCCTTCCACCATCCATACTGCAGCCATTTGGGTAGCACTTTGTAGGCCATATACAGTATAGCCACTATACCCACATCTATCCGAGGCACAGTGCATTAGAAGGTTGCGCTTTGAAAAAGAGATGTTCACAGAGATATGCTAGCTCATAAAGACCTGCAGCCCACCAGCACCAACAGGACTGCACTGACCGTTGAGGACAAGGTGACTCCGGCACTTGCCGTCTATGCCTCCGGCTCCTTTCAGACATCAGTGGGGGACATATGCTGCAGGACGCTACACATCACTGCATTCGCCAGGTGACTGCTGCACTGTACACACACAGGATGGACTTTATAAACTTCCCAATGACAAAGGAGGCACAGAGTGAGAGGGCTGTGGGTGTTGCACGAATTGCTGGCTTCCCCAAGTTTCAGGGTGCCATAGACTGTACGCATATCGTCCTGCGAGCACGTTTCGAGGAGCCAGAGGTTTACCAAAACCGAAAGGGATTCCACTCCCTGAACGTGCAACTCGTTGTTGACCACAAGCATATAAGCATGGCAGTAACTGCCAATTTTCCAGGGAGCATTCATAATGCGTACATCTTGTGTGAGGGCACTGTCTCCGACCTGTTTAAGCCTCAGCCACAAGGTCACAGCTGGATGCTGGGGAACAAAGATTACAGCCTCAGCACCTGGCTCATGACCCCACTCCGAAACCCTCAGACAGAAGCTGAGCAGCGCTACAATGACAGCCATATAGCCACATGCAATAGCGTCGAAAAGATAATTGGAGTACTCAAGCAGCTTTTGATGCCTGGACCACTCAGGAGGCTGCTTGCAATACTGCCCTCAGCAGGTCTCTGAGTTCACTGCGGTGTGCTGCATGCTACACAACTTAGCCATCATGAGGGGACAGGAATTACCACAGGAGACTGCAGGACCACCTGAGGAGAGAGTGGGGGAGCAGGAGGAGGGGTGGGGGTAAAGGATGAGGACGAGTTGCCTGGAGATGAACCCATGCCGCTATCACCCCAACACGGGAAGCCTCGTGGAGCTTTTGCCACTGCAAAAGTGTTACGTCAACAGCTCATAAGTCAATGCTTTGCTTGAACAGTGAGAGTTCCGTTTCACCTTTACTGTCCACTCTATCGTTGAGTTTTACCCTTCATTTTCTGAAAGTTCGACACGGTTCAAGAATGGTTATGTTTAACAACATTTTATAAAATGTAAACTTTGAAAAATGTAATAAATAATTTTTTTACTTCAAAGATTTAAAAACGTTTGCAACAACAACAATGTAACAACAATAACAAAACAATAAGAATTACAACATCAACAGCAAGAACAAAAACAGCAATAAAACATCAGCCCCCACCCCGCACTTCTTTTACCTGCGGCCAAGACTGCCACCACCTTTCCCACTTTTCCCCTCCTACTCTTCACCCCCGAACGCTTACCCCCGGTACCTCTACCCCTGCCCCTCTCCGCGTTGAGACCAGGACGTTGTGCAGCAAGGCATCCAGAGCGCTGCTGTTGTCGGGGGATAGATATTGGCGGCGCCATGTGTGGATCCACTTGAGAAGCTCGGGGTATGGAAGACCCGGTTTCTGAGTAGGAAGGCAGTTCTCCCTCCCCACCCACAGGTGCTGTCACTCTAGGTGGTATGACACTTGGGCGTGCAGTGCCAAAAAAGCAAGACCATCAATTTCCGCAGGGCATTGACAGACTCGCATAGTTCCCTCAAAGCCGCTGTTGACCTTGAACTGAATGTCGCCTTGATTTCAAATGGTGATGAAATGTTGTCCGAGGGGCACTGAGTGATAGTCACAGCGTGTTCTCTTCTTAAATGCCAGGGGCAGAAAACACAGGAAAGTGGCAAAATCTCCTCCGTAGGGAAGGGAGGTTGTCCTGTCGTCTGCCTTAGAACTGCAGCAAAATGGTGGCCAAACCTTTCCAACTTTAGTTATAGCGGGTAACAAAGTAAGAACAGCATCTCCCACCCCCCCAAGGATGCAGCATGCCACCCCGGCCTCGGAGAGAACACCGGAGGTGGTGGGAAGAGGAGCAGCGGCCAGCCCAAGGCGCAGTGTCATCATCATAGGCAGCCCCTCAAAATCGAGGAAGACTTGCTTCCACTCTAAAAGTCAGTTCTCAGGTGACTGAACAGTCCAATACGGGAATTACAGTCTCTGTCACAGGTGGGACAGACAGTGGTTGAAGGAAAGGGTGGGTGTGGAGTCTGGTTTGCTGCACGCTCCTTCCCGTGCCTCCGCTTGGTTTCTGCATGCTCTCGGCGACAAGACTCGAGGTGCTCAGCGCCCTCCCGGATGCTCTTCCTCTACTTTCGGCGATCTTGGGCCAGGGATTCCCAGGTGCCGATGGGGATGTTGCACTTTATCAAGGAGGTTTTGAGGGTGTCCTTGTAACGTTTTCTCTGCCCACCTGGGGCTCGCTTGCCGTGTAGGAGTTCCGAGTAGAGCGCTAGTTTGCACCGTGTTTGGCCCAGGCAAAGGCTTCCGCGATGAGGCTCTGACAAGTTGCTCTCCTAGAAGTTGCAGGCCCCTGTTTTTTTTATTCATTCACCTGATGTGGCCCGCCCAACGGAGGGGTGACTCCAGATCCACACCAATGTGTTAACTGCCTTCTGAAATGGCTCAGCACACCACTCAGTTGTGAAAGGCAGATCACCACCACCTTCTCAAGGGCAATTAATGCTGGCCTTGCCACATCCCGTGAATGAATAAAAAAACAGGGGCCTGCAACTTCTAGGAGAGCAACTTGCCAGAGCCTCATTGCGGAAGCCTTTGCCTGGGCCAAACACGGTGCAAACTCCATCTTCACTCACCCCAGCAATAAATATAACCATTACGCACAACCTACTGCTATTCCAGAAGTGGCTCGCATCTTCTCTGCTGTTTGTCACCAGCTCACCCAATATATGACTGTCCACACCGAACAACTGTGGTGCCTAAAGCTGTTTATTGTGCGGATATTTAATGTGACTCTGTGCCCAGATCCTGCCCTAATGTTATGTCTCCTTCCTAACATTCATCGCCTACTCGGCTGCTTAAGGTTGTGTTTTTACCTCAGTAGAGGCCCCGTGAGTGGCGTCTGTCAGGTGACTGGGAGGCTGCCCTGTCAGAGAGGTGCCTGGGATTCAGGACATTCTAAATCTTTGTCAGTTTCGCCTTCTGAAAGGCCTGCGCCTGGCCCTTGGAGTTTCACTGCCGTGGGCTCATCATCATCGTCATCATCATCATCATACCTGCTGACTGGCCCTGCATGGCGAGGTGTTGTGATCTGCAATGCGATGCCTGAAAGGGCGGTGGAAGCATATTCAATAATAACTTTGAAATGAGAATTGGAAAAATATTTGAAAAGGGAAAAAATTGCAGGGCAATGAGGAAAGAGCAGAGGAGTGATAAAAGAAAGACTTATATTTATATAGCACCTTTCACGACCTCACAGAATCAGGGGAAGTCATAACGGGGAACAAAGAAATGGCAGACCAATTGAACAAGTACTTTGGTTCGGTATTCACTAAGGAGGACACAAACAACCTTCCGGATATAAAAGGGGTCAGAGGGTCTAGTAAGGAGGGGGAACTGAAGGAAATCTTTATTAGTCAGGAAATTGTGTTGGGGAAATTGATGGGATTGAAGGCCGATAAATCCCCAGGGCCTGATGGACTGCATCCCAGAGTACTTAAGGAGGTGGCCTTGGAAATAGCGGATGCATTGACAGTCATTTTCCAACATTCCATTGACTCTGGATCAGTTCCTATGGAGTGGAGGGTAGCCAATGTAACCCCACTTTTTAAAAAAGGAGGGAGAGAGAAAACAGGGAATTATAGACCGGTCAGCCTGACCTCAGTAGTGGGTAAAATGATGGAATCAATTATTAAGGATGTCATAGCAGTGCATCTGGAAAATGGTGACATGATAGGTCCAAGTCAGCATGGATTTGTGAAAGGGAAATCATGCTTGACAAATCTTCTGGAATTTTTTGAGGATGTTTCCAGTAAAGTGGACAAAGGAGAACCAGTTGATGTGGTATATTTGGACTTTCAGAAGGCTTTCGACAAGGTCCCACACAAGAGATTAATGTGCAAAGTTAAAGCACATGGGATTGGGGGTAGTGTGCTGACGTGGATTGAGAACTGGTTGTCAGACAGGAAGCAAAGAGTAGGAGTAAACGGGTACTTTTCAGAATGGCAGGCAGTGACTAGTGGGGTGCCGCAAGGTTCTGTGCTGGGGCCCCAGCTGTTTACATTGTACATTAATGATTTAGACGAGGGGATTAAATGCAGTATCTCCAAATTTGCGGATGACACTAAGTTGGGTGGCAGTGTGAGCTGCGAGGAGGATGCTATTAGGCTGCAGAGTGACTTGGATAGGTTAGGTGAGTGGGCAAATGCATGGCAGATGAAGTATAATGTGGATAAATGTGAGGTTATCCACTTTGGTGGTAAAAACAGAGAGACAGACTATTATCTGAATGGTGACATATTAGGAAAAGGGAAGGTGCAACGAGACCTGGGTGTCATGGTACATCAGTCATTGAAGGTTAGCATGCAGGTACAGCAGGCGGTTAAGAAAGCAAATGGCATGTTGGCCTTCATAGCGAGGGGATTTGAATACAGGGGCAGGGAGGTGTTGCTACAGTTGTACAGGGCCTTGGTGAGGCCACACCTGGAGTATTGTGTACAGTTTTGGTCTCCTAACTTGAGGAAGGACATTCTTGCTATTGAGGGAGTGCAGCGAAGATTCACCAGACTGATTCCCGGGATGGTGGGACTGACCTATCAAGAAAGACTGGATCAACTGGGCTTGTATTCACTGGAGTTCAGAAGAATGAGAGGGGACCTCATAGAAACGTTTAAAATTCTGACGGGTTTAGACAGGTTAGATGCAGGAAGAATGTTCCCAATGTTGGGGAAGTCCAGAACCAGGGGTCACAGTCTGAGGATAAGGGGTAAGCCATTTAGGACCGAGATGAGGAGAAACTTCTTCACCCAGAGAGAGGTGAACCTGTGGAATTCTCTACCACAGAAAGTAGTTGAGGCCAATTCACTAAATATATTCAAAAGGGAGTTAGATGAAGTCCTTACTACTCGGGGGATCAAGGGTTATGGCGAGAAAGCAGGAAGGGGGTACTGAAGTTTCATGTTCAGCCATGAACTCATTGAATGGCGGTGCAGGCTAGAAGGGCTGAATGGCCTGCTCCTGCACCTATTTTCTATGTTTCTATGTTTCTAAAGCACTTTATAGCCAATGAAGTACTTTTTGAAGTGTGGTCACTGTTGTAATGTGGGAAATGCGGCAGCCAATTTGCATACAGCAAGCTCCCACTAACAGCAATGTGATAATGACCAGATAATCTGTTTTAGTGATCTTGATTGAGGGATAAATATTTGCCAGGACCCCGGGGATAACTCCCCTGCTCTTCTTTGAAATAGCACCATGGGATCATTTATGTCCACCTGAGAGGGCAGACGGGGCTTCAGTGTAACATCTCATCTGAAAGACGGCACCTCCGACAGTGCAGCGCTCCCTCAGCACTGCACTGGAGTGTCAGCCTAGATTTTTGTGTTCAAGTCCCTGCAGTGGGGCATGAACCCACAACCTTTTGACTCCGAGGTGGGTGCTACCCACTAAGCCACTGGCCCTTTCAAAGAGCTGGCAGAAGCATGATGGGCCAAATGGCCTCCTTCTGTGCTGTATGATTCTATGAAATCATTTGCCATCTTCCTATTATTTTCTTTTAGTTGCTGATCACCTTGTTATATATTTTTTTAGAATTGTTAGACATTACTGTTTATTACTAGTCTGCATAAGCTATGCTGTAACATTGGGGAAATAGTTCACAGCTCTCAGGATTCACAGATAGTTCAGTTTTAAATGAAACAAAGGAAAGATAATTTACAGCTCATTTCTGAAGCTCAAATGTTTGCAAACTGACAAACATTTTCAGTTTCTGAGACTTGAATTGTGTTTTGTATCAAGTCACACTTTGCTTTCAAGGATCATTTTTTTTACATTTTTGGCTGTTCGCAGACGATTTTATCATTCAAAGAGTTTGGTAACCATTTCCATAAGTGAGCCTCAATCCTTACAATTTCAAATCTTTCCCCTTCATGTTCTGCATTGTCGAAGTAGAATTGCCTCATCTAACAATTAAGCCTGATTGAGGGAAATTATGCACCGGAATTTAGAGATCGCTATTATTGAATCGTCACACAATTCACTTGTGGAAAATACCACACACTAAAATGGATCTGCACTGGCGGAAACAACGATGTCAATTTACCAGCACGGCAATTCTAAAATCAAACAAAAAGATGAGGTCAGCATTATATTCTACAAGACAATGTGGTTGATTTTTATAAATCTACATCTGTAAGTCAGTTCCTAATGGTTAAGAAATGTTGCAAATCCTGCCTGAAAAGCTAAAAGCTAGTTGTTAGGTATTTAACCCCTTATAACCTGCATCACACCTGACCACCAGAGGGCCTACCTGTTGGTGTCCCAAGGGATCCCAGCATCCCTTGGGAGCACAGTATATAAACAGGCTACCCACGAGGTACCTGCACTCTGGAACCTTAATAAAGGAGCTAAGGTCACACTTGCTCATTACACACAGTACTCAGTCTGACCATTTATTATGAGTATAACACTAGTAACACTCAATTCTCTGGAGTAAGTTCATTTGCATAATTATTGACAGCATCAGCTATTGAGAAAGGTAGCATAGTGGTAACGCAGCTCCTCCAGGCCTCCGCAGTTGGGCCGCTGGGGCTGGCTCTGACCTGGCCCAAAGGTCTTCGGGAACGCCATTGGGCTGGGCCGGCTGGCTGAAGGGACCGAGTCAGTAAGGGTGCAGGGGAACAACACACCCAGCGGGTGGGCTTCATAAGCACTGTAGGGTGTTCGTTTTACACTCTACTTTGATTCATAGACCTTGGAAATTACAGGAAGGACTCCACATAATGCAAAGTTTAGGCTTAAACCTAAGTTAGTTTATTACACAAAAAACAACTAAAAATTACAGAACAAGACTTCTTAGAGATTGATCGAAGGCATAAAATTACCCATCAAGCCAGTTGCTGCTGTTGTCGATTGCAGGCTCGTGGGGCTAGGGATGATGTTGGGTCCCAGCTGCTTGCTTCATGGTCGTTGTTCCTTTTGACCTGTTGTTCTGAGGTGTTTCTTCAACTTGTTGTTCTGCGCTGTTGTTCTGACCTGTTTTACTTCTGTGAGCTCCTTCATATATATCCATTCGATTATACATGTCTCCTGCTAGGCTGCTTTCAGTTAATGCATCTGGATGAGTCTCGATAGCTGTGCTGATGGGTCTGGATCTGTTTGGATGGCCACAATTCGCACCTCATTCTGTGCAAGGAATCGACAGGGCAAACGATAACTCCTTATCTTTTGTGCCCTGTTATCCAAAAATTCACGCCTTCTGGGATCCTTTGTGGTCCTGGCTTTTCACAGGCTTATAGTCTCCATAGGGTACTGGTTTTTCCCTCCGGCCAATTAATCTATGGGCTTCTCTGCTTGATTGTATTAAAACCCTTTGTCTCGATGTTAATTGGGTCTCGCTCCTGACTGCAGAAATTGTATTAATCAGTTATGAGTCACCACCTGCCCCAGGCTGGCACTTTTTCTCCTGCCCAACAGTCCCACAGGTTTTCTTTTAAACCATTTTAGTCCGTGGCCTCTTGCTGTGCCTTGATCACGAAATGTGTAACCCTTACAGCACCTGGTGTAGGTGGTGGGGTTGGGGGGGGGCAATTGGGGGACCGCGGGGGAGAGCACACTGACCCAGCCTCGGAGGGAGCACCTGAGGCGGCGAGAAGAAGTGGAGTGGCCAGCCCAAGGTAAGGCCATGTCGAGGAGAGGAGGAGCGGGCGGGTACTAATGACGCATGCGCAAAAATACCATTCATTTTACTTTCAGTGTTGCATGTTGAAAAATAAGACCGAATTACAGTTAGCCCTACCATCGGTTTTATTTGATGAAAATAGCGTCTTTTGAGTGAGAGTGGTATTTCGGTCGTAAAAAAAACCTCTATTTTTAAATAGCACCGAAATACCACCGGAAAACCAGCTCATAGTGTTTTAATAGGGTTAAAAATAAACTTACCTTAATGGCCAGGGTTTTTAATAGAAAATTGAATGATTAAATTTTATTTTTCTAGGCTTTTACCAGGCGTAAAATTTGAAGGACATTTGCTGGGCAAGAGCTGGACAAATAATCCAATCTCTGGCCCATGGGTATCTTTCCTGCAGCGATGTGTAGGATCTGTCAAAAGACATTTTGACAGATCGGAAAAAATGGTTCTCGGTTAATGCTGTGTGTGTGCGCACATTGTACGGACCCACGAGGCCACAACTTGCGGCCCAGTGTAAATTGAGGGAGGTAAATGAAAGTTGTTTGAGCATCACTCGGGGCCTGATGAACAAGGTAAAAGTGTGTTATTCGGGTTTAACATGCCTTAATGCCTTTTCTTGGAAACATTTTCCACAGCTTTTTGGTAACACCAGTTTGTATAATGATGTCAATGATACATTCTGTTCCTTTTTTTTTTAACTTTGATCTCACAATGACAAGTTTATATAAAATACATTACAAAAGTTCACAATGCAGCACACTTTTCCTAATTTGCTACATAGCAGAATTCTAGATAGGTCTCAGTCCAAATTGCCACAGGCGATTTCATGAATTTAGCCTTCCCAAAAAAAGAAAATCCCCTTTAAGACCCCCAGGTGGGAAAGTGTGAGGTGATCCACTTTGGCAGGAAAAATAAAAAAGCAAATTATTATTTAAATGGAGAGAGATTACAAAATGCTGCAGTACAGAGGGACCTGGGGGTCCTTGTGCATGGCCTTTATTGCAAGGGGGATAGAGTATAAAAGCAGAGAATACCCTGCTACAACTGTACAGGGTATTGGCACTCATCTCCGTACAGCCCCCTTTCCCACAACCTATACATCATTTCCTTAACAGGCACCCTTTGCTTTCTCTCTTTGTGCCAATTGCTTATCCACCCCCAGGTTTTACCTTGAAAAAGAAAGAACTTGCATTTATATAGCACTTTTCACAACCCCAAAGCACTTCACAGCCATTGAAATACTTTTAAAGTGTGGTCACTGTGGTAATGTAGGGAACGCAGGAACCAATTTGCACACGGCAAGGTCCCACAATTTTTTTTGTGATATTGATTGAGGGATAAATATTGGCCTCGACACTGGGAAAAACTCTTTGAATAGTGCCACAGGATCTGTCATGTCCATCATTAGAGAGCAAATGGGGATTTAATGTCTCATCTGAAAGACCCACCTCAGCAATCCTTCAGTTCTGCGCTGCAGTGTCAGCCTGGATTATGTGCTCAAGTCTCTGGAGTTGAACCCACAATCTTCCTACTCAGAGGTGGGAGTGCTACCCACTGAGCCATGGCCGACACAATTCCCACTACTTCCAGTTTCAGTAACAACCTTTCCGAAGGAACCGTATCAGAGGCTTTTCGGAAATCCAAATACATCAAGTCATATTGTTTATCATTGTTCAATTAGGATGTCTTCTTTAAAAAGTCAAGCATGTTAGTCAGATGAGATCTTCCTTGTCTAAAGCCAGTTTACTGCTATTTTCCAGAGTATTCTCATACAGGAGTCCTCAGGATTTCTTCTGATAATTGATTACATTATTTTCCCATATCTTATTGTTACCGAGATAGAGCTGCAGTTGTTCAGATTAGATTTGTCCCCGTTCTTGAATTTGGGAGCTCTGTTAGCTTGTCTCCCATGTAATGGTACCTCCCCAACAATCAGTGACTCCATCACGTTGACTATCAGCACTTCATAGATTTCATCCCTGGTTTCTTTGGATAGATGCCATCTTGTCCCTCAGAATTTGTTCATCTTGAGACCTTTAGGTCTCCTGAGATCCTTTGACTTGTTGATGTCAAGGTCCTTTGATCTGCATGAATTATTTCTGTTAACACAAGGCATGGTACTAGTTAACACTGCAAGGTCATATTCATTGTGTACATTAACTATTCTCTGCTCATCGTCAGTTTCATCGCTATTGGCATCCATTAAAGGTCACACCTCTTCCTTGACTATACTCTTGCTATTATAGAACTGGAAGAATTTCTTGCTGTTATGGGTATTATCTGCAGATTCCAGTTCCCACTTTACTCCTGTGATAAACCTTTTGACATGATTCTGAAGTTTCCTGTAATCCTCTGCAGAATTTGTAAAGTTAATATTTTCTTTTCTAGTTTATTACTGATGGTTTTGATTCCTGCAGAGTTTTTTTTAGTCTCAGATATGTATTTATTCCGCTTGTTCCGCATTACATCTTTGAAGTTATTCCATTTGTCCTCTACTGAGGGATTAATAAATAATATCCCCTAGTTAATCGGTTTCTTTATGGGATTTTTCTAAATGCACAACTGGATATTGATTCTTGGCAATGTTGAAACTCAAGTATTATCAAACTAAATTGTGTTGTGGCCGCTTTCACCCAGAGGTTATATGAGTTGTATTTTCCACATGCTGTTGGGGTCATTTACCATATTACAGTAAGCTGAAAACAAGCTACTTGTGATTTTCCCCACACACTGGGTCATGAAGATATCACGAATTACATTTACCAATTCTGACTTGGTCACTTGGGCATTCCCAACTTATATCTGATTCATTGAAATCCCGTATTAATATAAGCTTCCTATTTTCATATGACCTCCTTATCTCTTCATAAAATATTCTGGCCTTCCTCTTATTCTGAGCTGGCAGTCTGGAGCAAAGCTCTTGAGGAGCAACATTTCTGGATTTGAGGAGGGCAGAAAAGGTGAATTTCTTTGGAAGGAGGTTATGAATTTTGGGTTTGCACCCCAATTTTACTCCATCCCAAATCTTGGTCTAGTAGGAGCGCTAGTCTTCCACTTCTACCCCTTTCAGCTGCTAGAGACTTTGCATGTCTGAAGTCATTCCCTTGCTAACATGAGTAGTCTAGGCCCAGTAGCACCACCAACTGAGAGCTCACATAGGTCCCGTATTGAACCTTAAGAAGGTCCCAAGACTACCCAACTAAAAGGTAATCAAGCCAACATGGGATCAATTACTTTTAAAAGGATGGCCACTTTTCTCCCTTATGAATAGAAGAAAATTAGCTGGCACGTTTCGTCGGGCTTTGGGGTCACCCTCTAAGAGTGACTGATGTATTGTAAAGGCACAGGTGACCCATCCTGATTATGGAAATAAGAATATGTCCATGATCTGGGACCCGGTATTTCAAGGGTCCATGCTCCATTGTTATTTTAGCTCTTTGTTTTAGAATCCTCTGGCCAGCATATTTCACTGTGTAGTTTTCCCCTTTCCACAAGGTCTACTTCCTTTACCTCTTGTGTATCCATCATACATCCAGCCTTTTCCTAATGATTCGACTTTTCCTCAACATTCCGCACCCTACTATGTGGTATTCATCTCCATCTACTGAGGTAACCCATATTTCTGTTCCTTCTAAATTATAATTCCACAATGCTGAAATAGTCTATAGTTCAGCCATTTTGTTATTAATGCTTCTAGCATGAGTGTACATGCACTTTCCTCCTCCTTGCTCCTTAGAGTTGCCAACCCTCCAGGATTGTCCTGGTGTCTCCAGGAACTAAAGACTGCTGCGAGCAATCCAGGAGAAAAACCATACAAGCATTAAACCACATTGGAGCCGAAATTGCCCCTTTCCGAAAGGCACCAGAGGCGCTAACGGGTCGATAAGGACTTTTTGCCTGGGGGAAATTCCAAGTGGGTCGCTTCCACTGCCTGCCCCTGGGTAAAATGTCCTTATCGCCCCGTTGTTGGTGGCGAAAACAGCCGTGTACCATAGTTTTTCCCCCAGGAGTTGGCGCACACCGTGACATCATTGCCGGTGCACCGACCCCTTTACGCCCCACGGGGGAATGTGCCCCGTGGGAGCGAGGTCGGCATGGGGCAATGCCACCGACAAGGGGAGGACCTTGTGCAGTGGCCGCCATCTTTTTTTTTGTCGGCCAACTTTGCAGTCGGCACAGCAATGGCAGACACTGGGGTTCAGCCGAGTCACCAACAGGCAGCGCGGCGGCTACCCCTCAGCCGAAATCCTCCCTGGTGGCCCAGTGGGTGCCACGGACGTGGCTGCAGGGTTTGCAGTGGGCCTCCCCACCCCCGCTTTAAGAGAAGGGGAGGAATGTTATGACGCGTCAGCGCGATGCGATAGGTCCGCGTCGCGCTGAGTGACATCACCGCACTGTTTCCCCTCTCTCACCTCGCTACTGCCCAGCGGAGGCATAGAGCACCTCTGATACTGCCCCCATGTTTTTTCATGCACCAATTCCAGGTCATTTACGTTCCGCTTTCACCGGGCGATACATTTTTATTTTAATTCGAATTGTGCGATTCGGGGCGCGAAGCAATTTTGCCCCCATTGTGTGTTTTGTTTACTATTTATAAAAAGTATTGAAGATGGGGAGAAAAGCTGTTTGACTGGGCAGGGCAATTCGAGTTGGAAGGTCTTGTGATGAAACCTCCAGGAATATGTCCAACCAGATTTGGCAACCCTATTGTTCCCTTGACTGACCGACCGATAGACAGGCCGATCGACAGACACCTTAGATTAATGTCCCTTTCGAAAGATGGTACCAACAACAATGCAGTTACTCCCTTAGTACTGCACTGTGGTATTTCTTGAATGTATAACCTTCTGATTCAGAGACAAGAGTGATACCAACTGAGCCAAGCCGTTTAAGTGTCAGGGTTGGCTCAGTTGAAAAACTGGTTTACAATCACTGCCTCTACGTCCCTCTCATCGCATAGATTGTGTTAAGCTGAAAACAGTCCTACTTATTTCTGAAAATGGCAGCATTATCATTATTCTGGTTGATCAGGCATTCATTTACCAAACATGGGAACTATGCTTAAACATTTTTTCTGTCCCATATTTTTAAGTTTCCAGGCAATCCTCCACCATTAGCCATGCTCCTAATCCCTTCAGTAGTCTTTCTATCCTTTCTTCAATATGCACAGCTCTAGTTCCAGGTAGGCACCTTGCCATCCTCTGAACTTTTATCTTTGTGACACACATGGTAATCTGTTCCTTCTTAGCAGCTAATCCCCTGCAACTACTATTTCCCTGTCTCACGGTCTGCTCTCTGGTTTCACCCTATCTCTCCGATTTCTTGCCAATCTTTTTCTCTACACCCTGAGCTATGGTCATAGTGAGGGCCAAACTCTGATCCATGACAGTAGCTTCTTGAGCAATCTTTTGATTTCTCCCTTCAACTTTGGCCCATTCAATGTTGAAGGAAATAAAAATACAATGTAACTATTTGTCAAGCCCTGCCCCCTGTCAAGCTCTCCCCCCCACCCCACCCCACCCCCCCAACCTGGCTCGAATCATTCCCTCCACGTGGTGCCGAGAAGCAGGACCTGAAGCCTGAGACTCCTCTTTACCCCCCTCCCAACTCTCTTCACCCGCTCAGGCCCCAGCCCCAACTCTCTCCCCCCTGACTCTCTTCCCTCTCCGACCCCTCTCGGGGGGGGGGCCAAGAGCGGTGGCCAGGGGGCCGAGAGGATCAGCAAGCGGCTGAGATGGCATGGGCGGCAGAGAGTGGCGGTGGTGAACAGAGAAGCGGCGGGGGGCCAAGAGGGGTGTGGAAGAGAGAGAGACTGGAGGAGGCTGAGAGGCTGGGGGGAGTGTGAGAGAGAGGCTGGGAGGGGAGAGACATGGGGGGGGTGGTGGTGTGGGAGGTGGGATCGGAAGGGAGAGAGGGAACTCACGGAATACAGATCACGTTCTTCCAACCCCCTACAAGGACATCGTTAGAGTGGATGATATCCAGAAGTCACGACATTGTCACTATTCACTTCATACCCAGTAAACCTGTAAACAATAATCCATACACAATGCCTGCCCCATCTATGGTGGGGTGGGGGGAAGGATTCACATGCGCTGGGGTAAGGTGCTTCGGCTGGGGGAGGGATGTACTTGGATTGGGGTAAGGTGCTTCGGCTGGGGGAGGGATGTACTTGGACTGGGGTAAGGCACTTTGGCTGGGGGAGGGATGTACTTGGATTGGGGTAAGGCATTTTGGCTGGGGGAGGGATGCACTGGCACAGGGATAAGGTACTTTGGCTGGGGGAGGGATATACTTGGACTGGGGTAAGGCACTTTGGCTGGGGGAGGGATGCACTGGCACAGGGATAAGGTACTTTGGCTGGGGGAGGGATGTACTTGGACTGGGGTAAGGCACTCCGGCTGGCCCTTGCTGTCTTCTGGAGAGCTCTGTCCTCTGTTGCTTCAGGAAGTCAAAGTGGATCAAGTTACAATTTGCAAAGTCGGTGAAACCTTGGGGTGGGCGTTTCCAGTTACACATTCCTGTGAAATTTCAGGGTGTGACTTATCCTCCAAGGGGACCAATCAGAGACAAAGGATGGAGCATGGTGGCCATTTTTGCAGTACAAATAAACGCATCCATAAAAATATCAGGCTTTTCCTCTTCACTGACTGTGGGGCACTTACCAAAACTAGTACTAGTCATATATCCTTTAAAATGTCCTCACATTAACGCCCCTCAGTATCCTTTTCTCCAGGTTCATAATATTTCTAACCAGTGGATATTTATCATAAGTGTTCTCTTATTTCTTCAACCAGTCTTCATCAAATGCATCAAAAGCATTGTACTGTGTTGTCAACGTAAAAGATATATGTGGGAGACTCAGTGCAATAACAATTGAATAGCAGCAGAATTAGCAACTGCAGCCCTGACTCAGTTAAGAAAAAACACCAAACATGCAGGGCAGGATGAATGATCTGTTATTGTTTTGTTCCTATGAGGTATTCTGTTATTCTCTTAAATTATTCAGTGCCACTCCTCTGAAAGCTGAGTGAATGTGTCCAATGAGTAAGCATCAATACAGTTACCAAGGCCCATGTTTGATCTCAATGTTTACTGTGTTAGTTGATCCCAGGAAAGATGTCTTTGGACTTAGTACCCCTGGAGGACAATGTCAGCCATTATTGTCTCTCCCACTCACTATCCAGTGACTCCTGTTGACAGTGTACTTGAGTAGACATTAGATGTGGACAGATTTGAACTCGGCTGAAACCAATGTTGTCTTCTGCATTTGAATGCCCTCCAGCCACTCATTAGTTACTTCAATAGTAGCCATTTGGGTGAGGTACTTGAGGGTTTCATGACCACCCCCATGGATCCCAGGTCCTTCCAAGGAAAAGAACAGTAAAAGAAAGAAGGAAGAAGTGAAATATGGCAAAAAAAGAAAGTTAATCACATATGAAGGCAAAGTCTTACAAAACATCAGTAGGTGCTAATAAATGACAAGTAACATTTGCACCACACAAGTGCCAGGCAATGACCATCTCCAACAAGGGAGAGTCCAGCCACCTCGCCTTGATATTCAACAGGATTACCATTACTGAATCCCCCACCACCAACATCCTAGGGGTCACCTTTGACCAGAAACTTAGCTGGACCAGCCACATAAATACTGTGGCAACAAGAGCAGTCAGAGGCTGGGTATTCTGCAGCAAATATCTCACCTCCTGACTCCCCAAAGCCTACCCACCATCTATAATGCACAAGTCAGGAGTGTGATGGAATACTCTCCACTTGCCTGGATGAATGCTGCTCGAAAAACACTCAAAAAACTCGACAACTTCTACTCAATTGGCCGCTTAATTGGCACCCCATCCAGCACCTTACACCTTCACTCTGTCCACCACCGACGCACCATGGCTGCAGTGTGTACCACCTACAAGATGCACTGCAGCAATTCCCCAAGGCTTCTTTGACAGCACCTTCCAAATTACCTAGAAGGACAGGCGCATGGGTACACCATTACCTCCAAGTCACACACCGTCCTGACTTGGAAAAGTATCACCCTTCTTTCATCGTCACTAGGTCAAAATCCTGGAACTCCCTCCCTAACAGCACTGTGGGAATACCTTCACCACACAGACTGCAGTGGTTGAAGAAGGCGGCTCACCACCACCTTCTCATGGGCAATTAGGGATGGGCAATAAATGCTGGTCTTGCCAGTAGTGCCCACATCCCATGAACGAATAAAGGTATCACAATTTAATCTGTACTGCAACATAAATGAATAGAATACATGTATTTTACTTAGAAATGTCTGTTCATAGTAGGTGCACATATGGCCTGGGTGAATGAGTATCCAGAGGCTATGGGGAAAGGACAGGGGAGTGGGACGAGTTAAAGTGCTCTTGCAGAGAGCTAGCACGGGCTCGACAGGTCGAATGGCCTCCTGTGCGGTTACCATTCTAGGATTCTCTCATTCTAATTACAAAGCACATGGACAAATAAGGTTAAAGCTATATTTTGAGTAAACAAGTATTCATGTTGCAGGTTAGAATGATTAGTTAATTAGATCATGCCATTCCTGATCGAAAGGAACCAAATTCCCTGTTGTGGTCAGACACTACCTAACCTAATGTGGAGCATTAATGCAGAGGCCAAGGTAATAACACATGAGACATATCATTGTTACTAATGCTAGGTTAGTGGAGTTAGGGCCAGAGGCAGTAGAAGGAGATGCTCTCATCTGATGAGCAGTGTTTCTTGAGGTAAACGTGATAAGTCCTGCTCAATCAACCTTCAGATGCAAGATTGACCCCCAGGCTTTCTGAATGACAATAATTCCTTCATCAAGTGAGGAATGGGAGGCTGCTGAAGATAGGGAACTTATATGGAGTCATTTTTTGTCTTTAGACAGAAAATCGTAGGCTTGTGAATTGAACACATGCATGAAATGCTAAAGACAAAAGTACCCCACAGCTCATTCACATGCCTTGCTTTACTGATTTTGTTGCTCAAATTACGCCTCACAGAATTGTGAAGCCCTATTGCATGTTATAGGATAATGTATAATATAATAGATTAACAGCTTGATATAGGTAAAGGATATCATGTGATGGTTAGTATAAGAACTTAAAAACATAAGAAATAGAAGCAGGAGTAGGCTATTTGGCCTCTCGAGCCTGCTCCGCCATTCAATAAGATCATTGCTGATCTAATCATGGACTCAGCTCCACTTCCCTGCCCGAACCCCATAACTCTTTAGTCCCTTATCGCTTAAAAATCTGTCTATCTGCACCTTAAATATATTCAATGACCCAGCCTCCACTGAGAATTCCATAGATTTACAACCCTCTGAGAGAAGAAATTCCTCCTCATCTCAGTTTTAAATGGGCGGTCCCTTATTCTAAGACTTTGTCCTCTAGTTTTAGTTTCCTCTATGATTGGAAATATCCTCTTTGCATCCACCTTGTCGAGCCCCCTCATTATCTTATATGTTTCGATAAGATCATCTCTCATTCTTCTGAACTTCAATGAGTATAGGCACAAATTACTCAAACTATCTTCATAAGTCCACCCTCTCATCTCCAGAATCAACCTAGTGAACCTTCTCTGAACTACCTCCAATGCAAGTATATCCTTCCTTAAATACGGAGACCAAAACTGTACACAATACTCCAGGTATGGCCTCACCAATACCCTGTACAGTTATTGCAGGATTTCTCTGCTTTTATACTCTATCCCCCTTGCAATAAAGGTCAACATTCAATTTGCCTTCCTGATTATATGCTGTACCTCTATACTAACTTTTAGTGTTTCATGCACAAGGACCCCCAGGTCCCTTTGTACTGTAGTACTTTGTAATTTTTCTCCATTTAACTTATAATTTGCTTTTCTATTTTTTCTGTCAAAGTGGATAACCTTACATTTTCCCACATTATACTCCATCTGTCAAATGTTTGCCCACTCACTTAGCCTGTCTATATCCCTTTGCAGATTTTTTGTGTCCGCCTCACAATTTGCTTTCCCACCCATCTTTGTATCATCAGCAAACTTGGCTACATTACACTCGGTCCCTTCATCCAAGTCATTAATATAGATTGTAAATAGTTGAGACCCAGCACCGATCCCTGCAGCACCCACTAGTCACTGTTTGCCAACCGGGAAATGACCCATTTATCCCGACTCTCTGTTTTCTGTTAGTTAGCCAATCCTCTATCCATGCTAATATATTACCCCCAACCCCGTGAACTTTTATCTTGTGCAGTAACCTTTTATGTGGCACCTTATTGAATGCCTTCTGGAAATCCAAATACACCACATCCACTGGTTCCTCCTTATCCACCCTGCTCATTATATCCTCAAAGAAGAGCAGTAAATTTGTCAAACATGATTTCCCTTTCATAAAACCATGCTGACTCTGCTTGACTAAATTCTGCTTTTCCAAATGTCCTGCTACTGCTTCCTTAATAATGGACTCCCGCATTTTCCCAATGACAGATATTAGGCTAACTGGTCTATAGTTTCCTGCTTTCTGTCTGCCACCTTTTTAAAATAGGGGCATTACATTTGCAGTTTTCCAATCCGCTGGGACCTCCCCAGAATCCAAGGACTTTTGGTAGGTTGCAACCAATGCATTCACTATCTCTGCAGCCACACTTTTAGGACTCGAGGATGCAAGCCATAGGAATGAGGGCTACAGTAAAGGGGGAAGTGTAGAAATCACAAAAGTTCTTTAGCTGTGATTCGGTAGAACGTTTACAATATCTGGTGTGAAATAGGAAAAATAGCGTAACAATATTGAAGTCAGTGTTAATATCTGTACATTATGAAAATGTATTCTGTATGAGAGAGGCAAATGGCTTAGATTATGCCGTTACGATTCTGTAAGTCAAAGCTAAGCAAGCATGTGTCAGTTTAATGCAATTTAAGAAAAATCAAAAGATTTATGTAATAATTATGACTAGTTTGGAGACGTCTGGTTTAAATTGTTATTATTCTGGTCAGAGTCCAATGCAAATTTGTCTTATTTTCTACTGATAGAAATGAAATGTCTTCCACATTCCAGTGAGAATGAACTCTATAGGCTGGATTTTTGGCTGGTGTGCGCCTCTGTTTGCACCCCGGAGGGACAGTCCGTGGTGCTTCTAGGCATCCAGCTTTTAACCCCCAGCCGGCAAATTCGGCTCATGGTTTGTGGCGATGCAAAAACTTACTGCACCGCCCTCTAGTTTCACGGAGATCATGACATCAATCATCGTGCAATGCTCCGCTAGCGCCCTGGATGCAAAATTCGGCCCTAATGCCTCATTTAACGCCCGCCCCAGGAAACGTCAAAAAAACCAGGCATTCCCAGGGTGCAGCAGGTGGCATTGGTAGTGTATTTAAATGGAGGGATGGGGATCCTACATCGCAGGTCATATTGACTGCAACGGTTGTGCACATCTCGCTGTGTGAAACTCCGACTTGCAAACGACATTTTTATCTGCCATTGCAGTACCCTTACAAGGTGAGAAAATGTAATAAAATTTACCAGTTCACCAGCATATCATGCTCCATGCTATTGCCAGGCAGCGTCAAGCTAGAAGAAGGGTTCTTGGCTATGTCGGGCCATGAATGAAGAGAGGCCGAAGACCCACAGGTTTATAGACACCAACGCTCATACCTCCAGCTCTCTGATGAGCAGTGGGTGAGAAGGCTGTGCTTCCGAAAGGAAGTGCTGACAGAGATATGTCATCTCCGACAGGCAGACCGATGCCTGGATCGCTCTGGAGGCAACCTTCAATGCTCTCCTCAACAGGTATCCAAATTCATTGTGGGGTGCTGCATGTTGCAGAACTTGGCCATCATGAAGGGCAGGCATTGCCAGTGGGGATTGCATGCCCACCTCAGGAGGGAGGAGGATGACGAGGCCCCCATTGTATCATCACACCATCCACGGGGGAGGCAGCGTGGAGATCCTGCCAGACCAAGAGTTGCACCTTGCCAACTTGTAATGGACCAGCTCTCCTAAATGGAAGAGACTGAGGAATGGAGCTAATATTGGACACGCTATGTGACCCCATAAAGGCACATCCTCCGGTGAATGTTGGAATGATGCTCAAGACACCAATGGTAAATGATGAGTCGTAAATTTTACTGCAACAAAATCACAAAAACTCCCCCCCCCACCAAAAGAAAACCTTACAATATACAACGTTATGTTGCAGGACACTAAACAACAATAAAATTCCTTAAATCAACAAAGCTTTTTTAACGCCACGATTTTCGGCTCGGGCACAAAAACTTCCTTGTGTAATGCCTGATTTTGCACCCTCGATCATGGAACCTCATTTTTTGCCCAATTTTGCAGACGAGGATGCAAACCTTTTCCAGGAGATATCAGGACCGCCCCGCAGCCATTACCAAAATCTCAAAAGCTGAAAATCCAGCCCTATGTGTTACAACATTGGTGTAGTAGCATATGACACACAAGGATCACATGACAATAGCTTCTGAATTGATAGGTTCAGCGCAAGTCAGCTGATATTGCTCAGAAAGTGTTCCTTGAAAGTATAAATAGGATCACTTTCAGCAGTTCTCTGATTTTCCACACTGAGAACACACGGATTATTTAGTGCTTCACAGACCATGACGGTTATCCTATTTGTAAGTATTTAAATGTAAAACTTGCTTGCACTTTCTGTTGATGTTCATGAAACCAACAGATTAATTTATCTCTGGTGTCCAAACCTGTATAATTTGGATTGATCTAATACACATCACTCTCTGCACCCTGGCATTCAGTGACATCAGGAAACCAGTAACATCAACATGCAAGTAGACAAACAGAACCTTTCATAAGAACATAAGAACATAAGAAATAGGAGCAGGAGTACGGCCCCTCGAGTCTGCTCCACTATTCAATAAGATCATGGCTGATCTGATCATGGACTCAGCTCCACTTCCCTGCCCGCTCCCCATAACCCCTTATTCCCTTATCGTTTAAGAAACTGTCTATGACTGTCTTAAATTTATTCAATGTCCCAGCTTCCACAGCTCTCCGAGGCAGCAAATTCCACAGATTTACAACTCTCTGAGAGAAGAAATTTCTCCTCATCTCTGTTTTAAATGGGCAGCCCCTTATTCTCAGATCATGCCCTCTAGTTCTAGTCTCCCCCATCAGTGGAAACATCCTCTCTGCAGTCACCTTGTCAAGCACCCTCATAATCTTATACGTTTCGATAAGATCACCTCTCATTCTTCTGAATGCCAATGAGTAGAGGCCCAATCTACTTAACCTTTCCTCATAAGGCAACCCCCTCATCCCCAGAATCAACCTAGTGAACCTTCTCTGAACTACCTCCAAAGCAAGTATATCCTTTCATAAATATGGAAACCAAAACTGCACGCAGTATTCCAGGTATGGTCTCACCAATACCCTGTATAGCTGTAGCAAGATTTCCCTGCTTTTATACTCCATCCCCTTGTTCCGCCCACTATAACATTCTTGACTGCACACAATCTCTGATATAACATAACACAAATTGAATCCTTTAGGCTTTCTTACAAGATAGCTAGGAGAGCAGTTGGCAATAGGTGTAACTAACAGAAAAATAACACTAGCAAAGGAATTCCAAAAATGTAGATCATAAATATTTTAAAACATGACTTGCCCAAGTATTGGCTTAGAAATACCAGCCTCCCCGGGTCCGTACTGAGTGTGTGCAGACCCGGGAAGGCATTGCAAAAGCCGGTTTTCAGCGCATAATGCGCATGCGCTGAAAACTGGCTTTTCCGATCTGTCAAGCTCCAGCTTGAGAGCTCCTCCATATCTCAGCAGCCAGGACATTCGCAAGGGCAAGATTGTAGGATTTACCCATATCTTGCCCAGCCAATGTCCTGAAAACTCTTGCGCCTGATAAAAGCAGGTGCACTGCCTACTTTTACAGGCGTAAGAGTTTTAAAACATACAAAACATAATAAAATAAAATTTTAAATGCACGTTTTATTGTTTAAAAACCCTGCCCATTGTGATAAGTTTATTTTAAACGATAATTTTTAAAACTTTTTTAAAAATCGAAAAAATACTTTTTTTTCTGAGACGTTTATTAACTTTAATTTCAATTAATTTTAATTATGTAAGGTGTGTTTTTTATTTTTTATTATGGTGTTTAGTGTTTTTGTTTTTTCTCATTAATAGCAAAGAGAACTCGTAGATGCGGAGCTCTCATTGCTATTAATGAGAATGCTGTGGAATACTGTACCTGATTGGTTGTGCAGTCGCATGTGACTGCACCATCTGCGTCCGGACCTCGAGGATGAGAGCACGCTTCACAGTGCGGGAAGAGAAGGCCTCCCCACCAGAATCCCAAGCGACTCTGGGACTACCAGGTAAATTCCTAAAAATTCTCCAGTCGGAGGCGTTCGTTTGAAAGAAGCCTCCTAGCAGAATTTCAGGGCTGACTCTGAAAAGTAGATTGCCAGAGCTAATGAAAATTCATGTTATTTTTAAAACAAGATCTGTTGTCATTGCAAAGGAGTATTCTATACCTACTATAGGACAGCAGCTGGTCTCATTTCTACTTATTGTTAGCTACTTCTAAATCTAAATCATTTATGATTCTCCCACAAACAGATAAACCTCATCGGGTGCTTTGTAATGTGTGTCCTTAGAGTGATGCACTGTATATTTGGCTCCCAGCAAATGTATGTGTGTGAATACTGTTAACAGTCACATTCTGCATAAGTGGAACTAAACTACAGAACCAGTGGGAACCTGTTCAACCTTCGCTGTCTCCAGGCCAGATCCAAGACCACCCCAACTTCTGTCGTCGAGCTACAGTATGCGCACATACAGAGGCTGAACTCCAGGATATAGTCAACGTATTTACTGAGGCGAGGAAAGAATGGTCCTTACACTAAACATCGGTAAGACAAAGGTCCTCCGCCAGCCTGTCCTCGCCACATAGCACTGACCCCCAGTCATCAAGATCCATGGTGCAGCCCTGGACAAAGTGGACCATTTCCCATATCTTGGGAGCCTCTTATCAACAAGAGCAGACATTGATGCAAGATTCAACACCGCCTCCAGTGCGCCAGTGCAGCCTTCGGCCACCTGAGGAAAAGAATGTTCGAAGACCAGTCCCTCAAGTCTGCCACCAAGCTCATGATCTACAGGGCTGTAGTAATAGCTGCCCTCCTGTATGGCTCAGAGTCATGGACCATGTACAATAGACACCTCAAGTCACTGGAGAAATACCACCAACGATGTCTCCACAAGATCCTACAAATCCCCTTGGAGGATAGACGCACCAACGTTAGCGTCCTCGACCAGGCCAACATCCCCAGCATTGAAGCACTGACCACACTTGATCAGTTCCGCTGGGCAGGCCACATTGTCCGCATGCCAGACACAAGACTCCCAAAGCAAGCGCTCTACTCGGAGCTCCTTTACGGCAAACGAGCCAAAGGTGGGCAGAGGAAACATTACAAGAACACCCTCAAAGCCTCCCTGATAAAGTGCAACATCCCCACTGACACCTGGGAGTCCCTGGCCAAAGACTGTCCTAAGTGGAGGAAGTGCATCCGGGAGAGCACTGAGCACCTCGAGTCTCATTGCCGAGAGCATGCAGAAATCAAGTACAGGCAGTGGAAAGAGCGTGTGGCAAACCTGTCCCACCCACCCCTTCCCTCAACGACTATCTGTCCTACCTCTGACAAGGACTGTGGCCTCTCGTATTGGGACTGTTCAGCCACCTAAGGACTCATTTTAAGAGTGGAAGCAAGTCTTCCTCGATTCCGAGGGACTGCCTATGATGATGATGCATGATTATCATACATCTATGTGATTGGTGTATTCTTTTTTAAACTTTGTACAAATTACAGCAAAATACGATTAAGATCAAAAATGCACATACTAATATGCCAGTGTGAAATGCTTTTGAGTATTTATCCCTGAATTTGTAATTTCTATCAGAAAAATATTCTTCATTTAAGAGGAATCGGCTGGATGACAATTCTTAAATATTCTGTGTCTTACATTCTTGAGTTGTTTTTATTCAATGTAGCAATCATCAGTTCTGGAGTGCTTTCCTTAATGTTTGATGCCTGTTCTGTTGGCATTGATCCATATTCCATTGTTCTGTAGACACCTGTTTTATAGACAATGACCCATATTCCGCTGTGCTGTTTTATTTTTGATAGTCAGAAAATGTAAGCATTCTAATTACTGATATGTGTGAGATTGACAGAGTGTGGGGTTTGGAATGTGGAACCTGATCAATTCCTGCCCTGATGGAGCATCTCACTTTGTGCAAAGTACATTGTTAGTTCCCTGGTAATTACACCGCACTCTGAATGAACTTGGAAAGCAGGAACTCCCAGTGTAGGGGAATCCCTGCCCCAGGCGCCATACCTGACATCACTGGACTGGTAAAGTGGCAGGGAGGGGGGAGGGGCGAAGGGTTCCATTCTTTACAAGCCCAACTGGGAACTCCAAGAATCAACGGGGCCTGCAGAACTTTGGGGCCTAAATTACTAATTTTACGTGTAAGTTTAATGTGTTTTTTTGGATTCTGCAATTTTCTTTAAATGTTTTTAATGTTATCAATGTCGCTTTTAGTTGTATATATGCTGACCTGGGAAGGAAAGGAAATTGGTAGCTGAAAAAGTTGCTTGAGCGTTCTGACTGAAAGAAAGTTTCAGTAATTTGATTGGGTGGTCTTGTGTTGCTTGTTCATTGTTAATTGGTGACTTGTCTCATGAATGGAGTGTTTGATTGTGTCATATTTAGTCCATTGGATATTTGAGCCAATCAGTAAGTTAACTTAACAGACAGATGATTTGAGTCAATCACTCTTCAGGTGTGATGCCCTACAGACATGTACCCTACAGAAGAATTTATAACAGATGCAACACCTCAGAACATTGAAAATTAATTGATTAGGAAATTGTTTTCTTAAGATGATCTATATAAAATCTTTGCCCCTGAGATGCGATGGCACCGCACCCATTTTTCAGCTGCAAAACAGGTGCCTAAACATCCAATATGGTGGGCAGGACTCATTATGCCCTGGAAATGCACCTCCTGCCATATTGGTAAATGCATAAAAAGAGGCAGCTAGAGCCTGTGTCTGAAGCAGGCGTTAGGCCTTGAGCAGATGCAAATAGGGATCCTAACTACTGCTTGAAGACCCCTTTGCAAAATTGAGCTGCCCTGAACATGAACTACATGCAGCCTAACCAGTGATTCTTAAAAGGGCCGCTGGTGTCTACCACCAAAAAGGTAAGGTTTTAAAAAGAATATCTGAATGGGAAGCCAGGGGAAGCAGTCCACTGCTGGCTGCTGCTTTGTCCCCTCTCCAGTTCGCCTTCGTCCCCTCTCCCAATCACCCCTCCCCGATCAACCCCTCCCTCATGATTACCTTTTCCCTCCCAATTGCTGCCCCCCTCGCTGCTGATGGCCTCCCATCTGATTGTTTGCCCCCCTTCTCCCAGGGCCGACCTGAAATGGAAATCCTCGTCGCCAGCGAGATCCCTGGAATCAGCAAACCAGGCATCTGCAGCTCACCGGTCCATGTAAATCAGGTCTGAGGCTCAATACCATATGTGTGTCGGGCCTTCCTGTTCCGGCACAGGGATCGGCGTGAATCAATTTCTAGGTCTATGTGTCACGTGTTCTGTGGCGTGCCTTCACTGTCCTTATATTCACCGTGTGTTTTTTCTTTGCGATTTACAGCAAATATAATAACCTTCCTTACTCTTCTTCTCAACAGTAACTTGCACTAATTATAAAAAGACCCCGCCACCTGTCCCCCCACGAACCACATCCAAGCCGTTGATTTCAGTGACAGCCCAGAGCAGTACAGAATCAACTCAGGATGCATATCACGAGAACCGGGCTCAGAGGAGTTGCCCATGGCCCCAAGAAGGCAGGATCATTTATAACTCGACGGAAAGCCTGGACAGTACAAAGGCAGTCAACATTGCACTGGAATCAGCTGCTGCCCAGCATCATGCTATCAATAACAGCAAAAGCTGTATGGTGTTAACCAGAGACAAGGCCATCTTAACCCTTGATGTGGCAAAGGCAGAACAGTATCTAAAGAATCGGCGGTCCTCCATTGGAATTCAGGTAACCTGTCATTAACATCTCCTATCTGTGACAAATTGGACGTACAGCTACTGTAAATAGCATTGGTTGAGTCCCACAGATTAGTTGTTATTCAGATGCACACTGAGCGTGTGCTGTAATCTGCATCATAGCAAAACCAATGGCAAAATTACACAGCATCAAGAAAAAGAAAACTCAGCGTATTAGCTGAGGGAAAGAAGGTTAGTCTAAAATCACATGTCAAACAGAATCTATCATCAAATAAAATAAGAAAGCGATCTTCAGTCCGTGGATTTTTTAATTTTTCAACCAGTAATTACTTGTAGTTAATTAGTGTATTTAACTTCTTTTTAAACCACTCCCCCTCTTTCGCTATCATTAGTTTTGTTTTCATCCCACTTATTAATTCATCCAAATCATGTGCTGTTCCCCACTGAGAAGGTTTTCCCAACTCTGTAATGCCACTCGAGTCAGTAGCATGTAAGCACAAGGTGCCTACTACCTACACTGACTCTCCTTCACAATTATCGCCTTCCTCCTGGTGAGGCAGTGTCTGGCTTGCACATGCTCCATCCCATTGACAGGATCGTCAAGAGTTGCAACGTGGGGAGTCCTAGAATCCCCCGGCTTTCTAGCACAGCACTCGAAAACGCCAGCAGAGATTTTGCCAGGCCTGTGCCCAGGTGCAGTGGGTGCAGCAAATATCGAAGAATTGGGCGGGTCAGTGCACACCTTTGAAGAGGAGCCTGACTGACTTTCCTCCATTTAAATGAATGGGTGCAGATCCTCTGCCAGCACAGTGGGCCAATGTATCACTTTAAATCATGTCAGCATGATACAGAATCTATGATAGCATGATCATAGTCATTCAGTAATATTAGTAAAAAAAACAGGCTATCACCGTTGCCAACAACTTGGATAATTCTTGTCATGACATGGTTACTTGTCATGACGTGGTTTTGTTTCTATTCTATTGTGCTATTATTAAATCATGGTTTTAAATAGTACATTGGTGACCTGACGCGTAAATCTTCAAAAGGGCTAGGACATGGTCTGAGGCCTGCAATTCTTGCTGAGTTTTTAGGAGAAGGCTACTAAGTAGCAGCTCTACGGGGAGAGAAGGAAATTGGAAGGTGAGTCGCCCTGGGCTGATTTTGTGTACCTCTTAATGCCTGGTCACAGAGCAGGTTTGGCAAGAAGCCAGGGAGCAGGTCAGGAGCCTGCTCGCTGACCACCAATTGCTAAAGCATTGAATGCACAGCCAATAATATCAGGGCTTCTCACTTCCTCTGTTTGACAGTACACCCTTTGAGTTGGGATTGTTAGCAGACGTGACTTAATCATTTATCGATGCTAAAACGCCAAAACATGTTAAGAGGTTAGATTTCTTTTTTCAAATGATTGATTGTCAGATTCTTGAGCTTTCAGGAAAGAGCAAACAGAAGTATAGGAATATTTATTTAGTTCTAGTTTGAAATGAATTACCACGACTAGAGGCACATTAGGTTACTGTACTATCCATCATCTTCCTGCTTAGAAACCTATCTTGTCACATTCAAAGTCTGAAGTGGCGATGGAGTGTGTTCTGACTTGAAAGCACATTTGAGATGGGAACAATGTGATAATGACGTGAGAATATGTGATCTCAAAGTGAAGAGATAGTGCATTAAATCCAAGCAAATTATGCCACATGGGTTTTCCATAAAAAACTCAGCATTTTCTGAACTTATTGAAAATAGATAAAGAGGAGGTGTCAAAGATAAAGATGTTGGACTGAATATTAGTTAATTTCAGTGGAATGAAAGTGGGCCGAGGCCAAATTAATTGTTTGGATAAAACGGCATTATGAACATCAACCAATGGAAGTAATTTAAAGACCAGATGGATATGGTACAAGTTAAATATAGCAACTAGGTTGCGTCAAAAGTTGGCGATCCATGGATAACTTGAGAAGTTAAAGCAGCGATGAGTTTAAGAAGGAGGAGTAAGAAATAATACAGAAAAAATCAATGAGGCATATACAAAATAGAGAAAGAAAGTAAAAAGAATTAAGAAGACTAAGATGGTAAATGAAAGAAGATTGGCAATCTACATAAAGGGAACTAGCCTAAGCCCTTTGTAAGTTCAAGGACTGAAGGGGTCATCTAGTGTTTGAGAGTGTAGGGATGACAGAGATGTTTAATAAGTATTTTGTCTAAGCATTTACAGAAAAAGATGAAAGTGGCATTGTAAGACTACCTGAAGGGGATGTAGAAGAGCCACTATTGGAGATAAATATTCAAAGGGGTAATGTGTTAAACAGGTTATTGAGACTTAAAGTAGAAATGTCACCAGGTCCAGATAGCATGAATTTCAGAATACTGTAGGGGAGGGGATAACAGAGGCACTGATCATTATTCTCCAATAATCTTCGGAAGCAGGAACTCCCACTTTAGCGCTCCAAGAGAGAAGTGGAGCACTAAATCAAGCACTACCACTTCCCTTACAGCACTAAAGGGGACTCGGGGGGCGGGGGGGGGGGGTATCGGCAGAGCGCTGCACAATGTTCCGTACAGCGCTGTCAGTTGTACAGGCTCCTTCCCTCCCTTAGATGGAAGGGCCAATGCTGTGTTGATTGAATCCTAAGGCTGTATCTGTGTCTCTTGGGCGACGGCACCTATGATACGCACATAACTGCCCCAAGCACTCTAAGAGAGTGGAGGACTGAGCAATCGCGGGGTCCAAAAAAAGCAAAATGCAACATACAATGTTGACGCCCGACGATGCTGCAGGGGACAGAAGTAACGTTTACATCTGGGGCGATGACAGGGCGTTAAGTTTTAGCGCCAGCGCACACCTGCCAAGAAAGTTCGCGGACGTCGGTGATTTCGTCGTACCCGGTCGGTAATTGTTTAGCAGCCCGTTACCGCCCCCCAGAGGTGCTAACGGGAGGTGCAAACTAGGCCAATTTCTCCCCACTAGAGTCTGTATTGCTGGTTGAAATTACTGAACTTTTGGAAATGCATGTGCCAATCAAAAGCACGAAGCATGGAGTTGCAAAGAGAAGATTTTGATTGATCAATTGAATTTTTTTGAGGAAATCACAGCGCATAGATTAAGGGAATATGGTGGATATTATAAAGCTGGACTTTCAGAAGACTTTTGATAGGTGCCAGATAAGAGGCATATTACAACAATCAAGGCACATAGCAATAAAGCCAAGCCCTGAAAATCCAGCTCCTGGAAGTCCTATTTGTGCTTATATTCCTTATTTGCTTGTTTGTCCTGTTGGAATTTTGTTGGCTTGAAGGTTTTGTAAGGGGTGTTTGTAGTGCTGCTGGATTAATCCTAAATCAGAACACCGAGATCTGTTACTATCAATCGCTTGACCTATATGTAAACTAATGAGGTGGCCCTTCCAAGTCTCTGTGGTATGCACCTAAAGTCCACAAAGACCAAAGTTAGGACACCTGAAGTAAAGCTGCACTGATCGAGTAGTGACCAGAGGACAGGAAGCAAAGAGTTGGGGTAACTGGACATTGCTTAGATTGTGAGTAGTGATGTGTGCCCCTGGTATCTGTGCTGGGAATTCTTTTATTCTCTGTTTAATGAAATAAGTTGGACAGATGTACAAGAGGAATGATAATGCAGTTTGCTGATGATAATAAATTAGGAAGCATAGTAAACAGTGAGGAGGAATCGGCAGCAAGGGGGCGTAGAATGAGGATGATTACTAGAAGCATGAAAGGGAAGTTAAAATTATTTATTTCACACAGAAGGTTGTTCGAAAATGGAATGCTTTACCATTGTGTCTATTGAAGCAGACTTGATAAGATCATTTAGAATGGAATTAGATAGTATTTGAAAAGGAAGAATGTAAGAAGGTGCAGGGAACTGGGATGAGATTAGATAGCTCCAGTTAATGAGATAACACTGACAAAAGCACGATGGGCTGAATAATCTCTGTGTGTGCTGTAATTGTTATGATTCTATGATTTGTGCAATCCGACTGTGTTTATTGGACCAGGTGGATGCCGTGGAGACAGCAACAGACTCCGATACAGACAGCAGAGGCCTTCGGGAGTACCACTCCGTGGGAGTGCAGGTTGAAGATGAAAAACGGTAATTCAAGCATGAAATGAGTGCTCCTGCAAAATAAACAATCTGTTTTTTATTTAAACAAATGACAGGGTAAACATCTGGCAAAAAAAAGACTCAGTTGCTAAGGAGATTTAGAAAGGAAATGTAACTGGGAACTAATAAATTGCCAGTTGTGTTTCATTGCAGCGTTAATACAGTCTCATGCTGATTGTGAAAGATTTATAATTAAGAAGTTAGGGTCAGTGCTTTGTTTTCAGGGGTTATTTGCAGTGTTGAGTCAAACTCAATTATATTACCAAAGCAGATGTTGGACTCTCTGTACTTGAGGCAAAAGAGGGCCACTGTCTGAGACTGAACCAGACTGTTCACAACCTTGGTGTCCCATTTGACTCTGAGCTAAATTTCTGACCACATATCCTCTCCATCACCAAGATCGCCTATTTCCACCTCCGTAACATCGCCTGTCTCCGCCCCTGCCTCAGCTCATCTGCTGCTGAAACCCTCATCCATGCCTTTGTTATCGCTAGATTCAACTATTCCAATGCTTTCCTGGCTGGCTTCCCACCTTACACCCTCCGTAAACTTGAGATCATTCAAAAGTTTAATGCCTTTATCCTAACTTGCATCAAATCCCGTTCATTCTGTACTCACTGGCCTACATTGATTCCCAGTCTGGCAAAGCCTTGATTTCAAATCCCTCCATGGCCTCACTGCTCTCTATCTCTATAATCTCCTTCAGACCTACAAACCTCTGAGATCTCTGCACGCCTCTTGCGCATCCCCTATTTTAATTGCTCCACTATTGGTGGCCGTGCCTTCAGCTGCATGGGACTTAAGCTCTGGAATTCCCTCCCTAAGCTTCTCCGCCTGTCTACCTCTCTTTCCTCCTTTAAGTCAATCCTTAAAACCTACCTCTTTGACCAAGCTTTTGGTCACCTATCCTAATATCTCCTTATGTGGCACTACTTTGGCTCGGTGTCAAATCTTAGTTGATAACCCTCCTATGATGTGCCTTGGGGTGTTTTACAACTTTAAAGGTGCTATATAAATGCAAGTTGATGTTGTTGTTTAAAAAAATATTCTCTGTGTTATATTATTGAAAAGAACTTTACTTACAGAACTTTTTTTTAAAAGACCTTTAACGGATTATATAAGTGTTGAAGATACTAATATATACTTGGCCTAAGGACATCCAGCTACTTAGATAAAGAATGAAAAAGTAATATTGGAACCATAGTTGACATTAAAAAAAGAAATCTCAAAATTCTGTGGATTAGCAAGAAGAGGGAATGTTACGGAAGCCATCATACTCGTTTCTAAGCAGCAACACTTGACTTATTTATGTGAGGAATTGCAGTTGTTCTGTTTATCAGCTGGTGGCACTGAAACAATTCTGAATGGAAAATGATAACTAGTTCATTCCCGTGTTGACTACATGGGAAATAACATAAGTGCAGTAAAACTGTAATGTCAAGTATTGTTCAAAACGACAATAAAACCTAAAACCTAGATTCTTTTTTAACCCTTTGAGGGCAGAAAAATTCTTCAGGCTTTTGAAATGCAACTTCTTTTTCTCATTCATAAGGCAAACTGATTATTTTTGTATGTATGTATACAGATTTCTCAAGTTCGGCATTAAAAAATAGAATTGAAGAAATGCATAGACCTAAAGGATATGATTTCATCTGATGATCTGAAAAACCTTGTTACCACTGCAGTCTTCAAAGCTTAAGTAATAATTATGTGAATAAAGTGGAAAATTGTAACCTACTTGTATTAAGGTGCAGAATTGTAATCTGAAAAGTAGGATTTTCTAATGCAATAGACAGTTTGACTGACATGCTGTATCAGGTGCTAGCAGAAGAAACTCATTTCCTCTGTCCATTTGTTTAGTAGCTTATCAGTTCATTCTGTTTTCCAGCCGTGGCCGATTTAAGCGTTCAAACAGTGTGACAGCTAGCGTGCAGGCTGACCTTGAACTAGAAGGGTTTCCTAGTCCAGTTGCCACTGAGGATAAGGCACTTCAGTTTGGTTCCTCATTCCAGCGCCATTCTGAGCCCAGCACACCTACTCAATACACTGCACTCAGAACTGTGCGCACACAAGGTCTGCTGAGCTACCGGGAGGACTATCGAACGCCCATTGACACATCCAATTTCCCACCACCTGATCCGTGGCTGGAATCTACCCATCAACCTGTGGAAACTGGCCGAATGTCTCCATGTCGAAGGGATGGGCAATGGTTCATGAAGCTGCTGCATGCAGAAACAAAGAGGATGGAGGGATGGTGTAAGCAGATGGAGAGAGAAGCAGAGGAGAATGACCTGTCGGAAGAAAGTAAGAATACCGGCTTTTGTTTTCTTCTCAAGAATCAGTGTAGATTTCCATGAAACATGCCTCACGTTGGGTCAGGATGTGCAATTAAATATTCTGCAGTTATAATACCTTGAGGATAGATAATGAAATATCAGCCTGGTGCAGCAAATCCCACCTCGTAGCTGTTACCACCCCCAACCAGGATGGTAAACAATTTCGCCCCATGAGACATAGGGGGCAAAATTGCCCCTTGCCCCAATTGAGGGCGGTAACCTTCCTGGATCGGGATTTTTATCGCCTGGCCCGGAAGTCCCAATCCTGACATGCAATTGGGCCTGACACCCCTCAAAGGAAGCGGAGTGCTGTCTCCGGTGTCCGCTTCCTTTGGGGGTGCTGCCGGGGTGGTCGCACGGTACTGAGGCCAGCACTTTGCAGATGCTCCACGTAGCGCTGACGCACTACAACGCCCTTCCCCTTCCATTAAAGGGGAGGGCTGCCACTGGGCCACAAGGGATGCACGAGACCGGGCCAGCAGCCCGACACCCAAGACGGAGCACCAAGCTGCACGATGGCAGCCCGGTCCATGTTAGGGCCTCCATGGTCGAGCCGACTCAAGGCTGCAGGCCTCCCCTTTAAACAGCGCCCCGGGAGCGGATGTCCTCCAGCTTCATGACCCGCGATGCTGCCGTTGACATCCCCGCCCGGGCCAGTCTCGTGGCCTGCAGGGCGGTGAGGGGTCACGGCGCACGGCGATGACAACATCGGCGGTTGTGCGGCAGCCCAGGGCACTAACCACAGGGCACGGCACTGCCGGGACAGCGCCTCTCAAACCCCTGGGGCAATTTCCCGGAAAGTGATAGCACCCCCCCTCCCCTGGGCGAAAAGCACCCCCCGGAGGCACAAACAGGGCTATAAAAAGGGGCAATTTCACCCCCAAAATACTTAAGCATCTTTACTGTTCCCTCACTTTCAAATACAAGTCGCCCCCCCTGCATTCCTTGTACTTATTATATTTTTTAGGAAATTTCTCTTTATATCGATTGCCAGTCCTGTTTCATTCTTGCTCTTAGCTTTTTTGCTTTCTTTCTATAGGTTGTATATTTTTCATTGATCTTTTAAAAAAACTTATGATATTCCTATTTTTTAAACTCATTGGCCCATAATTTGCGGTCAGTGACAAAGCAAAGGCAATCGCCACTGACATCGGAGTAAACATCCCACAAAGATCTTGCGATCTCTGTGGCAAGAAGTTCAGCTTTTCCGATGTGCAATTTGAAATCAGTGTAAGTTAGTGGGGATCCCACAGTGTGATCATCATTATCACAGGCAGTCCCTCGGAATCGGGGAAGACTTGTTTCCACTCTTAAAATGAGTCCTTAAGTGGCTGAACAGTCCAATACAAGAACCACAGTCTCTGTCACAGGTGGGACAGATAGTCGTTGAGGGGAAGGGTGGGTGGGACAGGTTTGCCGCACGCTCTTTCCGCTGCCTGCGCTTGATTTCTGCATGCTCTCGGCGATGAGACACAGTGTAAGCTGCTGTGATGTCAACAAGCTGTCTAAGCAGCCAATCAAAATATAGAATTCTTACAGACAACGAACCAGGAAGTGGGTAAGCTCCTTTGATTCTAACTTTTGAAAAATGTTAGAGAAAGTAAAACAAAGATTGGGGCTCTCACATGGGGGAAAGACAAACCTGAAATAAAGATGAACAAACTTTGAAAACTTTTAAAAATTATTTTTATTAAAGTCGATAAATTTAACAGTCAACAAAATTAAAATTCGTTTTCCGGGTTATGACTTTTGTTTAGAAGTCAATATGCTCTTAAAACTCCAGTTACTCCTGATCCAAAAGGGTCTAACATTTAAAGGATATTTAATAGCTGTATTACCACGGAAGAGCCAAAGTTTCGGTCAGTTTCCCTGATTTGACAGATTACACTGATGGCCGACTATGGGAATGGGAGGGGCGGTGGGGGGCACGCCACAGCCTATGTCGGGGCAGTGAGTGACTGTCTGCAACGTCAGGATTTCTGCGTTAGGCTGGGCACGCGCTAAATCTTGAAGCACGGTCAGTTGCAATGGGGTAATAGCAGCAAACGCAAATTCCGGGCCATGCTTGCTCTAACCTCTCAATGTATGCACAGATCTCCAGCCTTCCATCCTGTATGTATTTAATTTGTACCTTATCCATCTTGTATTTAAATTACTTTTCCAAAAATAGTGGGATAAGGAGATGTTAGTGGCAGGAAAGAGAAAGTTTTCTTTTAGCCAAGTATTTCCTCAGTCGATATCTTGCTGTTGTAATAAGGAAGGAATTCCTTAACCTGGGTCCAGATAATGAAGAGAGGGAAGTAAGCCCACTAACAGTGAGCGAACCTTAGGTTAAAAGTGACTACAATATAATTAGGTTTATCATAAGCACTGAAAAGGAAAGAGAAAAGTTTGTTTTGTATCTAGAGGCCTAAAATTAGAAAGCAAGGACATAATTTTGAAATTTATAAGACCTTATCAAGGCTGCAGTCTCTTTCTCTCCTGCAACATTCAATTATTCTAAGTTCTTGCCATGTAAGGCAGTGACCAGTGTTGCAATGTACAACAAAAATAGGCAAAAAGCAATATTCAATGGGCTGTATTCCTTGTATTTAAAGCAACATTTCTGTTAAAACTAAAGGAACAATGCCAAATGGTATTAAGAGACTAATATATTAGCAAATATTCAGAAGAATCATTGTGCAATGCGACTGAATTAGAAGGTGCTGCCAATAACTAGATTACCTGAACAAAATCACAGTCCCCTTTGTTTTATATTATTTTGTAATGTGTTTTTTTTTCAAAATAGATGTGCAAGAGAATGAGCAGTTTTAAAAATGAATACATGATTTAAATCTGAATGTTCTGCATATTTGCATGACTAATTTAATCTGATTAGTCTGTAATTAAAAAATCCATGCAGCTGTTTGAAGAAGAAATGTTGCTCAACATGGATCCACAAGCATGGAAATGAGTTAAATACTGGTCCAGCAGAGATACCTCTACAGTTTTGTGAAGTCTGTTTCTTAAATAACATTTTATTATTCTTTTGTCAGTGCGCAATTTACTTCTCAGGAATGAAACAATGTGTATGAAGTATTTGAACAAATTTTTAATTAATTTCCAGAATAATTGGTGTCACAGCCACTAGATAATGTTTTCTGCCACTTTTTATGTGATTTGTTTTAGTTGAGAACTGAATAATAATCAGCTATAAAAAGGCAGGAATTTGTCTAAGACCTTATCTGGGATTAGCTACAAGCATCTCAAAGGAATACTTAACAGGCCCACAGAGATGAATAGCGATAGCGTTCAAAGAAACAACATACGTTCAAACAGTGTTGTTGTCAGTTAAGATCCCATTTTCTCAAAGATTTAAATAAATGATATACCTTGTAATGCTAGGCTGTGCTCTTATTACAAATCGTTTTCTGTGAATGTTTTATTTTATTTATTTGTTCACGGGATGTGGGGGCTGCTGGCAAGGCCAGCATTTATTCTCAAGATACCTTGAGAAGGTGGTGGTGAGTCACCTTCTTGAACCGCTGCAGCCCTCGTGGTGAAGGTACTACTCCCACAGTACCTTCACCATGAGGTAGGCCATTTCAGAGGGCAGTTAAGAGTCAACCACATTGCTGTGAGTCTGGAGTCACATATAGGCCAGACCAGGTAAGGACGGCAGATTTTCTTCCCTGAAGGGTTTTTATGACAATCTGGTAGTTTCATGGTCACAATTTCTGATGAAACTAGCTTTTTGATTCCAGATTTATTTCATTAACTGAATTTAAATTGCCCAGCTGCCGTGGTGGGATTTTAACTCACATCTCCGGATCATTAGTCCAGACCTCCGGATTACTAATAACATAACCGCTATGCTACTGTACCCTACAGCATTATAAAGCATAGAATTAAGGTGATTCTCCATGACAATGAAGAAGTGAAAAGTCACTGATACTCTATCTCATGAGACAAGAAAAAAGAATTGAAACCCAACAAAGTTCAATGGTAATACATTGTCTTTTATCCTTACCTATCCTCAGCTTTAGGGAAAATTCGGAGTGCAGTGGGCAGTGCTCAGCTTCTGATGTCTCAGAAATTCCAACAGTTTTACTGGCTTTGTCAGCAGAATCTGGTAGGTATTTTTTTGTTTCTTTTCCATACATCAAAGTTGCAAGGTATGAATATCAGATTGTTATTGTATCAAATTTTTATATCATTGTTTGCAGCGTCTGCTTATATTTTATACATTCTTCATCTCAAATCAAGGTGTGATTACTGTAATAGGGTCTATAGTACCATCAAACTCAACACCCTTAACCCGAAAGTGATTCACTGTGTCAGCAGGCTCTATATAGTAAATATAGAGAACCTCCCCTTGTCTCCAGAAATTCATCAATAGAGATAGCCAGAGGCTAATCCTGGTTCTTGCATCAGGATCAGAAGGCCGCAGACACTTGGTTCCCACGTGTCCTGATTTATCTGAATTTTAATGATTTTTGTATTCATTTTTTAAATTTAACAATTCCGGATATAGCATCACACAATCAGCTCCAGAAATTGTGCGCATGAAAATACCCAACAAATCACTTCATCATAGAATCATAGAAGTTTACAGCATGGAAGGAGACTATTTCAGCCCATCGTGTCCGTGCTAGCCAATAAGAGGCTATCCTGCCTAATCCCACTTTCGAGCTCTAGGTCCGTAACCCTGCAGGTTACAGCACTTTAAGTGCACATCCAAGTAATTTTTAAATGTGGTGAGGGTTTCTGCCTCTACCACCCTTTCAGCCAGTGACTTCCACAACCTTCTGCGTGAAGAAATTTCCCCTCAAATCCCCTCTAAACCTTCTACCAATTACTTTAAATTTATGCCTCCTGGTTGTTGATCCCTCTGCTAAGGGAAATAGGCCCTTTCTATCCACTATATCTAGACCCCCTCATAATTTTATACACCTCTATGAGGTTTCCCTTCAGCCTCCTCTGTTCCAAAGAAAACAACCCCAGCCTATCCAAGGTCCCTTTGTTCCTCTACACCTCTCAGTATCCTATCATTTAATGTGTATTCCCTTGCCTTGTTAGCCCTCCCCAAATGCATTACCTCACACTTCTCTGGATTAAATTCCATTTACCACTGTTCTGCCCACGTGACCGATTGATATCTTCCTGCAGTCCGCAGCTTTCTTCTTCATTGATTTTAGTACCATCTGCAAACCTTTTAATCATACCCCCTATATTCAAGTCTCGATCATTGATGTATACCACAAAAGCCTAATACTGAGCCCTGCAGAACCTCACTTGAAACATTCTTCCAGTCACAAATACACCCATCAACCATTATCTTCTTCTTAAGCAGTCGCTCGAAGTCGAGGATGACTTGCTTCCACACTAATATGAGTTCTCAAGTGACTGAGTCCAATGCGGGACCTGCAGCCTCTGTCACTGGTGGGGCAGATGGTGGTTGAAGGGACGGATGGGTGGGGTGCTTGGGTTGTCGAGCGCTCCTTCCGCTGTTTGTACTTGACTTCCGCTTGCTCCCAGTAAAGAGACTCGAAGTGTTCGGCGCCTTCCCGGATGCTTCTTCTCCACTTTGAGCAGTCTTGAGCCAAGGATTCCCAGATGTCAGTGGGGATGTTTCACTTTTTCAAGGAGGCTTTGAAGGTGTCCTTGAAGCGTTTCCTCTGCCCACCTGGGACTCGCTTGCCCTGTCGGAGCTCTGAATAGAGCGCTTGTTTTGGGAGTCTAGTATCGGGCATGCGGACAACGTGGCCCATCCATCAGAACTGATCGAGCGTGGTCAATGCTTTGATGCTGGGGATGTTTGCCTGAGTGAGAACACTGATGTTGGTGCGCCTATCTGGCCAATGGATTTGCAGAATCTTGCAGAGGCAAGGTTGGTGATACTTCTCCAGTGCTTTGAGGTGCCTGCTGTACATAGTCCATGTCTCTGAAGCATATAGGAGGGCAGGTATCATTTCACTAATAAGTACAATACAATACAATAATAAAAACTGATTGAGTATTGGACCTCGGATCAATATCATTACTCTGAACTTAGGTTTTTATACAAATAAAATCATTGTTTGTTATTGTCACCACAAATACAAGTGGGTTCATTACTTGGGGTGTAATTTTACTCGTCATCCAACAACAGCAGCACTAACATAGATGCATTCAGGCCAGCAATACTCCGACGCTAATGGAACATTCCCTCTGGAATACTTCTCAGCCTTGATCTCACGAAGGCAGGACAACCTAGGTGGCGCTATATTCTAGAAGACCAAACTATTGGTGCTCACTTGATTTTTGAGTTTTAACCACCCTTAAAAGATGTCTAACCACTATTCACTTTTGTAGCCTTCCAAGTAAATCTACAACTGTTTGGTTGGAAAGGTGTGTTAGACAGGAAAGGTTTATAAAATGAACTCTACCTAACTTTCAGACATGATATGTACCATACATACTACTGCACAATATTATAAATCTGCAAATATTTTACTGGCATGTTTTCAATGCAATTTGTACTGCACCATACCTTAACATTACAATATATTCATGAGAAATTGCAAGAGGAACTATGGCACAAGAAAATAAACTGACAGTTGGTGATGAGTATCCAAATGCAGAATGTAGCAAGTGGAACACATAGTTGTAAAATGCTTAATTATCATTGGTAAAATCCAAAAAACACAGTATGATCAACATCTGGGGTTAAGAGCTCGGCAGGTTTACGATCGTTTTTCCGCCAGCGCGAAGCAATATTTTTTTGGGTGTTAAACGAGTCGCATAACCTTTTGCGCCCGGGTGAAAATTTCGGCAGTGGTTTTGTGTCAGCGTTAAAAGTTATTGCCCGCCCGATTTTTTTAAGCATTTTTATCACGTACATCACATTGTCCCAACCCTAGTCCACACACACTGCATCACATTGTCCCAACCCTAGTCCTCACACACTACATTACATTGCCCCAACCCTAGTCCACACACACTACATCACATTGCCCCAACCCTAGTCCACACACAATACATTACATTGCCCCAATCTGAGTCCACAGACACTACATCACATTACCCCAACCCTAGTCCACACACACTACATCACATTGCCCCAACCCGAGTCCTCACACACGACATCACATTGCCCCAACCGTATTCCACACACACCACATTACATTGCCCCAACTCTAGTCCACACATACTACATTACATTGTCCCAACCCTAGTTCACAGACACTAAATCACATTGCCACAATCAAAGTCCACAGACACTACATCACATTGCCCCAACTCTAGTTCAAAGACACTATATCACATTGCCCCAACCCTAGTCCACAGACACTATATCACATTGCCCCAACCCTAGTCCACAGACACTACATCACATTGCCCCAACCCTAGTCCACACACTACATTACATTGCCCCAACCCTAGTCCACAGACACTAAATCACATTGCCCAACCCCTAGTCCACACACACTACATCACATTGCCCCAACCCTAGTCCACAGACATTGCATCACATTGCCCAAACCCTAGTCCACAGACACTGCATCACATTGCCCCAATCCTAGTCCACAGACACTGCATCACATTGCCCCAACCCTAGTCCACACACACTGCATCACATTGCCCCAACCCTAGTCCACACACTACATTACATTGCCCCAACCCTAGTCCACAGACACTAAATCACATTGCCCAACCCCTAGTCCACACACACTACATCACATTGCCCCAACCCTAGTCCACAGACATTGCATCACATTGCCCCAACCCTAGTCCACAGACACTGCATCACATTGCCCCAATCCTAGTCCACAGACACTGCATCACATTGCCCCAACCCTAGTCCACACACACTGCATCACATTGCCCCAACCCTAGTCCACACACTACATTACATTGCCCCAACCCTAGTCCACAGACACTAAATCACATTGCCCAACCCCTAGTCCACACACACTACATCACATTGCCCCAACCCTAGTCCACAGACATTGCATCACATTGCCCCAACCCTAGTCCACAGACACTGCATCACATTGCCCCAATCCTAGTCCACAGACACTGCATCACATTGCCCCAACCCTAGTCCACACACACTACATCACATTGCCCCAACCCTAGTCCACAGACACTAAATCACATTGCCCCAACCCTAGTCCACACACACTGCATCACATTGCCCCAACCCTAGTCCACACTCACTGCATCACATTGCCCCAACCCTAGTCCACAAACACTGCATCACATTGCCCCAACCCTAGTCCACAGACACTACATCACATTGCTCCAACCCTAGTCCACACACACTACATTACATTGCCCCAACCCTGGTCCAGAGACACTACATCACATTGCCCCAACCCTAGTCCACACACACTACATCACATTGCCCCAACCCAGCCCGGGGATTTTGCCAGACTTACCCTCACTTTTGAACAGGGGCTCAACACCCCTACGGGCAGTTGACCTCCCTGGGGCAACGATCAGACCAGCCACACTCTCGGGTATGTCAGAAGTATTGTTCTGGGTGGACCGCTGCCTGTCTGTCATTGATTTCGGTGGTTGTGGGACAACTTTTCCTGCAAAAAAGACAACAGGAATGGTTACCAGAGGGCCTTTCTGCTCTTGTGGCACACACAGATAGCCATCAAAGCACTTATACCATACTGTGTGCATTTAATACAGTCCTCTGTTTAATTGCCCTGGAAGTTGCACATGGTTCATGAGGAAGACATTGAAGTGCAGAAACATCTTTTACGATCTCAGAAAGCCGTCTTAATAATGTGCAACGATCATTCATGACAAATAAGATGCAGCACTAAGCCTACCTATACCAACATGTGTCAGATTTATAATTTAAGTAACGAAGGAGTGCATCAATAAAAATATTACTTACTCTGACGACGCTGCAATGGTCATTGAACCTCTTGCGGCACTGAGTGTGGGTCCTTCTGATGTCATCCACAAAAGACACCTGCTCAGAAATGTTGGTCCAAAGACACGTAAGAAATGCTGGAAGGGGTTTACTTGCACCCCTCCTATTTAAATCTTCCCATCTCTTCTCCACCACTGTGATAAGGGCCTCGTTCGGCTCATTACTGAATTTTTTCGCTCTCTGCCTGTTCCCATCTCCTTCTTCCATCATGCCTGCTATCTGAAAATGGCTGATTCAGCCCTGGGTGTACTGCGTATGTACAGGCACTCCCTGACGGCTGACCAGAAGGACAGGAAGAAGAAAAGAAAATATTGGAAAGAAAAATATTCACGCAAGCGCAGAAGGTCCTTTTTTTTATTGCAAATTTTTGACACACAAGTTCACTTGTGCAATGCCAGACTTATTGCTATCGCTATCACTGGTCACCGTTTGGTGAATTTTGCTAGGTCTGGCGATAACGGTACCCCGTCAGTAAAAAAAAGAATTACACCGCAATTATCGCCAAAAAACAGGCGAAATCGCTAGAACCCAAATTTCTAGCCCATATGATTTATACTTGCAGGCTAACTAAACTGTTACCTTACTGTCATATCAACAACAATAGGTCAGAACAGAAAATATAAAAACAAAAAAATACAGAATATGTAATCAGCATCTTTCATTTACCAGGGCAAATCAATTAACTCTTCCTCTTTGTCTGACTGCAACATTACCCAGTCCTCAGAAAATTCATTGTGAAGAGTCTTTCTCACTGGATTCAGAGCTTGTTTCCTTGTGAGTCCAACTGTTATGTATGTAATAACTCGATAGACTGAATACTGTGAACTAACACAGGTACAAACCTGGCTCTGCTTTATTCGGGCCCAAAGTGATTACATTACATGATGGCTTGCCTTTTATACCTGGGCCGCACACATGTGCGTACAGCCCAATGACCTCTGTCAATGGTGCCACCTTGTGGCTAGTAACCCCAAGCATACATGACACTATCCCCCTTTAAGATATGAGTAACAGTCTTTTTATAAATTGAGACGGTCCGGGCTTTTCACTCCCAAGTTGATCATCTCAGTTCAACTCCAGCCTTGGGCGAGCGTTCTGAGTCTGTTATGACTGGGGGCTGGGTAACCGATCTGATGGGAGTGGCAATGACCATGTCAGGGATTGAAAGTCCAGATTCATTGACCATGTCAGGGATTGAAAGTCCAGATTCATTGATGACAGCGGAGTCCTCTGATGACTGAGGGTAGGTTGGTTGGTCACTGATTGTGTCTTCTTCAGGCTGTTCCGGTTCATCCGTGTGCCGCAGCTTTATCTGATCAACATGTTTCCTGCATGTCTGCCCATTCTTGAGCTTAACAATAAACACTCTGTTACCCTCCTTGACCATAACAGTACTGGCGATCCACTTGGGACCTTGACCATAATTTAGTACATACACGGGATCATTAACAGAAATGTCACATGACACAGCAGCGCGATCATGATACCACTGCTGACTTTAACGTCTGTATTCAACATGATCGTTCAAGTCAGGGTGGACAAGAGAGAGCTTGGTCTTGAGACTTCTCCATCAATAGTTCAGCAGGGGAGGACCCCGGTAAGCATGTGGGATCTTGTCCTGTAACTAAGCAATATGCATGACAAGCGAGTCTGCAGTGAACCTTGAGTTACACATTTCATACTCTGCTTGATGGTTTGGACAGCACGCTCTGCTTGACCATTAGATGCGGGTTTGAATGGTGCTGACCTCACATGTTTGATACCATTGAGTTTCATGAACTCTTGAAACTCCAGACTAGTGAAGCAAGGTCCGTTGTTGCTTACAGTTGTTCTATATGTAAACCTGTAAATACCTTGTGTAACCACAAGAGGGCTCATCCCCTGGAGTCCCAAGGGATCCCACAATCCCTTGGGAGCACCTGTATTTAAGGAGGCCTCACAGGCTGGAGAGGCACTCTGGAGACCTGTAATAAAAGACTGTCACACTTTATTTTGAGCTTACAGACTCTTTATTCATATACTACAATTGGCGACAAGTTACAGTTGATGAACCCAATGATGCAGAGAATAGTGGGCATCCTGGAGAAATTTTCGGAGGGAGATGATTGGGAAACCTTCGTGGAGCGATTCGACCAATACTTGGTGGCCAACGAGCTGGAAGGAGAAGCGAACGCTGCCAAACGAAGGGCGAGTCTCCTCACCGTTTGCAGGGCACCAACGTATGGCCTCATGAAAAATCTGCTTGCTCCAGCGAAACTCACAGAGAAATCATACGATAATTTGTGCACACTGGTCTGGGAGCATCTGAACCTGAAGGAAAGCGTTCTGATGGCGAGGTACCGGTTCTACACGTACAAAAGGTCTGAAGGCCAGGAAGTGGCGAGCTATGTCGCCGAGCTAAAACGCCTTGCAGGACATTGCGAATTTGAAGGACATTTGGAGCACATGCTCAGGGACTTCTTTGTACTTTGCATTGGCCATGAAGTGATACTTCGCAAACTTTTGACTGTAGAGAACCCAACCTTGAGTAAAGCCATAGCGATAGCCCAGACGTTCATTGCCACCAGTGACAATACCAAGCAAATCTCTCAGCACACAAGTGCTGCTACTAGTACTGTGAACAAAGGTAATGTTTTCGAAACGCAGCGTACAGGGCAGGACTCACATGCCTGCAGCTGCACGTTCGCAGATGACTCAGAGTCCACCATCAAGGGTGATGAATGCAAGGCCAGAAACACCTTGTTGGTGCTGTGGGGGTGATCATCGTTTCCATTCATGCCACTTCAAAGGATACTTTTGCAAGCGCTGTGGAACAATGGGTCATCTCCAACGTATGTGCAGGTGAACTGCAAACCCTGCTAATCCTGCAAACCACCATGTTGCAGAGGAGGACAGATCCACGGTAGATCACGACAAACCAGAGGTATATGGGGTGCACACATTTACCAAAAAGTGTCCCCCGATAATGCTGAAGGTTGAATTAAATGGACTCACGGTATCAATGGAGCTGGACACGGGCACGAGCCAGTCCATTATGCGCAAAAAGACTTTCGAAAAATTGTGGTACAGCAAGGCCTCAAGGCCCGTCCTGACTCCCATTCGTACTAAACTGAGAACTTACACAAAGGAACTGATTCCCATAATCAGCAGTGCTACTGTAAAGGTCTCCTACAATGGAGCGGTGCACAAGTTACCACTCTGGGTGGTACCAGGCGATGGTCTCACGCTGCTCGGCAGGAGCTGGCTGGGAAAGATACGCTGGAACTGGGACGACGTCCGAGCTCTCTCGCCTGTCGACGACACTTCATGTGCCCAGGTCTTAAACAAGTTCCCCACGCTGTTCGAACCAGGCATTGGGAAGTTCCAAGGAGCAAAAGTGCAGATCCATCTAATTCCGGGGGCGAGAGCAGTACCTTACATGATGAGAGAGGGGGTGGAGATCAAGCTGGACCGGCTGCAACAAGAGGGCATCATTTCGCCGATCGAATTCAACAATTGGGCCAGTCCAATTGTTCCAGTCCTCAAGGGAGATGGCAACGTCATAATCTGTGGTGATTACAAAGTAACTATCAATCGTTTCTCCCTGCAGGATCAATACCTTTTTGCGGATGACCTTTTTGCAATGCTGGCGGGAAGAAAGACGTTCGCGAAGCTGGACTTGACCTCGACCTACATGACGCAGGAGCTGGAGGAATCATTGAAGGGCCTCACTTGCATCAACACTCACAAAGGTCTCTTCATTTACAAGATGCCCGTTTGGGATTCGATCAGCCGTGGCGATATTCCAGAGAAACATGGAAAGCTTACTGAAGTCGGTCCCGCGCACGGTGGTCTTCGAGGACGACATCTTGGTTATATGGTCGAGCATCTGCAAAACCTGGAGGAGGTTCTTAGTCAGCTCAACCGTGTGCGGCTCAGGTAAAATGATCAAAGTGCGTTTCCTGGTACCTGAGGTGGAGTTCCTGGGGAGAAGAATCATGGCGGACGGCATCAGGCCCACCGATTCGAAGACGGAGGCAATCGACAACGCACCAAGGCCACAGAACATGACAGAGCTGCGGTCGTTTCTAGGACTCCTGAACTACTTTGGTAACTTCTTACCGGGTCTCAGCACACTGTTAGAACCACTGCACGCCTTACTTCGTAAAGGAGATGAATGGGTATGGGATAAAAGCCAAGAAAATGCCTTTGTAAAAGCTAGAAAACTGTTATGCTCAAACAAATTGCTTGTGTTGTATGATCCATGTAAGCGTTTGGTACTAGCATGTGATGCGTCGTCATACGGTGTCGGATGTGTATTGCAACAAGCTAATGAATTTGGGAAATTGCAACTGGTTGCTTATGCATCCAGAAATCTGTCTAAGGCTGAGAGGGCCTACAACATGATTGAAAAAGAAACGTTAGCGTCTGTTTATGGGGTAAAGAAAATGCATCAATATCTGTTTGGGCTCAAATTTGAATTGGAAACTGACCATAAGCCACTGATAACCCTCTTTTCTGAAAGTGAGGGGATAAATACGAATGCATCGGCCCACATCCAGAGATGGGCGCTCGCGTTGTCCGCATACAACTACGCCATCCGCCACAGGCCAGGTACAGAAAACTGTGCTGATGCTCTCAGTAGGCTGCCATTGCCCACCACGAGGGTGGAAATGGCACAGCCCACAGATTTAGTCATGGTACTGTAAGCATTCGAGGGTGCGCAATCACCCGTTACCACCCAACAGCTTAGAACCTGGACGAGCCAGGACCCCTTATTGTCCTTAGTAAAAAAACTGTGTGCTTCACAGGAGCTGGTCCAGTATCCCAGGAAGAGATAAAGCCGCACAAAGATGAAATGTCTATACAGACAGACCGCCTTCTGTGGGGTAATCGGGTAGTGGTACCCAAAAAGGGCAGGGACACTTTCATTAGTGACCTCCACAGTACCCACCCAGGCATTGTAATGATGAAAGTGATAGCCAGATCCCACGTTTGGTGGCCCGGTATCGATGCGGACTAAGCGTCCTGCGTGCACAAATGTAACACATGTTCACAGTTAAGCAATGCACCCAGGGAGGTGCCACTAAGTTTATGGTCCTGGCCCTCCAAACCGTGGTCCAGGGGCCATGTTGACTATGCAGGCCCGTTCTTGGGTAAAATGTTCCCAGTGGTTATAGATGCGTACCCCAAATGGATTGAATGTGAGATAATGTCAACAAGCACGTCCGCTGCCACTACTGAAAGCCAACAGGCCATGTTTGCCACGCACTGCCTGCCTGATGTCCTTGTGAGCGACAACAGGCCATGTTTCACCAGTGCCGAGTTCAAAGAGTTCATGACCTGCAATGGAATCAAACATGTTACATCTGCCCCATTCAAATTTGCATCCAATGCTCAGGCAGAGAGCGCAGTGCAAACAATCAAGAGGGTAACTGAAGGCTCACTGCAGACTCGCCGATCCCTAGTCCTGCTTAGCTACCGCACGAGACCTCACTCGCTCACTGGGATTCCACCTGCTGAGCTGCTCATGAAAAGGACACTTAAGATAAGGCTCTCATTAGTCCACCGTGATCTACACGAACAGGTAGAGAGTAGGCGGCTTCAATAAAGTACATATCATGATTGCACAAATGTGTCACGCAAAATTGAAATGAATGATCCTGTATTTGTGTTGAACTATGGACAAGGTCCCAAGTGGCTTCCCAGCACTGTTGTGGCCAAAGAGGGGAGTAGAGTGTTTCAGGTCAAACTTTTAAATGGACTCATCGACAGGAAACACTTGGACCAAACCAAGCTCAGATTCACGGACTATCCAAAGCAACCCACATTAGACCCTACCTTTTTTGACCCCCTAACATGAACACCAATGGCAACCGACACACCACGAAGCATCACACACAGCAGCCCAGCAGGACTCACCACACCAGACAGCCCAGCAAGGCCAACTGCACAGCAGCACAGCCAGGGCCCAACAAATGACTCACCAAAGCCAGCATTTGCACCGAGACGATCAACCAGGGAAAGAAAGGCCCCAGATCGACTCACCTTGTAAATAGTTACACTATTGACTTTGGGGGGAGTGTTGTTATATATGTAAACCTGTAAATACCTTGTGTAACCACCAGAGGGCTCATCCCCTGGAGTCCCAAGGGATCCCACAATCCCTTGGGAGCACCTGTACTTCAGGAGGCCTCACAGGTTGGAGAGGCACTCTGGAGACCTACAATAAAAGACATAGGTCACACTTTATTTTGAGCTCACAGTATCTGGTCAGACTCTTTATTCATATACTATAGCAACGATATCGGGCAGATCATGAGTGGCAAACATAACCCGAATGCTGTCAATGGTAGCTGTGGATGTACTGGATGACATGATTATACACTCTATCCACATGGAATATGCATCCACCACAACTAAAAACATCTTTCCCAGGAAGGAACCTGTAAAGTCGATGTGGATCCTGGACCATGGTTTAGATGGCCACGACCACAGACTCAGCGGCGATTCCGCTGGTGCTTTACTTCGTTGCATGCAAGTGTTGCACTGATGCACATATGATTCCAGATTAGAGTCAATTCCAGGTCACCATACATGAGACCTGGCAATGGCTTTCATCATGACAATATCGGGAGGGGTGCTATGTAGATCAGATACAAATTTCTCTCTGCCTAACAACATGATTACCCCACAGTAAACAATCTGACTGAGTGGATAGTTCTTCTTTGCGACGGTTGTATGGTTTGGTCTCATCACCCATTTGCTTGGCTATGGCAGACCAATCACCACTCAGGACACAACGTTTCACAACCGATAATATCCGGTCCTGGCTGGTCCAGGTCTTAACTTGTTGAGCCGTGACAGGGGTTCCTTCACTTTCAAAAGCATCCATAACTAACAGTAGGTCTGCAGGTTGTGGTGTCTCCATCTCTGGTATGGGCAACGGTAGACGGCTCAGTGTTTCGATACAATTCTCGGTGCCAGGTCTATGGCGAATGACATAATCATAGACAGATAATGTCAGCACCCATCTCTGGATGCGGGACAATGCATTGGTATTGATACCTTTGTTTTCTGAACACAATGAAATGAGTGGCTTGTGATCTGTTTCCAGTTCAAACCGAAGACCAAACAGGTACTGATGCATCTTTTTAACCCCATACACACAGGCTAATGCTTCTTTTTCTACCATGCTGTAGGCTCGTTCCGTCTTTGACAAACTTTTAGAAGCATACACAACAGGTTGTAGTTTACCCGACTAATTAGCTTGTTGGAGCACGCAACCAACTCCATATGACGAAGCATCACAGGCCAATACTAGACACTTACATGGATTATAATGTACCAGCAGCTTGTTAGAGCAAAGCAGATTAGTAGCTTTCTCAAAAGCTCTATCGTGAGATGCACCCCCAAACCCAGTTGTCGCCTTTTCTTAGCAGCATGTGCAGTGGCTCTAATGAAGTGCTCAATCTAGGTTGGAAATTACTGAAGTAGTTGAGTAGACCAAGGAATGAACGCTGCTCCGTCACATTCTGAGGTTTGGGTGCATTTTTGATGGCCTTGGTTTTCAAGTCCGTAGGCCTGATGCCGTCGGCAACAATTTTCTTCCCCAGGAATTTGATTTCCGGTGCCATGAAGACGCACTTCGAACGTTTCAGTCTGAGTCCCACTTTGTCCAGACGATGTAAAACCTCTTCCATGTTGTTCAGATTGAGTGAATGACTTCCCTCCGGCTAGCGTTGCAAACAGGTCATCAGTCTTCGGTAACGGGTATTGATCCTGTTTCGAAACTCAGTTGCTCGTAACCTTGTAGTCTCCACAAATCCTGACAGTGCCATCACTCTTCAACACAGGAACAATGGGGGCTGGCCCATTCGTTGAATTTAACCGGTGATATGAGCCCTTCACGCTGGAGTCTGTCCAGTTCAATTTCAACCACCTCCCTCATCATGTACGGAACCGCCCGAGCTTTATGATGGACGGGTCTTTCATCCAAGTCTACGTGGATCTGCACCTTGGCTCCCGTGAAATTGCCGATGCCTGGTTCAAACAGCGAGGGGAACTTGCTCAGCACTTGAGCACATGGAGTATCATCCTCCAACAACAATGCTTTGATATCATTCCAATTCCATTTGATTTTTTCTAGCCAATTCCTGCCGAACAGCGTTGGACCATTGTCTGGAACAATCTATAATGGTAAATCCGCACCATCATATGACACCTTGACTACTGCAATGCCAATCACCGTTATGAGTTCTTTTATATACGTACGCAACTTGGCATTGACTGGACTCAGCTTAGGCCTCACAGCCTTAGTATCCCACAGCCTATCGAAAGTCCTCTGGCACATTATTGATTGACTCGCACCCGTGTCCAATTATATCGGTACCGGCACACCGTCAAGTTTCACTTGATCATTATCGGTTGGCTCTTTGTTAGGAACGAATACAATCCATACACTTCCGCCTCTGGTATCTCGAATTGCATATCCGGATCTGCGCAGCACGTTTGTTCAGTTGCAGACACATGCGCTGGAGATGCCCCAGTCTCGAACAGCCATTACAAATGTACTCTTTAAACCGACACTGATGAAGCCGATGATTGCCCCCACAACGCCAGCACGGTGAAATCAGATTCATTCCCATTGACGGACTTTTGGCAGCTACAGGTTTCGCATACGCAGTCGAGTAGGCCCTGCCATACACAGCTCTGCCAAACGACGATACAATCTCATTTACAGTACTTGCAGAGTTCCGATTTTCCAATGATATCTGCTTTACGTTTTTGTCCGTCGTCATGCATGCCTGGGCAAACGTGATGGCCTTGCTCATATCCAACATCTCCGCCGCCAGTAGCTTACGCAGGATCACCTCGTGGTTGATGCCGATTATAAAGAAGTCCCGCAGCATGTCTCCAAATGCGTTTTCGAACTTACATGGTCCAGCTAGACGTCTTAGGTCGGCAACGAATTCCGACACATCCTGGCCGTCAGAACGAACATGCTTGTAGAATCGATATCGTAAGATGATGATGCCGCCTTCTGGTTTGAGATGGTCACGTAGCAGAGCACACAATTCCTCATAGTCCTTGTCCGTTAGACTTGTAGGCGAGAGAAGATTCTTTATGAGTCCATAGATTTTTGGACCGCAAACTGTGAGGAAGGCCGCCCTGCGCCTAACTGCGTCAGTGGGTTCTTCCATTTTGTTGGCCATGAAGTACTGGTCCAGGCGAGCTACAAAATCTGCCCAGTCCTCTCCCTCCACAAATCTCTCTAGAATTCTAATTGTGCCCATTTTTGCATGCGAAGGTTCTTAAGTTAACTCGTCGCCAAATGTTATGTATGTAATAACTCGATAGACTGAATATTGTAAACTAACACAGGTACAAACCTGACTCTGCTTTATTAGGGCCTAAAGTGATTACATTACATGATGGCTTAGTTTTTATACATGGGCCGCACACACGTGCGTACAGCCCAATGACCTCGAACAGTCGCGTCACCTGGTGGCTAGTAACCCCAAGCATACATACATGACACCAACCTTTCTGAATCCCTTCTCACAGTTATTCAAAAACAATCAGCTTATACACTTCTGCTGTGGCATCTTAATGGCCCCTGCTGTGAATGTTCACAGGTCTTCAGATATTGTATAAACAAAAAGCAAAATACTATAGATGGTGGAGCACTGAAAATGTCAAACACCTGACTTCTGTTTCTCCACAAATGCTGCCTGACCTGCTCAGTATTTCCAGCCTTTTCTCTTTTTGTTTGTAGATATCCTGTTTCCCACAGCTCCCTGATAGTATTATTGAATATCCTACCAACTGTTGCATCTTATGGCTAAAAGAATCAGCTGACCATCTAAATATTCCAGCTGTTGTGTTAGTTCGCTGCATAACACATTGAACACTGCCAAGGTTATTGCCTTTCATTGTGTCTAGTGCTAAGCATCTCTTTGCACCTGCGCCACACACCCACAATCTACTCCAGCATCAGTTCTTCACTTGCCTGACCTTCTGAGTTTTATCTCCCAATGGCACCATGAGGTAAATCTTTCCTGTAGTGGAACCTTTTGTCTGAAAATAACTTCAACTTACCACCATCAGGCATTTAATGCAACAGCGCAGTAAAGTTGGTCCATTTACAGCCGCTTGTTATCACTGACAGCAACTGTTCCCTTTAGTGGTCCACAGTTCGATTGTCTGTTGCACCAAAGCTCATTGGAGCTTGGCCGCATTTCCACTGCTCTGAAAACCTCGCCAAGTTCTCCTGATGCTGAGATGGCAATGCCTGGCCTCCTGCTGCAAGATGTGTTGAACCCACGAGCTACATTTCTATGATGTATCATCCAGCTCGCAATTGACGGTTAGGGGTTGCTGACTGCTCTTTCTGTCTTCTTGTTATCTGCACCCAGTCCCACAGCCTCTTTTGTAATCCAGGCCTCTTGGTCTCGTGCCACTTCAAGCTTTACTTGTGGAAGGGGCAAGGGTTCATGAGGATTTGGTCTTGCTCCCTTCCTCAGTCCTGGACGTTGAACTCTCTCACGTTGAGCACTCATGCTGCTGCTCTATGACTGTTTTTCTCAGCAGCTTCTATCACCTTAAAATGTGGCTTGGTGTTGTCAGCAAGTGTTACTATATCGTATAAATGCTCTTCTCCATATTTTTGCTAATAGTATGAAAAGAACAGACCCTTTCGAACGTCACCTGTTCCTTCTCTCTAACTGGAAACCGCCTGCACCCTCTCGGCAAGCACTTTCAATCTAGGCACTCATTTCCTGAGCCTTCATCTTTTTTAATGTCTGACACACGAAACTTTATCAAGTACTTTTTGAAAATCCAAGTAAATGTTGTCAATATTTTTGATCTAAGAATTTCAGTAGATTTGTGGGGAAATGTTTTTTGGTTTTAATCCGCACTGACCACTCCTTATGATCTCTAGGCTCTCGAGATGAACATTGATTTTGCTTACTACATACGTCAGGCTTAACCGGTCTATAATTCCCACATGAGTTGATGTCTCACTCCATATTTTGAATATCTGACAGATATTCAGTATCCTGCAGTCCTCCAGTGTAGTTGCTGTAGCTGTGGTGCTTCTAAAAATCATGACCCATAACCTCGACAATTTCCTCACTGAAATTCTAGGGTCTATCCCATCTGTCCCATCATTATCATCATCATAGGCAGTCTCTCGGAGTCGAGGATGACTTGCTTCCACACTAAAAATGAATTCTCAGGTGACTGAAAAATCCAATGCGGAACCTACAGCCTCTGTCACAGATGAGGCAGACGGTGGTAGGAACGGGTGGGTGAGGGGCCTGGGTTGCCGTGCACTCCTTCCACTGTCTATGTTGGGCTTCAGCTTGCTCTTGGCAAAGAAACCCGAGGTGTTCAACGCCTTCCCGGACGATTTTCCTCCAGTTTGAGCGGTCTTGAGCCAGGGATTCCCAGGTGGGGATGTTACATTTTTTCAAGGAGGCTTTGAGGGTGTCCTTGAAGCGTTTCCTCTGCCCACCTGGGGTTCGCTTGCCGTGCCGGAGCTCCGAGTAGAGCGCTTGTTTTGGGAGTCTCATGTCAGGTTTGGAAAATGGTCCACTTTGTCCAAGGCCTCGTCGTGGATTTTAATAACCAGGGGGCAGTGCTATGTGATGGGGGCAGGTTATGCACCGTACAGCAGTAGGCAAGCGTAGTCTGCGTACTGTAATTTGATGATGGAGGATGGAACAACCTTTGATCTGGCCTGGAGGCGGCGGAGGTTGAATAGATTCCCATTTGTCCTGTAATTTAGCTCCACTCCAGCGGGGTGCTTGCCAAGGGTGAGATGAAGTATTGCAGCAAGGAAGACCGAGAAGAGTGCTGCTGCGATGACACAGCCTTGCTTGACCCCGGTCCGGATGTGGATTGGGTCTGTGGTGGATCCGTTGGTCAGGATCACGGCTTCCATGTCATCATGAAGCAGGCGGAGGATGGTGACAAACTTTTGAGGGCAGCCGAATCTGAGGAGGACGCTCCATAATCCTTCATGGTTGACAGTTTCGAAGGCTTTTGTAAGGTCAAAGAAGGCCATGTACAAGGGTTGGTGCTGTTCCCTGCATTTCTCTTGTATCTGCCGCACGGTGAAGATCATGTGCATTCTGCCCCTTAGTGGGCGGAATCCGCATTGTGACTCTGGGAGGAGCTCTTCAGCCACAGGGAGAAGACGATTGTGGAGGATTCTTGCAATGACTTTCCTGGTGATCGAGAGCAGGGAGATTCCTCTGTAGTTACCGCAATCGGTCTTGTCACCTTTCTTGAAGATGGTCACGAACAGCATCTCTGAGATCTCCTGGCATGACCTCCTCCTTCCATATAAAAGAGAAGAGGTCATGGATCTGCGCCAGTAGTGCTTCTCTGCCATGTTTTACTGCTTCGGCAGGGATTCCTTCTGCTCCTGCTGACTTGTTCTTCAGTTGTCGAATGACCTTTCCAACCTTGTGCCGGGCTGGAGTTGTGCTGAGATGGTGGCAGGTGCATGCTGTGGGATGGAGTCGAGGACACTTACGTTGAGAGTCTCGATTAAGGACATCCTTGAAGTGCTCCTTCCATCGGGCACTGACTGCCTCTTTTTCCTTGATGAGCACCACTCTGTTCTTAACCTGCAGTAGGGTAGGGCCTTGGGTGCTTGGGCTGCAGGTCGTCTTGACTGCGCTGAAGAATCCTTGCACGTTGTGATTGTTGGCGAACTGCTGGATTTCCTGAGCTTTCTCCATCTATCATCAGTTCTTTAGGTCGTGGGTTTTCTGAAGGACCTCAGCCTTCAGATGTCTGTAGAACTGCTTTCTTGCCCTCAAGTTGTGCTGCTGCTTCCAATCCAAGAATGCCTTGCGCTTGCGGCATAATACTAGCTCCTGGATCTCCTGGTCATTCTCGTCAAACCAGTCTTGTTCGAGTGACCTAACATCTCTTCACAGGTGCTAATTATGGAAGTCTTGAGGGCAGACCAGGCTCTGTAGACATTCGACCTCTGACTTCTCCTGGCCCGGACCTCCGACCTCCGACTCCTCCTGGCCCTGGCTCCTCCTTGGCCCGACGACTCCTGGGCTCGGCCGACTCCTCCTGGGCACGACCTCCAACCTCCGACTCCTCCTGGGCCTGACGACTCCTGGGCATGACCTCCGACCTCCATCTGTCCCACAGTGTCTCAATCTGAGGTCAGCGAAGTCACCACAGATATGAGACCTTTGGGTTTCTGTCACCCTATATGGTGCATTTACCCAGATATGAGTTCAAAGTTTATTTATAATATGTACCTGGGTTTAGAGCCCATTTTCCAATGCAAAAACGTGCTTACCAATTGGCTGCATAATCAGGGGCCAGGTTTCTGATTGGTTTTGTACAGTGGACTTTTGATAACTAACAAATAGATTTGAGTTTTCCAGAACTCATTTACCTGTGACTTTTGGCAGGGTGTCAATCAAACGACATTTGTATGAGGAAGCCTCAACTCCTTAAAAAAAATCAGGGATAAACATTTGCACCAGTCAACTGTAACGCCTTACTTCAGGTTTAGATTGTTTAAAAAATGGTAATGTAAATGAAGTTAATCTCACATAGTGCTTCACCAGGGGAGTCAAGACCAGTTTCACCCTTCAGGTAAAGCAGGGTAGAGGGCAGGGGATACTGGACTGGGCATGCAGATGTAATTCAAAGCCTATTTTAAAGTTATACATTCTGTCGTTATTTTTATATTTCCACTAGAAATTTCTGTATTTGCATTTATAATGGCAACTGCCTATGTAAACATGTCACCCTCTAGGCAGTGGTGCCACGAAACTACCACTCACTGGAGTAATTACATCATGACAAGATTACATTGGCAGTTTCCATGTGGCCATTGGAAGTTATAATGGGAAAGCTGCCAGGAAGCGCAGTCAGATGTCAGATTTTTAATATATTACTAGTCGATCTCCCGTGGTGTTGCGCACAAGAAGTCACGGCTAGGTTTAGTCTTCAGGTGAAGTGGGACTAGCGGGTGAGTGATATTAAACCAGAACATGTGCAGTCCCCATTTTAAAGTCATGCATTCAGTTCTTGTGTTTGTAATTCCATTATAAACTATTATATCCAGATTTATGCAGTGACCAATTACATCCTAATGAGTTTTGCATAGCTAGTTTCCATTATAAATGTGGACATCAGAATTTATAATAAAAAAAGTTAACAGGAATTGCCCAGCGATATAAAGGTCTAGAAATCCATTGGCGCCTAAGCATCCAATATGGCCAGCAATCGGCGGTGCACATATGCCACGCCAGAAGTGCATCGCTCGGCATATTGGTATAGGCTCCTGCATAGGTGTACAGGGCCTGCACCTGAAACAGGCATCAGGCTCACTGCATATACAAATAGTGGGCCTAACCCCTAACCCCTGTTTCAGGCCCCTTTTGCAGAATTTGTTAGCAACTGAATATAGCATGCACCGTATTCTTAGGCACTTGGCAGCCAAACCAGTGGTTCCCCCCTTCCAGACTCTGTTTGCCACCTCGGCCGGTATCTAAGCTGGCTGATCATTGTGCTTCTCCGGAACACTCAGCTGCTTCTGGGTTTGTAAATAGAGCCTGCAGCTTGTGGATCAATTTCCCATGATCTTACCACCATCCTCATTAGTCACGTGCAGTGTGTGCAGCACCCAGATCTCACCCCGATTCAGGCTCGATCCAATATGTAGGCCTTAGGCCACAGGCCTAGAAATTGGCCTCTTTAGCACCTCCCGTTATCACCTCCGGCGGGAGGGCCCAACGGAGCGATAAGCACTCACCAACCGAGGTGATTGACTCCCGCTAACTTCGGCGGGAGATTAGCAGCGATGGTAAGACATTGCACCCCGATCTCCTTCGCCCGGATATCATGATATCAATGCCCTGCGCATTGCCCTGGTGGCGCCCCCGGACCTGAACTTCGGTTGCGTCCCCTGCAGCATCAGCAGGTGAAAACACCGACAGCTGCAGGAGGCATTGTTCAGGAGGCCGGGTGTTTCAGGGGCGAAGGTTAAAGGCAAGGTGGCCGAGGTAAGTACAAAAATTTCTACAATGCTGTTTTTCAATTGTTTTCATTCCTCTTTGGCAGCGATCGATCAGCCCGGCACTCTGCTGCAGTGCCTCGGGCCGGATTGTGGCTGCCGTCGGGGACCACCTCACTGGTCCCAATGCAGAGCCTGCAGCGATAGCCCTTGCCTTCAAGAGAGTGAAGGAGCGTCAGAACGTGGCAACGATGCACGGCCCATTTTGCAGCGCTGCACAACCATCGCCTCATCTGCTTCCCATCGAGCTCCAGGAAGGAAGTGCAGCGCTTGATTTTAGCTCTCCACTTCCTTCCTGGAGCGCAAACACCGAATGTTTTAAAAGCTGACTCTAATGATTCCCAGTTTCCCAAAGTTAGTGCTCCAAACAGGAAGCTCCCGAATTTCTCCCCCTTTGCCTGCTTAAGTGACTTAGTAACTTGATTTCTGGCACAATGCCTTGCAATTGCTATTACTTTAATAGTGCCAGAGAGGGATAGCCTCTCACTGCAAAAATCCAATGCTCATTCTCCCTTCATCCTTCAGATTTTAAAACACCACACAAAAGTCAAGATCATAACAAGATTATGTGAGAGTGTTAAAAATAATTTCCACCAAAACATTGCCACATAAATAGTTTAGCTTAATTTTAAAAAATCATCTCAATTTATCTTCAGGAGGCCAAAATTAAAAGCAATTGTTCAGATTAAAAGCAATTTAAAATCATTGCAGCTTATTTTTCAACATTTCTGTTTAATTATTGAGCTCCTCCATGAGGCACTCTGATGTACAGAGATAAAAATGATATTGTAATGTTTCAGTTCTATATTGTGAAAGCGTTGATGTATTGATATTTCAAAGTCAAAGCTGCCGAGCTCTCGTAAATGAGAAATACTTCAGTTACTGTGCAATAGAAAGAGCAAAGTAATATTGAACAACAGAAACCTTTTCAAAATTAACATAACTAAAATTGTTGCTATGTCTCTTCAGGTTGCCCAGCATTTCTTTGCTCTCTCGTATCAAAGATTAATGTTAAGCCAAAAAGGTTTCCAGTATTTTGGCACATGTATAATGAGTTCTGACTCACGAGTATGCAATGAGATAAACAGCGAAAGTATTTAAATATCTGCATCGTGTAAAACCTGTTGTTCAGCAATTTGAGAGATTTAATTTATTTGTTAATGTATCTGATATGAACTGTTAATGCATTGCTTTGGTACCTGCTAGGATCCCAGTGCGATGCCAAGGCCTACCTCCCAGGATCTAGCGGGATTTTGGGATCTCCTGCAGCTTTCGATTGAAGATGTCAGCATGAAGTTTGATGAACTGCATCAGTTGAAGGCAAATGATTGGAAACCTATTGAGTCACTTGAAAAACAGGTAGCGTGAAATGGGGCAGTGAGTTAAAATGTAGGCAATAAAATTAATATTGCTTTTACCCAGAAATGTAAAGTTCCCTAGAGTTTAGAAGTGATCTCATTGAAACATACAAAATTCATACAGGGCTTGACAGGGTAGATGCAGGGAGGATGTTTCCTCTGGCTGAGGAGTCTAGAACCAGGGATCACAGTCTCAGAATAAGGGGTCGGCCATTTAGGACTGAGATGAGGAGACATTTCTTACTCAGCGGGGAGTGAATCTTCAGAGTGAATCTTCTCTACCCCAGAGGGCTGTGGAGGTTCAGCCGTTGAGTCAAGACAGAGATCGATAGATTTTTGGATATAAAGGGAATCAAGGGATATGGGGATGGTGCAGGAAAGTGGAGTTGAGGTAAAAAAATTCAGCCCTGATCTTATCGAATGGCGGAGCAGGCTCGAAGGGCCAAATGGCCAACTCCTGCTCCTAATTCTTTTGTTCTTATGGGATGTTCTTCCTGAAATATATCCTCTCAAAGTTTGCCATGTTCTTCGAAAATCTTTTTTCATGCAATAAAATAGAGCAAAACTGTTGCAGGATTTGCAAGATGCGTGATTGGATTTTTCAAGATTTGTTCCATAATGGTATAAAGAATCTTTCAGAGGATCTTACAGGATTGATGGTAGGAAAATGAGCTAATACAATAAATTGTGTCTACAATAATACAACCAGTGCAAAAACAGTTGATCGCCATCCAACACAGGACCGCAGAATCAGATTTTAAGTAACATGCAACTCATTGGAACATAAGCCAGCAGTAGGCCATTCACTCCTAGAACATGTTCTGCTATTCAATTCGACCATGGCTGATCTGAACCTCAAATCCATTAACCCACCTTTGTTGCACATCCCTTGATACCCCTGCCAACAAAAAATGCATCAATCTCAGGCTTGACATTTTCAATTGACCCAGATTACACAGACTTTTAGGAGAGCGGATTTCAGATTTCCATTACCTTTTATGTAAAAAAATTGTTCCTGATTTCACACCAAAATATACTAGCTCTAATTTTAAGCTCATTCCCTCATGTTCTGGTTTCCCCCACTAGAGAACATAATGGGGCTGAAATTCAGGCCCGCCAGAAAGCTGGTGCACCTACCTCTTTTTAGATGTTTTTACCGTCTGGTCCGACGAGGCGGACTCTTGATCCATTTTCACCTCTTTGGCAATTATTTTGGAGCGGACCGGAAGTCGGTCATAATGGGGTGGAAGTGCGGCAGTCAGTGATGGTGAGGGGTGGAAGTGGGGGCGGGACGGAGTCTCTCAGCGGCAGAGCGGTGGTGATGTCAGTGCGCGTGTGGGTCACCGCGTCTCTCCCCTCATTTAAAGGGGAGAGAAGCAACGATTTTCTACTTTCGGTCACTGGGCCACCAGGGAGGGTTTCGGCCGGGCCAGCAGCTTAACACCCAGGAGGGGGTGCCAGGCTGCCTGTTGACAGCCCGGCCAAACCCGGGGCCGTAATTGTCCAGCAGGGAAGTCGGCCAGCAAAATAAAACATGGCGGCTGCGGCAGTGCGCCCTCCCCTTGAAAGGCCGCCGCGCTGCCGTGGCTCACACCCAAGAAACAAGGTGCACCGACAGAAAAAGCTGTCAGGGGCACCGCCGGGCGGATCGTGAATTCATTTAGGTACATTTTGCGGGGAGAGGGATGGAGGTGCAGGAGATCGGTGGTGAGCACTTTGATGTCGTGCTTGGGGCAGTAGGCAGCAGTGGGGTGGAATCGGGGATTGCACAAAAAATCCCTAAGGGGATTTTGGTTCGCCAATGGACCACAACGCGACAGTCACTCGATTCCACCGCATGGCCACCACAAAATGGCGGTAACTGGCCTTATACAGACCCTGGATTTCGGCCCCAGTTTCTCTGTATCCACCTTATTGAATCTCTTTATCATTTTATGTACCTCAGTTAGATCACCTCTCAACCTTCGAAACTAAAGGGAATACAAGTCAAACTTTGCAACCTACCCTCTTCATTTAACCCTTTAAAGCCCACATCATTCTGCGTTGTAGCATCTCCCAGGCCAAAACTTATTTCCTGAGGTTCGGTGAATGCAGTCCTCCAGATGGGGTCTGACCAACTGAAGCATCGCTTCCTCACTTCTGAATTGCAAACCATTGAGATTTAACAAAATATAGTGACTCGAAGTATATAAATCTACAATGTCCACCTGTCTGGTGGATTATTCCATAGTTCATTGTTTTACACGGTGAATATAATGCAACTCTAAATAATCTAAAATTTAAACCTTCTCCATTGTGAAATGTAGTTAGATAATGAAGTAGTCCATGCCCGCATGCAGCAAGATCTGGACGACATTCAGGCTTGGGCTGATAAGTGGCAAGTAATATACACACCACACAAGTGTCAGGCAATGACTATCTCCAACAGGCAAGAGTCTAACCACTGCCCCTTGATATTCAATGGCATTACCATCACAGAAACCCCCACCATTAACATCCTGAGGGTCACCATTGACCAGAAATTTAACTGGACCAGCCACATAAATACTGTGGCTACAAGAGCAGGTATTCTGCGGCAAGTGACTCACTGCCTGACTCCCCAAAGCCTTTCCACCATCTACAAAGCACAAGTCAGGAGTGTGATGGAATACTCTCCACTTGCCCGGATGAGTGCATCTCCAACAACACTCAAGAAGCGCGACAACATCCAGGACAAAGCAGCCCATTTGATCGGCACCCCATCCACCACCTTAAACATTCACTCCCTCCACCATCAGCACACAATGGCTGCAGTGTGTACCAACTCCAAGATGCACTGCAGCAATTTGTCACAGTTTCTTTGACAGCACCTCCCAAACCCGCGACCTTTACCACCTAGAAGGACAAGGGCAGCAGACGCATAGGAACACCACCACTTGCAAGTTCCCCTCCATGTTACACACTATCCTGACGGAAATATATCACCGTTCCTTCATCACCGCTGGGCCAAAATCCTGAAATTCCCTCCCTAATATCACTGTGGGAGTACCTTCACCACATGGATTGCAAAGATTCAAGAAAGCGGCTTACCACCACCTTCTAAAGGGCAATTAGGAATGAGCAATAAATGCTGGCTTCGCCAGCGATGCCCACATCCCAAGAATGAATTTTTTTTAAGTTACTGTTTCTCAGGCAAAAGCTACTCAGCCATCCACATATTGTACAGATCAGCACACCATGGTATATTCTGAAGTATCCAGAAGTCACACCCCAGAGGAAAACACAGGTTCAGGAAAGGGAGGTGTGCCAGGTTGCGGGCATTTAGAAGAGGTTAAGAAGGAGGTCAAACAGACACTGGTCCTGTCCAACAAGTACAATGTACTTGCTACCTGTGAGGAGAAGGAGAAAGAATGCAGGGAGGACAACCACAATTCAGAACAAGGGACCATGACTCAGAAGGCTGTCCAAGGTGGGGAGAGCAGAATTGAACTGTGGGAGTGATAGGGGACTCTATAATGAGGGGGATAGATAGCGTCCTCTGCAGCCAATAACGAGAATTCCGAAGGGTGTGTTGCCTACCTGATGCCAGGGTAAGGGATATCTCATGGCAGATGGAGAGGAACTTGGAAAGGGAGGGGGTGGTCCATGCTAGAACAAACAACATAGGTAGGAACAGGGAGGAGGTCCTGCTGAAACAGTATCAGGAGTTAGGCTCTAAATTAAAAAGCAGGACATCGAGGGTAATAATCTTTGGATTATTGTCCAAGCCATGTGCAAATTAGCATAGAAGCAGACAGATCAGGAGAATTAACACATGGCTAAAGGGTTTGTGTGGGAAAGAGGCGTTCCTTTTCATGGGACACTGGCACCAGTTCTGGGACAGGAAAGAGCTGTACTAATGGGATAGGCTCCACCTGAACTGGGATGGGACCCATGTCCTAGCGGAAAAGGTAAATAGGGAGGTGGCAAAGGTTTTAAACTAGACAAGAAACATAACCAGCTTCATCTGAATCTAATTTCACATCTGCCTATCATAGTGGCTCTACCTTATAGAACTGGCTGTATTGTTTAGAGTAGCACAGATGCCCTGGGACTGTTTTCCTTTTATTGTCAAAGGACAGAATTAAGCTGGCAGGGTGGGATGGCGTTTACTGGGGGATCCGGCATTAAAAAAGAGGCAGTCATCTTACTTTGATGTGTTTTTTCTATTTAATATTAATGTTTAATTTAATAATTACTTAGGAGGAAAAGAAGATTCCGCCTCCAGTACCAAAGAAGCCACCAAAAGGAAAAATCCCTATCTTGCGAGAAAAGTCTCTTGACCTTCCTGATAGACAGCGACAGGAGGCGAGGAAGCGGCTAATGGCCGCCAAGCGAGCGGCATCCTTTCGACAGAACTCGGCCACAGAGCGTGCAGATAGCATTGAGATTTACATCCCTGAGGCACAAACCAGGCTCTAAAGACAGTCTCTTGCAAAATGTCCTTTTTCTGTTCACCATCGGCTCTCAATATTTGTCATGTACATTTCACACATCAAGCCCGGTGGAATTAGTGATGGGGTTTCCATGGTAATCTTTATCCCAGCCTCCACTGTGTATGCTCTTGCTGTTGTGTTCATTGTGCCATACATCACAGTGGAATGATTATAATTCTGGGTTTTTGAACTCATTGCAAGAATTCCTATATTCTGTAAGAGGAATCAATCCAAAGAGGTCACACTAAGTATTCCACTTATCCATCAAGCTCTCTGAGACTATTAGAGTGGACCTCTAGAGGAAGAAAGCAAATTCAACTAACCCACTATTTTCTATTAATTGATTTGCTCAGTGGGTTTGAGGGAATCGCTAAATAGTTAAAACCCACTGTCTCTGGAGAGCACTGGAGGTGCGAACTAATGAAACCAGAAGATGCTGTGGTTTCAACAAAAAAATAGGAAGAATGAATAATGTGCCAAGATCATTTCTTATTTCTTAACATCATAAATGAACCCAACTCCTAATAAGGGAACAGAAAGACGCTCTGCTGTGTGCTCAGCAGAACTGTTCGCCACTCAAAACTATTCAGGGACTGAACTCCAGTATGCTTTGGGGGAAGTGTAGGTAAAAAGGTAAGAATTATTTCTCTTAAATAACTCTTACAGGATAGCAATCTACAGAACCTATTGGGACACAAAGTAATTTCATCTGCTGAGACAAGGTACTGAAACCCCTCAGTTTCTGAGGTATTTGCCAAAATGTTTTAAGACTTGAAAGAGAAAAAAAAAAAAAAAAATTCTTATTTTCTTTGGGAATGTGCTGAAATGGCTTTCAGCAAATTGTTATGTATCTTTTGAGTAAAAGCGGGGGTTGGGGGAAGTGCTCACCCTTGTATGGGTGGCAAATATGTGCAATAGTGATCAGCCTCATTTAAACGTGTGCAATTACAGTCGTGCCAATGCAGCGAGCGGATCTGAAAGAGAGAGTTGAATGTAACTTCCCCATGAACGCTTGCCTTACACTAGCCAGATACTGGTAGTTAGATCTTTCAACAAAGGAAATTCAGAAGTAATCTCCTGGTAGTAACCACTCCAATATTCCCTCCATCTAATATTTATTAAGCTTTTTTTTTTAAACTCTCTTTATTTATTTATATATATCGTCAACACTTTTGAATTGGCATGCGGTTTTAATTTTTTTCATTTAAGGAAAAAATGTAATAAATATGCTAGCTACGACTGAGAACATTTATAAATAATACATGCTTACAGTGATTATGTTAACTATTATTTATTGATTTATTTGAGTTTTTTTGTAAGGATTATCTCTAAACTTTTGTATGTGGTTGGTCTGCCTGTTCATGAACAGTGTGTGTCATGTCACTGCGACCAGCAGAAGATTACTTGGTTTCAGTTAAACTGTTTGTATGGCCATGTACCTGAGAGGTGTTTGACTTAAAAAAAAAATGACTTTCTTGGTTATTGTGAAGGAAAAGTGACTGTTTAAATCCAGTGATGTTTGTGGAAGCATTAAATTAGTCCAGTTAAATCGGCCTTTTCAAACATAACTCAGAATGCAGCACCCTCTGCAGTAGGTCACCCTGCAGCACCACAATATACACTTGCACCTCATGTATGATTCAAATTGTTACCAAACAGCCTTAAACTAGATTTGGAAGCAAAAACATGAATGAATGTACAGCCCCTAAATTTGCAAAAAAAAAACAAGAAATTGCTTGTATCATAAATAAAATATGACCTAAAGTTAAGAAGAGTGCTTTGCAACATGATACTTATTTAGAGAACTTGAAACAATATTAAACAGTAGTCTGAGAAATGTTTAAAAATAAAATCTGTTGTTCACTCTGTTTTGTAGAAAAAAATTGTAAACATTAGTATCCTTAACCCTAGTTTCCAAACCTGGTTCATTAGAAAACAACTTTTATTAAAGGACTAGTCTGTCTTTAAATTCTGTTTCATTAAGACTTGGAGTAAAAGCAGTATTTTTTTTTCCAAACAAAAATCCTGAGGTTATTTGTGGTGGCTCGATAGCTAACTTGTTTTTGGTGTATTATTTGGCTTGCTTTATGTAATGTGGAAAGTACTGAACTAGTTCTCATCTGGTTGGTGCTGGACTAGCTTATCTCAGCTTCATCCAGAAATAGTTATTCACCTCCCTTGCACAACATGCGGATATAATTTCTTAACTTTAAAAAATACGTCTATCAGCAATTATTACTGACTTTCCCAAATTCAAAGGTGTTACTGTGTTGTTTCCCCTTTTCCTCCTATTCAGTACCAGCGCATCAATTTGACACATGCTAGGCAGACATCTAACTTCAAAGTGACAAGGATTACCTTTTTATACACACAGATTTAGTAAATAGATCAAATATAACGCAAAACATATCAATTTACAGATATCTTAACGAGACAGAATTGTAGCTTTGATGCTTTTGTTATGATCACCCAAATGCCAATCAATGTCGAATCCTACATAAAAGTATTGGCTTTGTTCCTATTGGTAAGACATTATCTTTACTGTTTGGTTGAAAAACCTATATTTCTAAGTGCAATATACCATGTATATCATTGGTGGTAAAGATAGCGTCAGGGCAACTGAACAAAAGACAATATTTGTTTTTTTAACTATCCACAATTCTCTATTAGGTCAAGTAAGTAGCAATGCTATTTTATACATGTATACTTCTCATTACAGACTGAGCTTGTATTTGATAGCAAATCGTAAACTAATGCAAAGAAGTCTGAATGTTCTATTAAGTACCATTTTAACTTTAACTGCACGTTAAATGAAGCAACATTAGTTGCATTTAATGTACAATCCATGCTGTCATTTTAACTAAACATGCTTTATAAATTGAACATAATATTTACTCATAAGTGTGTTGAAGTTTTTTTTTATTTTTTTGTGGCAGGTGTAGTGGGAGGGGATGGTGACGGTTAGTTTTTTAAAAAGATAAATTGTGTCACTATGAAGAATAGGTGCTCAATTCGGTCCATCAATAGAAAGGACACCATGGGCCAGAATTTGTTGGCAAAATAACAGTGAGTGCACACATCATTGTTAATGTGTAAATTGTTCAGCAAGTTGTGGTGAGGAAGAGACATCCTATCAATTATGAATCGCCACAAGTTGCTGGGCTATTTGCACTCACGAAAACGGCAGCTCTCCATCAACCAGCCGTGAGTTTCATGAAGTTGCTGCATTTGCCCATTAATTGCCCATTAAACTTGCTGCAGAAAGTTAGGGCTAGTATTTAACAGCGTAAGGACCTTTTTAATGAAGAGATATATGTTCCTGCAATGCCACTCAACCTCTCTGACCCAGAAAGAGAACAATTAAAACTGTGGAATCTCATTCCTACAGGTAGTAAATTGTAGTTAGAGATTGTTTATTAATTTAATTTTTAATGTTTTTCTTACTTTTCCTTTCTGTCTCTCTTTATCTCTCTTAATTAAATCTTTCTTTCGCTCTCTTTATTTCTCTTTCCTTACCTGATTTGATTCTAGGTCACTCTATTTCCTTCTCTTTTGTTCCTGTGTTTCTGTCTCAATCCTTAAATCTCATTGGTTAAGGAGATAGCCTATTGGTCCTGTCATTCACCAAGATCCCAGATGTCCCATTGCACTCGCAACTCCATTACCAGATCGCACTTCCAGTGCAAAATTATTTTGAGCTGAAGGGTGCAGAAGAAAGTCTAACTAACGGGGCATGGTGTGAGATGCCCCATTCCAGCAAATTCTGGGCCCATATCTCCTGCCAGTGGCATGCAAACTGTACCCGATTGGGTAGAACTGCAATTCTTCACAGAGGCAAAATTAATTAACAAATTTTTCAAATGTAACTAGGAACATAGTTATTTAATTTAAAATACTGATAACTAAACAAACAAAGAAAAATAATCACATCCATAAAAATCAAAGTGCCAAATACTGTTTATTTGCACAGCAAAGCTCTTCTAAATCTGAAAATGATTTTCTGTAATTTTTGTAATTCTTTCTCTTTTTGCCTTTCATGTTTTTTTGATATGCACTATTTATCAGCATGCAAGATAGAGATATTAATATTGAATGTATGGTGCGCTATTTTGCTGAACGTGATTCCTTGGTACTTGCTAATGCCTTTAGCAATTAGTAATTTGTTTTTCGGGAGGACATGTTTAACATTGTTTTATTTGCACTACCTTTTCAGTTGATGACTGCTTTAATCTGTAAATGATGATCACGAGATGTGCTTTATTGATGTGTCATTCCACTACTCTTTTGACAGAGTTCACACACACTGTGTATCGCTGATGCTCATTCACCAATTGTAAATACTTCTGCACTTAAAACCTTTTTTTGGGGGGAAGTCTCTGATGCTTTTGTCTATTGGAAAAGCCCTGTTATACCAGTGACAGAACTGAACCCTGAAGTGGACTGATTTTGCTTCTGATTGTACAGAAGGAACACTGCCCTCCTCACATATGTTTATTTCCCATATTTATGGAAGAAATGGTACCTTAAAAAAGATTACTCTGTAAAGAAAACTTTAAAACAAATTCCAGTCATGACATATTTCCTTCCAGTGAAATCTGAGCTGAATGTTTGATAAACTTATCAGTTGTTTCAAAATTATGGCCTTGTGTGTTGTATTATTACTATTTTTTTAACAGTAAATTGACATTTCTTGATTTTATCCACAATGCAGGTGTAACTGTCTTGCTTTTGTTATTAGGCACGTCACTAATCAGCTTTAGGGGCACAGCCTCAAAATACGGGGGAGCCAATTTAAAACTGAGTTGAGAAGGAATTTCTTCTCCCAGAGGGTTGTGAATCTGTGGAATTCTCTGCCCAAGGAAGCAGTTGAGGCTAGCTCATTGAATGTATTCAAATCACAGATAGATAGATTTTTAACCAATAAGGGAATTAAGGGTTATGGGGAGCGGGCGGGTAAGTGGAGCTGAGTCCACGGCCAGATCAGCCATGATCTTGTTGAATGGAGGAGCAGGCTCGAGGGGCTAGATGGCCTACTCCTGTTCCTAATTCTTATGTTCTTCTGTTCTTACAATGTTTCATGGCATTCCATTAAAGGATATTTGTTAACATCGTGTTTTGTGAAAGCTCAAAGTGGTGGAGGGTGTTTCCCAATGAACTCAAATGTCATAGGCCTAGAGATTGATCTGCTGCCCTCATTAGGACAGTACCAGCAAGCTGCGGGCACCATTCGCGCCCCAGAGGCAACACACGGGGGACAGCTCAAATCCCGACCGAGGGTCCCGGGCGAGTTTGGGGTGGGGGGGAAATCAGGGGAGGGGGGTGGCGAGTGGAGGCCAGCTGGCAATTTTAATGTGGGACATGGAGGAGCACTCCTGCTCGACCTGGTTCACCACAGTAAGTTAAGTAAAAAAACTATTACCTTAGCTTTTGGGTGGAAGCCACCAGGAGTCCCTTTAAGGCTGCCAGTGCCCGAAGCAACTGACTGCAGCATGCTGCACTCATTCGCAATCCAATCTGGCAAAGGCCCTTAATTTTCACATTTAATGGGCCTAAAGCTAGTTTCAGGCACACAGCAGCCCTAACCAATATGGTGGGCAGTGCACTTCTGGGGGAACCTTTGGTCTATAGTGGGGAGGGGGTTGGAAAGGCTGGAGATTGGGCTGGGGGCTTCTGCTTTGAGGGCCCTTGTGGAGCTCTCCTTTGCCCTCAAGGAGTGCTGAAAGAGCCACTTAGCTTGGGGATCTGGATCCTCCCACCTCCCTTTCGCTGCCTGGTTTCCTGACGCCCGGTTAATTTGAAATTGGATTCCCAAATGCACTGTAGGAGCCCAATTTAATTATGTTAATAAGCGTCCCACCTCTTCACGATGGAACACTCGGATGTCCCGATATTGAGTGTGCGGTGCAGATTGTACTTTTTAACCCACCCCCAAACCTATCCCATCAAGGGTGGGGGTTAATATCGAGACTGTTATCTCTGCTTCTTTCATCACAGCTGCTGCCTGACCTGATGTTTCCAGCATTTACTATGTATATGTATTATATATATATGTATTATATATATGTATATATGTATTATATGTGTATATATATGTATTATATATATATATATGTAATATATATTTATATATATATTTATTATAAGTTCTTCATTTTGCTAAAGGTGCTTTGCTTTCTATGATCCAGCCAGTGGGATGAATAAGCACTCTAGTGATTAATGCTGACCTTTGAAAGGATTTCTGAGAAACCAGCTGTAAAAAAACCCCCACAGAAACCACAGATTTAAAATTAGACTAATGGGACTGTATGGGTGTTTTCCTTTCATTTTTCCCCCTTAGACCAAGATCAGGGTATATGATACAAAGATAGAAATGGGATAACAGCCATTCAGGTAATCCATCATTAGGGTTCATGCACAGGATCCAATCAGACCAATGTAATCTCCTTCTTTGGCATTAGGCTTGTGAATAGTTTTGTTTCTGTGTAACGTGCAAACTTCCTCTTTGGGGAAGTGTACGGTACAGTGTGGAACTGAGCCACAGGGACTAGAAAACTCCCTAAGGTTGATCTTTGGTCTGTGCTGAGTAAACCAGTCTAGGCCAGAGCAGTGCTTCTGCACTACAATCATCATAGGCAGTCCCTTGGAATCGAGGAAGACTTGCTTCCACTTCAAAAGTGAGTTCTCAGGTGACTGAACAGTCCAATTGGGAATTACAATCTCTGTCGCAGGAGGGACAGACAGTCATTGGAGGAAAGGGTGGGTGGGGAGACTGGTTTGCCGCATGCTCTTTCCGCTGCCTGCGCTTGATTTCTGCATGCTTTTGGCGACGAGACTCGAGGTGCTCCGCGCCCTCCCAGATGCTCTTCCTCCACTTAGGGCAGTCTTTGGCCAGGGACTCCCAGGTGTCGGTGGGGATGTTGCATTTTATCAAGGAGGCTTTGAGGGTGTCCTTGTAACGTTTCCTCTGCCCACCTGGGGCTTGCTTGTCATGTAGGAGTTCCGAGTAGAGCGCTTGCTTAAGGAGTCTTGTGTCCTGCATGCGGACAATGTGGCCCGTCCAAAGGAGTTGGTCAACCAGCACTACAAACAGTTGTGCAGGATAAACCCAGCAAGGGTTCCCACCTCCCACTCCTGATGGCTAGCCAGTGGCCCTGCTGGAAAACGTGCCTGCATGGACATCGAATGAGAGCAAAATCACGCTCGGTTGTGAGGCTTCAGTAGTTGAACTGTCCATTGATATGGAAGATGAGTGGTTACTAGGGCATGGTAATGGAGGTCTGCTGATACCCATGGAAGTGGCTTAAGTCATTGTCTCCCAGATATCATGCCCTTTCGTGCACTTCCATGGATACTATTGGTGCATTTGCACTATTTAAATGTATTAAAATGTCTATACTTCTAAACCTGGCCTCTATGCAGATTTTAAATTTAAGAATTCTATACCACACTTCCGGTGAAACTACAGCTGTGCAACAAGAATTTCCCGACCACGATTGGTGAAGAATTGTTCATCAAATTACAGAGGAACACAAGATAGCTTTAAGTGAAGAAGACACTTCAGTTCATTTGGTTCTGTCCTTCCAGATTACAAACTCTAATATCTTCTGGCAGCATCTAGAGTTATCACCGATTAAAGATTCTGCACGATGCTGGAACCACTAAATTTTATAAATCCATTTGAAATTAGACCAGAAGAAATGAAGCCAATATTAATCCACACCTCACTGCTTTTCCAATTGTTTTTAAACAGCAAATGACTTTCACTTGGAGACCAATTAACAGAATATGAGTCAGAAAAATGAAAGAGAAAGTTTACATATATCAGACTTTGACTCGTCAGATCTATCATCAACATGTAACAAGTGCCTAATATTTGCATATCTTTTTCATCTCTTTAAATTACTAAATCCATGGTA